>NC_142020.1:600000-900000 GCF_049901735.1 Notechis scutatus
GCCAAAGACTCTTGTGAATATCCAATGAGGTGCACTATATTTGGAGGGAAAAACTCTGGTTAGAAGACTTTAGGTAACTTCTTCAGTACTGAAATTAACAGTTTTACTTTAACAACACAGTTTGAATCTCACAGTCTTCTTTTATGTTAGTAATATACTGTGTCAGAGTGGAGTACCGTTTTGTAAGTAACTATAAAAACTCTATTAGCAAAATAAATCAATAAAGTTTCTCCTTTGGTGAAACTTGCATTTATGCCTTTCCTGGTAGAAATGAAAAGAATGGTGCCGTCTAACAAAACTGCCCTGTGCCATCTCACTTCAGACCAATCCAGTCCACCGAGACCATCTGATGACAATATTCTGGATTCAGCTGGCTGGCCTGCCTGCCTCAGGCAGCATTTCTCCAAATATATTCCACTGAACAATTTCTCTGCTTTTGACTGGCTTGTCTGCAATCCAGCCTTTCCCTCTTTCCTAAAGCAACCACTCTGTGGGGCTTTTGAGGCTCTCTACAGGCGGCTGAGTGGAGCTCAGGGTAGAAGAAATCGCAAGAGCGCTTCTGAAAATGAGATGTAGGTGGGGCATGGAGGCGTGTGCACCTTTCTTCCATGATTGGTTTCAATGGATGAGGAGGGCCTTCCATACTTGGTCTTAGTCCCGATGTTCCGTTGGAGAAACTGGGAATCAGTTGGTTTTAGATGGTTTGTCCTACTGAGATATATGAAACAAGGAGATTTTTCCCTGAGATCACGGGACATTTTGCTCCAGGAAACAATCCCAGTGCAAGTCCCTTATTCCAGGTGAAAAAAGTCTGGTTTGTTTAAAGCAGGGATGGTCAACTGCCAGATCACACCGCTATTTTTTTCAAGGCCCTGGAAGTTTTTCTAACTACAATTGCAGAAAACTAGTGACATTGTTTCCTGCCTTTCTAAGGAAGTCCTAAAATAGGTTAAATGAGTTTTAAAAAGAAAAGTCCGCACCCAAAAACAACAACAAAAAAGACAATTCAGACCTCTCAATATTTTTAGTATATCCTGAACCACTGAGAGGTTGTCTACCTCCAGTTTCAATAGACATTGCGAGGAAAATGTGGGCTTTGTTTACATCAGCAACTGATGTAACTGATGTTGGCTGCATCAACAGAGTGTCCATCTTGTGACAAAGAAAGCCAAGAGTTTGTGGAGGAGGCAGCCGTGGCCATCTTTGGGAGAGTTAAAAGTATGATCGATAGAGGTTCTGGGCTTTCGTTCTCCAGCAAGAACAGACTGAAAGAAGACAGTCAGCAAATTAATCTTCTAATCCATTCCACAAACCATGGATTTCCACACAATAGAATGGGAGAGTAGGAGTTCTAGTCCTGCCCTGGGCATGATGCCAGCTGAGTGTCTGTCAGGATTCCAGCGATCGCCCTAATTAAATCATGAGCCTTGATTCAAACTTCAAAAAACTTCAAAGGATTCATTAGAGCGACATACTGGCATGACCTGTATGATGCCGATTCCGGCATATGTAATTACAGCCACCTGTGACCCTGCTTCCCCCCCCCATGTGCCATAAATCAGTTTTTCCAATTAAGCATGTACACAGGTTAGGTGTCATCCATCACATTCTCCAATTAAAGTTTTTCATGGGCAAAAGCTTCAGTAGCTTAGCTACAATCTTTTTAAAGATAAAGTTGGAATGTGCTTCTAAGTTCATTTACCGTACGCTTCTCCAGTCCTTCCCCCCACCCCTTTCTTATGCCAACTTGGAAACAAGTGTAGGAATGTTTTACAAGTTGACAATGTCCTCTCTCAAAGTGTCCTCAGCTTCAAAGCACAAACTATTATTATTGGTGGACATCAATGGTTATGTACCGTGGTGTGCCTGCTACAGGCGAATTGGACAAAAACATGGCAAATAGCAAGCTGTGCAAAATGCTGCACTTGGGAAGTGCATTTCCTACTAATAGATAATTGGCAAAATGGAGGAACTTGGAATTACAGGGAGATTTGGATTGAAAAGAGTTTTGTTCATTATCGCATTCATTAAGCACCTGTCTTACACGACATAAACAAATCAGCAGATGGATGTCCTTAGAACCCTAGGGCAACTAGAACCTTTGGCAAGAGAACGGAGGGAAAAGATGCCAAAGCGCAGGAGAAGGGATATTGGGAAGATAAGGCAAATCCCAAGAGAAACATCCACAAACAGAATTTAGCATGATAAAAACATTCAGAGGAAGACAGCAAGTCCAGGAACCAACTTTAACGAGGAAGAAAGCAGCGGAAATTTTCTCTGAATAGAAGACCATGCAGTAGTAACAATTCTGGGTCAATGAATGTGGATCAAGAACGTAGTGGGTGGGGAGGAGGGCGAAGGATTGAGAAAGTCTGGCGCAAACAATACCTGCACTGTAGAAGGGAGGGAGGTTCAAGGAAGGGGGGAGAACTGGAGAAGGCAATACTCTCAGTTCAGGAACTTTATTTCTAGAAACTGCCACTCTGTCCTGGAATGGCTTGGTCTGCATGAAGAGCCACAGCTGCCAGCTCCTTGTGTTGATATCCACAAGCAGAAACAGAGGATAGGTTGTGAAAATGGTTGTGCTTGGCAGAGTGGCAGGAAGCAGAAGGAGAATGGATAACATGGCTTGAGAGGATCAAAGAGAAGTTTGCAAATAATAAATTTACAAAAACTGTGTCTAGAGTTGATTCAAGAAGGTAATGCTTACTAGTCAACAGAAATCTGGCCCAACTTGGTAGCCTTAACGACACTTTGAATGGCCAGTTTTTATTCTCTGGGCCTTTGTCACTTCGTTGCATTTATTTATGTATTTTCTCAATATTCAGTCTTTTTCAGTTTTATTCATTCTCCCTGTTCTGAAAAAAAGTAGTCCATTTGTCATTTTTCTAAAACAGTTCTTCTAGCTTTTAGGTCTAACAACCAGTTTAATATTTTAATACCTGAGAATCCTGCTGTGGCTCCATCCTTATAAAGCCCTTTATCCTGATTATTTATAAACATAGTAGTTGACTGGTCATTTTAAAGCATTGTGAGTTTTAACCTTGATTTGTGGGAACTCAGACTCTTTTATTAGTTTAATATACTCAGTATGCAGGGGTGGGATTCAAATTTTTAACAACTGGTTCTGTGGGCGTGGCTTAGGTGGTGGGTGTGGCTTGGTGGTCATGTGACTGGGTGGACATGGTGGTCATGTTATTGGCTGGGTGTGGCCAACTCAATATCACTCCCATCGAGGCATGCATCTCCTCGCCTGGCCTCTCGTGACTGTGGGGATGCTGCAACAGTCATAAGTGTGAAAAATGGTCATAAGTCACTTTTTTCAGTGCCATTGTAACTTTGAAGGGTCACTCCACACAAGCAAAGTACCAGCAAAGGAGGGGGAAAAAACTTCAGAGAAGTTCCTAAGACAGGAAGTCTAGTCCTGCCAAGAACGTAATAAGGGTTAACGGAGAGGCAGTTTCTGTAAGCAACACCAGAATGTTTCCTTCCTGCCTTCCTTACAGGATTAGGCCAGTAATTTCTTCTAACAACCGGTTCTCCGAACTGCTTAGAAGGTTAACAACTGGTTCTAGTGAATAAGTACAAACTGGTAGAATCCCAACCCTGTCAGTATGTAATTTCAACATATTGTTTGAACCTGGAACCACGTTAGGCACTTTTTAAAAACAACCAGATGAAAATATACTGCGTTTAACAATCCAATATTCTTGGATTTGGGCTTCCTCTGTTTTCAAATCTTACTTCAAGGCTTAATATAATTTGTTAATTTGTTCTGTTTCTTGTGTGCCTGACTTCCAGAACTTTATCCCATTTTTAGAAACAAAACAGGAGAAGCTGAATAAACATTTTAATTTCCAAATATGCTTTGTCTTATTACAGCAACGTATCTCCCCCCCCACTCCCCCCTTCAGAACTTATTTCTCTGGAGAACGCAATTTCTGGTCCTTCTCTCTCTTTTTCTTCGTTGTTTCAATTCCATCCCAAGCTTTTCTCCTCAAATGGTGAGAATCGATTAATTTCTTGATCAAAGAGCCTCTCCCTGAGATTAGATCAACTCTGTGCTAGCTTTGCAGACTTCATTGGGTTCAGAGTAAAAAAGGCAGAAATGATTGATACAAAAATGCTGAGAGGAACTTTTTCCTCTTCTAGGCTACCCTTTCCCCAGCAAGTGGGCCACTTCAAATTTGAAGCAAATTTGATTTTAAAATCCTGTTTACTTTGATGACTGTGACTGTGACAAAGATTGGTTTGATTTCTCTTGTGATAAAAGGACTGTTAAGGTAAGTGATAAAAGTGATAAAATCTGTATAGTTCCAAGCATTATGTAACTACAAATGGCCCAGAAGCTCAGTTTAAACAAATAGTATGGTGGCATCGCTCTGAAATAGCCCAGGAACTGTACAGCAGACAACACAGTATAAAGTGGTAGCTCCAGTAGCTGGCGAGGATGGCAAAGAAGCCCCTCCCGGCCCATCCATTTTGCAGACTTGGCAGAGTTCACCTATTGTGCCAAACCATTGTAATTTTGAAAGTGATGGTTGAACAAGCAGCAGGGCCCGGGAATACCGGTTACTATGCCACAGAGCATGATTGACACAGTTGGACTTGTGGCCGAATCAAAACCAAATAGGTTATGGCTGAGTCAACCTGACAGCTCATTTAGGCAGTCAGCCATAGATAGACTAACTATGGGTTCTGTATAAATAAGACTAGTCTCTGATGAGGCTCTGATCTATATGAAATCATAAAGAGCGATTATAAGATAAAACACGATGGGGTTACTCTTTCATAAGATTGCTTGTGCTTTGAATTGCAGAGCCTGCCCCAGAAGTGAATTGGATCCAGTCACAATACTGTCACAACCACCCCCAAATCACTTGGCAGAGTGAAATGGGCGGCATATCAATGGAATAAATAAAGTAGCAGCCGTCTGTTTATGTTGATGATTCCTCCCCCCCCCCCTTCCTTAGATAAGTAGCTGCGTTTTAATAACCCATAGCAAGAAGTTGTTTCGGGATCTCCTGCAAACTTCCTTCCAGGCATACACGGATGGCTGAGGACATCCTTCTTGGAACCATTTCCAGAAAGAAAATAACTCCCTGCAACCCCCTGTCATAGCATATTCAGGAGTACCTTTCAGTTAATAGGATAGGATAGGATTCACCTCCCGAAGGCAAGGTGTTCCATGGGTTGATTGTTCTCACTTGTCAGAATACGTCTCATTTCTAGATTGTTTTAGTCTCCAGTCCCATAATCATTTTGGTTGCTCTTCTCTGCACTCTTTCTAGAGTCTCAACTTCTTTTTAGTGTGGTGACCAAAACTGGATGGAATATTCTAGGTGTGGTCTTACTATGGCTTTATGGGATGGTATTAGTGCCTCACGTGATCTTGATTCAATCCCTCTGTTAATGCAATTTAGGATTGCATTGGCATTTTCGGCGGCTGCTGCACACTGCTGGCTCCTATTTAATTGGTTGTCCACTAGGGCTCCAAGATCCCTCTCAGAGTTACTGCTATTGAGCCTGGCTTCTCCCAATTTATATGTGTACTTTTGGTTTTTCTTGCTTAAGCGTAAGACTTTACTTTTCTCTATATTGAATTTCATTTTATTAGTTAGTGCCCAGTGATCAAGTCTGCTGAGATCCATGTGGATCTTGAGCTGATCATCTAGGGTGTTGGCTATTCCTGCCAGCTTGGTGTCATCTGCAAATTTGATGAGTTCCCCATCTATTCCCTCATCTAAGTCATTTATGAAGACATTGAAGAATACTGGGCCCTGTGGTACCCCACTTCCTACTTCCCTCCATGTAGATGTAGTACCATTATGTATATATGTATGCTAACTGTGGCTCATGTTTAGTTGTCAGTGTTGCCACCATGTGGTTCAGTGCTGGTGTTCAATTTTTTTTACTACCGGTCTTGTGGGCGTGGCTTGATGGGCATGGCAGGGGAAGGATATACTGAAAAATCCCCATTCCCCCCCCCACTAACCTGCTTTCCAGCTCCGTTCTCCTATGCAGGGCAACCAAAGAAGAGCCAGCCAATCAGCTGCGGGTGTGGCTTGGTGGGCGTGGTGTCCTGTGGGCATGGCTTGATGGGCATGGCAGGGAAGGATATACTGAAAAATCCCCATTCCCTCCCCACCCCACTAACCCGCTTTCCAGCTCCGTTCTCCTGGGCAGGGCAACCAAAGGAGACCCAGCCAATCAGCTGGGACCCCATGGGAGGCGGAGAATAGATGGGTCAAGCCAGTCAGAGGTGGCATTTGCCAGTTTTCCCAACTGCTCATAATTTCCACTCCCGGTTCTCCAGAACCGGTCAGAACCTGCTGAAGGCCACCTCTGATGTGGTTCTTGGGTTACCTGAGAGTGACTTCCCACCTGTCCTAATTAAAGGACAAACCCTGACCAAGCTGGGGATTCTATCAGCACACTGGAAGTTAACTCCAGTTTCTGTTAGTCTGTGGAGGTTAATTTAATGGGCAAAACTGTGAAAACCTCACAAAGCAGAAGCAACGTACAGAGAGCCAGGAAGAGGATTGCTCTGTACCCAGGCAGGGTGAGGCATCCACACCCATCGCAGGAACAAGAGAAGGGTCTTATCTGAACATTCCTGGCAAGATAGCGGGCACAGCTTCTCTTTCTCAACTGTTAGGCACAAGGGAGATAGTGGAAAATGGTTGTTGTTGTTGTTGTTGTTCTGTGTGAAGCATTTCCTTCTGGCCTTTGGATGTGTGCAGTTGAGACAAAATGTACAGAAACAAGCAAAGGGAGTTGCACTTCACAAGAGAAGCCACAGGTTTTCCAGTTTCCTGCCATCTGGTTGGCAAAGAAGCCTCTGCATGATCCAGGTGGGGAGGTCCTGGGCCATGGGCACGGCTTCTCTTTTGAGGCAACCATATGTTGATGATGCAAAGCATTTCAGGGTCCTTGGAAGGGGCCAGAGGCAAGCCCCTTGCCTAGGATTGCAAGACAAGAACCCAGATACGTTTGTTTATTTGACTCTCACCTGAACTCAAGGTCACCTTTAGCCCGGAAAGTGGCAACACCTAACTGACTTTGACAGATCTCAAAAGGGTTGGAAGTGGTTAATTCCTGGATTGGGGAAAACATGCCAGAACCATGTCTCTTAGAGTTGCTTGACAACATAGAATATCTGTATATTGTGTGAGTCAGAAGGAAAATATCTGCAGAGCCCTCACACCCCGTGTTTTAACTCCTTTGCTCAGGATGGCGCTACAGGGCATTGCAGGCCAAAACAATGAGACAGAGTGATTGTGGTTTCCCTTCATACCATCCCTCAGCTGAACACCTAATCCTCACAGTGCTGTCTAGGTATATTCACCCGTGTTGTAAGGTTATAGTAGTATTATAATCCTTCTCATCTTCTCTACTACGCCCCCTTATTGGTATCATGTTACCCTTATTATTACTCCGTTGCTTCACATGTACACTGAGAGCTTCTGCACCAGAGACAAATTCCTTGTGTCTCTATTGACACTTGGCCAAATAAAGTATTATGTTTTCATCGGGAGCCTCATCCGCACACGAGAAACTATATTGGCAAAGGATGAAAGCCTTCTTCCCCACCATCAAAGGTTGCTGCTTGACATGATGGTAGCACGAGTATCGGGACGAAGGCCCCACATGGGAGGGGTGTCCAGAGGGGTCAATAAAGTCAATATGGTAGCTGCAAGCAGGTGGGTTGATCATATGGCTGCGGCCTCCATCTGGACCTTCTTGACTGCCCATCCTCACCTGTGGATGCCCCCCCACCCCGGCATTTGGCCTGTTTTGGTGGATCTGACCCAAAGAGTTCGTGCAGCCAGGACAAAGGAGGGGCGGGATGAGGATTAATGCCAGATTGACTTGACTTCTATTTTCTTAAATTGAAGTGCACTTCCTATCCTTGTTTATCTTTATAAACAAGTCATTTCCTCTCCCTTTGTAAGTCTAAAATGACCCCTCTGTGGCTGCAGGGTCTTCCCAGGCCAGCTCGGATGCTGAGAAAGGGCCGGATTGGGAGCCAGTGGCTTTGAGGTCTGGGGCCCTGAATGGGAGGCTGGATCTGTTCATCGTCCAGTTCTGGCCACCATGCTATGAAAAAGATGGACAGAGAGAGAAGAGCAAAAAGATGGTAAGGGAACTGCAGGCTAAACTATACGATAAACTAGGTTTGTCTAACCCAAGGGTCTCCAAACTTGACAAGTTTAAGATGTGTGGACTTCAACTCCCAGAATTCCTGAGCTAACATGACTGGAGGAGGAATTCTGGGATTTGAAGTCCACAAGTCTTAAAGCTGTCAAGTTTGGAGACCCTTGGTCTACTAATCTATCGAAGAGACAGGTTGGGGTGACAGGACAGCCTCTTCCAGTACTTGAGGGTCTCTCACAGAGAAGACGGGCCCAATTTATTCTCCAAAGCCCCCGAGGACAGGACAAGAAGTAACTGGTGGCAGATTATCAAAGAGAGATCCTACCCTAGAGCCAAGGAGGAATTTCCTGTCAGAACAAAGAATCGGTGGAATGGCTTCCCTCCGGAAGTTGTGGCTGCTCCATCACTGGAGGCTTTCAAGAAGAGAGATGGGACAGCCACTTGTCCGGAATGGTAGAGGGTCTCCTGCTTAAGCAGGGGGTTGGACTAGAAGACCTCCAAGGTCCCTTCCGACCTTATTATTCTATGTTTTATGTCTCTTCCAGGGAAAGGCACTCAGCGCCCCCTCACTCTGCTGAATGGAAGCAGAGACACTCCCTGCCCCTGTCCATCAGAGCAGCCCGGCCTCTCCTTTGAGGCCAGGGGCTGAGTGGGAAGAAGACTCCGGGCCGGAGCCTCGCCTGCCTTTTATTGCGGATGCTTGCAGGCCAGGAGGGGGTGGGGAGGGGGCTTGCCCTACTGATTTCTGCCTTTGCTCCTCTGTGTTTTAGCTGATCTTTCCTGCCCCCCCCCCGACCTCCCCCCTCCCCAGGACAGCAACCCAGAGAGCATCCTCTGCCCTCCAGGCCTGGGCAGGGGGGTTTCCCCCAGGCAGGCCCCTCCTCGGCCCCTCTTAACAAATAATCAGAGTTGGAAGGGACCGTGGAGGTCATCTAGTCCAACCCCCCGCCCAAGCGGGAGGCCCTACACCATTTCTGACAGAGGGCAGTCCAGTCTCTCTTCTTGAAAGCCTCCAGGGACGAAGCTGCCCCCACTTCCGAGGGCAACTTCTGCTCCACTGGTCGTCTTGGGGCTCTTGCGCTCCCCCCGCCAGCCCGCCTCTTTGGAAGCACTTTGTGCGCTCTTTGTCCGGCTGCGCGGAGCGATAAGCGGCCCGGAGCGGCAGGAATGTTGGCCGGCGGCTCTGGTTGCTGCTGCTGCTGCTGCTGCTGCTTTTGCTGCGCGGCCGCCCTGGGAGGTGGGCCGCCCGGAGGAATGTTGCTCCCGGGCGATAAGGGAGCCCTTTCCCACCTCGCCAGAGCCTGACGCTGGGGAGGCGAGTCCCTGGCCGGATGCGACCCGCCTGGGCTTCGGCCGTTGCATGGGGAGCCTTGCGCGGGGAAGGGGAGGGCTTTTTGGGGGGGCGAGTGGAAGGGGCTCCCTTTGGGTGGAAGGGCCCGACGGGTTGCAATGGCCCGTTCTCTGCCTGGAGATTGCCCCCCCAGCCTTTGAACCTGCCGGGGGTGCAGGAGGGCGGCCCGGGCGAAAGGCTGCCTGCAAGGCGGCTCTGCCCCCCGCCCCCCGTTTCTCCCGGGGCCGAAGCAGGAGAAGCGGCCGCGGTGACGTCGTGGAGAGGCTGACGTGCCTTTGGCTCTTGCTCTGAACAATGCAAGCTAACTAAGTGCAGGCAGCAGAACAAAAGCCTCCTCAACGCGAAGGTGCTTTTCTTGAAGGCTCCAAGAGAAAAAGACTGGAGTAGAAGAGCTTTCTTGGCACTTTGAATGTGCACTAATATTCGGCATACATCAACAGCAAATGTCATTGCGTGCACCTCTCAAAGGGTCACAGCCTGCAATAATGAACATGACTAAATTAAATAAAGTTGGACGATTACTCAAAAAGTCAGTAAGAGTTGAAATACTATAAAGAGCAAGAGATGATGGATCGATATAGAATGCCTTTTAATATGGGATTTGTTTTATTAAAAACTAGAAAACAGGTAGAAATTGGGAAAATATTATGCATATTGTCACATAAATATAACTTATTACAATGACTAAGTATACGTAAACATTAGAAGTTGGAAAAGTACTACTATATACTTGTATTATTATTTGTTATTAGTATTGTGTATAAAGTAAATTGACTCAGACAATATACTGTTCACTAAGTAATCATGTATGTTAAAGACAAAACTATAAATAAAGTGGCAAAAGGAGATCAGGTGGCCCTGGGACAATGCAACCGTCACAAGTACCTGCTAATTGCCAAGTGCCTAATTTTGATCATCTGACTGGGAATCTGCAACAGTTGAAAGTGAAAAAAGGCCATCAATCACTTGTTCAATGCTGTGGTAACTTCAAACGTTCACTAAATGAATGGTTGTAAGTCGAGGACTACCTGTATAGACCTGGATGGGCTGCTTCTCTCTGTTACAAGTTGCTCTAGTCTGAGGGCCTGCAAGGAGATTTTGCTGCACAAACAGATTCCTCCCCCAACAGAATTCTTGTCAGTTACAGACCGAGTAAAAACGCTGTAAGAAAACCAGGGAGACTGATTTGTGGCAAGGAGGCTCAATCTACTCTTCCTCCAAAGGAAAAAAAAAAAAGCCTTTATCCTTCCACTCCATTCCATTCCTTGTTCCATTCTCTGTCCCATCCCATCCCTTCCACTCCATTCAGAATTATTTCGGATGCTGGCTGGGGAATTCTGGGAGCTGAAATCCACACTTTGTGACCTTCTCAAGTTGAGAAGTCCTGGTGTCTGGGAGGGGCCAGGTTGGCAAAGCCCAGCATAGACTTAATAATGACTGGACATTCCCTGCCAGCTTTTTTTTCTGTGGAAGCGTAAATCTCTTTAAAGAGTCCCAGACTATTCAAAAGCATAACAAGCAAATCTCCCTCAAGCTACAGTATGCCCTGGGGTTGTCTTGGCAACCGTATAGGTCTGGTCTGCTCATTTATCTTCTAGTCTAGTCCAGAGCTTTCCTGGGGTCTCCCAAGGAGCCATAAGAGCAGCTGAATGCCCAGGGAGGGGCTAGGCTCCCAGTACTTGGGGGTATCCAAGAGGAGGCCGGATGTGCACCTCTTTAGGATGCTGCAGTCTGGATCCCTGCACTGGACTCCTTGATCAAACCCTTCCAACAATTCTACTTAACCAGGTTAGCTTTACAGGATCACCCATGTTTGGCTATTTACTATCATTTATTTGGGCTCATTTGGAAGTATAATTCTACATTAAAATGAAAAGCTTTATACGGGACCAGATGCAAGAATATCTAATGTAAAAATCATACAGATTGTTTTTTTTTTACCAATATTCATTGTGCTTTTTCTCTGGCTTCAAATTTAACAAAATTACAAGTGGAATAGCCACATGTAATTCTTGTAAATTTTAATGTTTTTATATGCTGCTATTGTACTGTAAGCTGCCTAGAGTACTTTTGGATAGTAAGATGGACAGCATATACATTTAACCCATAATAATAATTTTCTGCCATTAAAACTTGATAAAGTAATCTCATCCAGATGATGCTACATTGGTGAGATGTGTGTAAGAGCTGATGCTAAACCATAATTTATTTAGCCATGGTTTACTAACTAATCACAATATTTAAAAGTACTAAGATGGCAATAATATTTTATGGATTCCAGTGACTGGCCTTGCATAATGTTGTTCAGCAGTTTGACTTAGCGGAGGGTGGACTATGTTAACTGTGCTAATTTCTCTCCGGACTGTAGGAGATGCAATATGAAGCCCTGGAGTGGGGAGGTTCATTGTGTGTGTGTTTGGGGGGGGGATTCTTAGGCTTTGCGGGGTTTTAAAGGGGAAAATAGCTCCCTTATGATCACAGACATTTACAGACATTTAAGGAAGTATTTTGGCACTTATCTGTGTCTAAAGCTGGAGACAGTGGCCTAGTTTCTTGGAGGATTTTTTATGCTTGTGGGTGAAACGAGGTAGAAAAATTCAGTGCTGAAGAGAGATTGATTTCTGTCCTTTGTGTGAACACGTTGCCTTTTTATCTGGCACATTTGGCCGTGGACATAAATATTTTATTGTCAGTGAGACTGCAGCTTTCTTTTTTTGGAGCTGCAGATAGCTTTCACGTCCTTCATTATGTCCAAGACAGGCACTCATAAGAATAGAAAGACGGCTCTCGCTCTGTCTCTCTTTATTAAAGCTTGTTTACCCCTCCTTTCATCCAGAGGGTTCAGTCTTGCTGAGTTAATATCATTTGCATTACCTGTAGTCCTTGAGTGGGACCGTTCGTTCAACAGTACTGGGTGAGGTGGTCTTGCATTGGATCCTCAGAGTTGCAGGGTTTCCACAGTCCAGCCACCACGATGGCCAACAAGCCTGATGGGTCCCCACAAGCAGAGCCAATGGATAAGCTGGCAGGAAGTTGGAAGCCACTCTTGGCCTGCTGAGGGACCCCACCTGCCCGCCTGGGACCCATCCCACTTAAGTACTTGTGCAGTCCCGGTGTTACTCCGGCCATTGGGAGTGCAGTATTGCTGTCACTAAGCAATTACACCCATGTTATGTCATGCTTTACAACTGTATCATCAGCAATGGCCGTGCTGGTCCAATTGCTATCGTAACCCCAGGACTGCCTGCATAACGAGCTGAAGACATTTAGCTATTGGAAGCTGAGGACAAATTGCACCCTTTGGTTCCATGTGTTGGAGCCCCCTGGCCTCTTGTCGGGTTTTTCCTCGGCCCTGGCTCAGAACTGGCATTTCCTGCCACACCCCAAGCCAGTAACGGGTTACTGCATCGCTCTGCCCCATATTAGGAATGGCCCTAATTCAATCCACTGCTTCAGCCTGGCTGACTTTGTGCTTGGAAGCTAAGTTCGGATCCAGGAGTCCCAGCGCTGTGAGCTTGGCTGAGATAAACAAGCCACTTTTACAAAAAATGCACATGGGAATGTAGGTGACTTCATCCGGGGCTGAAGTAAGATCATTCTTGTTATCTGCAATGAGCATAGCATACCTGTCATTCACAGCACTTTGCACAAGGAATGTGAAACGTGGGGCATTTTACTGCATGTGTATACCATGTCCAGGGAAGGATACCATAAAATCTCCAGTCAGAGGTGGGATTGGCTGATTCCCCGAACTACTCAAAATTTGGTCAGAACCGGATGAATGCAACCTCTGACCATGTCGCTTTGCTTTTTCTATGTCAAAACTGAACAGAGGGGGAGGGATATGACAACTGCTACCCCCAGTTTACAACACAGTTCCTGCAACCATTCTTGTTTTAGCCTTCAGGCCCCTAATCACCTTGTTGCTCTTCTCTGCAAATTTTTCAGAGTCACAACATCTTTTTTATATTGTGACTTTTTTATATTGGATGCGGTATTCCAAGCGTAGACTTACTAAAGGCTTTATAAAGTGGTACGAATACTTCATGCAATTCTATCCCTCTATTAAGTCTAAGATCGCATTGGCTTTCTAGGCTGCACATTGTTGGTTCATATTTAAGGGATTGTCCGTTAGAACTCCAAGATCCCTCTCACAATTACTGGCATTAAGCCAGGTTTCACCAGGTCTGTACCTGTGCAGGTGGTTTTCCTTGTCTAATTGCAAAGCCTTTTATCTACATTCAATTTCCTTTTGTTGGCTAGGGCCCAATGTTCAAGTCTGAATGTGTTCAAGGCTAAACAATGGGCTGGGTATGGTTGACAGCTGTCAAACCTGGAGGGGTGATCTCCCCTCTGCTGTGAAAGGAACAGCCTTCCCCAGCCAGGCACCCTCAGAATTGGGATGGTCTCCCAGGCTTCTCCCCGTTGGCCCTGTCCTGGGTTGGGAATTCTGGGACTTGAAGTCTACCCAGCAAGGCTGATTTCCAGGCAGTTATAAAATTTTCTCTGGCCCCTTTACCATCTGGAGAATGTATGTGATGCCTATAAACGCAGAACCAGCCTGGCCTGCTCTGGCTATTGCCAGTGTGTGTTTGCTCGCTTGTTTGTTTAAGGCATTTTTCTGCTCCTTCCGTGGAAAGGCTCTGAGCCCAGATTACATAAAAACTGCAGCAAACAAGACGCTCTCTCCTGCAAGCTTTGAGTCTTTCTCCCCAATAATTTACCTCCTGGAAAAGGGGTGTCATCAGTTAGAATGGAAACAGGCAAAGGGGATGCTGGTTGCCTAGTCTCATTAGAGGAAGAAATCGTCTTAAACTGAGGGTGTCTCTCTTTGAGAAATCTACAGCTCAAAAGAAAAGAAATGAATGTTTTCAAAAAAAGGTGGGCTGTTATAGGCTGTTTGGACATTATATGGAGGAAGCGCCGTTGGTGAAGTTCAGCCCCTTTGGGTGGTCTGTGTGTTCCAAACCAAACCTGGCCTTGGCATTGGGGTCTCCCTTCAGTAGTGGAGACCCTCCCTTCTGCTTTTACCAGGAGCGCCAGGGAGTCCTCCTAGTACCCAGCAGTGACCGGGGGGGGGCTCCACTTGTCCCCCTCCCTGTGTGAAAGAAGAAGGTTGTGCTTCCTCTCTTCAGAAGCCCAGCCTGATGCTTTCTGCAAAAGTAGCTTTCATGCCAGGCTGTTGGTGGGGGAGAAAGGAGGGCAGGTTGCCATTGTACCTTTAAAATTAAAAGACTAAACTATTTGGAGTAAAAGTTCATAAAAGGAAGCTGCTTTGGAACTGTTTTATCTACATTCAGCACAGACCTCTGCAAATCTCTCAAAAGTAAATGGCCAGGCAACGAGGTTCTTGGGTGTTTCAAGCTACCAACTTCCCAGCTTCAAGACTGTTTGTTTATTTTTCACATTGTTATATCAGAGCTTTCATTCAGAAACACAAGGCTGGGTGCATAGCACACACATCCCTCCCAGTCTTCTGCGCCACACCAACCCTGTGAGGTAGAGAAGAATTGGCCTCGGGTCCCCAGGCCAGTGAGCTTCTGGAGATGAAAACTTTGCTCCTCTGTTTTGACTCAAACAGCCTTTGTGCTTCACAACTGTGGCTCTCTAGGAGAACATGAAAAACCCACACATTGTGGATGCTTTTGCAAAATAGCCACCACCAAGAACATTGCATCCTCGGTGGCGCGGTGGTTAGAGGGCAGTACTGCAAGCTACTCCTACTGCAATTTGGCAGTTTGAATCTCACCAGGCTGACTCAGCCTTTTATCATTCTGAGGTGGGTAAAATGAGGACCCAGATTGTTGGGGCAAGAGGCTGACTCTGTAAACCGCTTTGAGAGGGCTGTAAAGCAGTATATAAGTCTAAGGGCTGTTGCTATTGCTATAACCTATTATGGGTGCCTCTGCCAGGAGGTGCCTTGACTGCTTCCTGCCATCACCTTGAATTACCTGCGATCTTTATTGGGGCAGGTAGATACTGTGGGCAGCCATCTTGTTATTTGAAATGGGGAGGGGCCTGCATACTGGCCTGCAGCTCAACTGGCATGTCTCTTCCAAGCAGCTCCTCAGGCAGTTAGTTGTCTTCCTGGGCAGAGCATTGGCAAGATTTTGGGTGCTTCCACAGATGCGTTCTCCTCCTGCATAGTAATGAGTCTTTTAAAAACACACCATGGTTTTAAAAAGTTTTGTCTAAGTTTTGCTTCCTGACAGAAGAAGAAGAAAAATATATATAAATCTTTAGGCCTCATCAGGGTCTGCTGCCTGATCTTGCCCAGCGGGGATGGGGAAGGTGGGTTTCCCTGGGCATTCGAGGGCTTCATCTCTGCTCTCGCAAGCCCATCTGGAGGCCTCTGAGTTTTACAGGTATGCGCTGGGAGTCAGCAGGGAGAAAGCAGGTTCCTTCTCCGGCCGCACTCAGAGGCGCAGCACCTGTTGTTGTTTCTTCTCAAATTACAACGAAGCCTCAGGTTACACGTAACGGGAATGGTGGCTTATGCTCTCCCTGCCTGTGTCTGTCAGGTCTATGATCTGCCTGCAATTTCCACACCCGCAGGGATCGGCCAGGTGCGGCTGAGGAAAGGCCTCCCCAGCTGGGTCACGGAGGGAGGGGGCTCTGGCCTTCTGCACTTGGCCCCTTCCTCCTATGCCAGTTTTCAGCTCCTGCAGCCCAGCTTGATCAGGGCTAAAATCCAAAGCATCTGGAGAAAATGGAGAAAAGCAAGATTTTACATTTAGGTGGGAAAAACCAAAGGTACAGGTGCAGAAACCTGGCTTGGTGGACCATCTGCTGGTCCTCCCCAGGCCTGTGGTCAAAGAAGTTAAGATGATACCCACGTTGGTGTAGGCCAGGGGTGTCAAACTCGAGCTATCATGGCAGCATCATGCGACATATCAGGACTTCCTCCGCCCCTTTGCTCACCCAGGCGTGGGCCACATCTGGCCCATGGACTGGGAGTTTGAGAGCCCTGGTACAAGCCAATGTTTCTTAATCTTTCTTAACCTTGGCCCCTTGACCCCTTTTGCATGGACTTCAAATTCCCCGGCCAAGGTTGAGAAATACTGGTTTAGGAGGCATTGCAGAGGGGAAAAAAATGGATGGAGCTTTGATTGCACCATTGCAGGCTCCATCTTCACTCATCCCCACCGGCCCAGTTTCATTTCCCACTGAGTGGACCTTGTGGCCTCAATCCCAGCAGGATTGAAGTGTTGTGTGGAATCAGGTCAACACAATTCCCTACTGTGTGACTTTGGATCTCTCATCCTTCCTTAGCCTCACAGGTTGGTGGTTCTGTGGGGACTTCACGGAGCTCCTGATTGAAAGGTAAGATATATAAGAAGTAAAATTTGGGGCGCACCCCTCTGAATCACAGTGATTTGTTGGGGACAAGGCAGAATATGGATACAATTGTTTAGTCCATCATCATCATCATGCAGTGTTAACATTGGAAATGAAATATAGTGACATTAAACAAAAGCAATACAATCAGAGACCAAAATGGAAATTTTGATTGGAAAGAAAAATGAATACATGAATAAATTCTGAGCTGATGTCAGCAATAGGAATTTATTTGGTATACGGCGATGTTACACTAGCCAGGAGACCACTGTATTAGTAGTTGTTGTTTTGGCTGCTGACAATTGCTAGTCCAATCAGTTATTGATCACAATGGGAAGAATTTGAAGAAAAGAAAATGTGAAAGTACTAGGTTGATTAAAGAAGTCACAGAAGAATTAAAGCAATGATGAGTTTCACATATTTCAAAGAAACTGATTGATATGAAGGTAGACTAAATCACAATTGACAAAATCAGCAGTTTTGAACAAGCCAGAATTTCTTTTTTAAATAAATTTTGCTGGGAAATTTTACAAACATATATGCTTGCCCTGATAATAGTGATACATTCACTTTTTAGAGCGATACCCAAGACAACTCAATAGAATGTAAAGTTCCAAAATGGAGAAAAGAAACCCAAGAAAATCTTTTGATCGGTTGAAATAGCTATTACATCAGAAATCAGAAACCAAGCAAAAGCAGATTAAGAACTGGAGTGCAGCAGGAAAAGCGGAAGAGCCCAGATTTTGGCTCAAGCATCTGATGACACTTCATGAAAGGTGGACTATTCAATTTAATGTCATGCTTCAAATTGGAAACTTTGAAGAATGAATGGCAACTGGTAGAACACTTTTAATAATAAAAAACAGACAAAAGTGTACATGGAAGCAACTGTGGAACAGTTTTTGTTTGCCAAGAATGTTCAGATTGCTAATTGATGTGTAGTGTTCAAAAATTTTATGTATTCATTTGAACAAAAGATTTGCTAAAATTTCATAAAGCAAAAGACCAAGTGAAGAAAAATTAACTTACAAGAAGTTTGGAATGATTATAAAAGGATATTTGATTCTCTTCACTTAGTTAAGTAGAGGAATGCTTGCAAATATTTACCATTAGGGCAAAAAACCAGAATTTTGTAAAAGAAGCTATGAAAAAATAGAAAAAACTTTGATGGTAAATGGGAAATGTAAACTTCAGGACAGGAATTTTCCAAGGAGATTCATTCTTTTGCTTTTGACTGTCTCAGTCATACCCTTCACTAATATCCTGAATAAAAACAAAACCTGGATGTGAACTATCAAAAGAAAGTGGAAAAATTATGTACCTTTTATACAGGGTTGATTGAAAGTCTGTGGAAGATAAAAAAGTGAAAGTGATCCCTTAATATTGTAAGGATATATAGTGATGATTTCAGTGTGGAATTTGAGTTTAACAAATGTGCAATGCTCAGCATAAAGAAAGGAAAAATGATCAAAATGATGCAATTGCCCACGGAAAAAAGCTACAAATATCTAGGAATACTTGGATCAGAAAACATCTTACATAGTGAAGTTAAAAACATTTAGAATATTAAAAAAATTCTACACTGAAAGTTAAATGATGGAAATACAATTACTGTGTAGCCATGAATAATGGGTGTACCAGTCCTGTAATAAGATACACTGCTGATGGAGAAAAGTGGATACAGCTTGAATCACACAGTTTAAACAGGAAAACCCAAAACTGATGCTAGTGTGTCATACACAGCATCCATGGTGAAGTTTATCGACTACATGTAGCATGAAATATTGGAGGTCATGGTTTACTGACAGTAAAACAATTGAAGAAAAAAACATGGAGGAAATAATTACATGACATGGCCAATACATAAAAGAAATTGAAAATAAAGTGGGCAGGACCCGGAATGGTTGCAAGCTGGCACTATCAAGAAGAAAACAAAGAGGTTCCTTTTTGCAGCTGAAAACAAGCACTGAAACAAACACGATGCAAGCAAGGATTCAACATGTATCAAAAGGCAATGCAACATTTATAAGGAAAGTTGGATGAAACCATGGATGGCGTGGCTAGTGAATGCAAGAAATTGCTCAGATTGACCCCAGGTGTGAAGGTGAATCAATTAAATAAACCAACCTACCTACCAACCACTATGATCCCTTGAAATCTATACAAAACTTCTCAATTCCAAACTTTCCCAAATGTGGTATGAATACAACATTGAAAAAAATATTGGAAATGAGGATGTTAACATTTATGGGGACTTTGGCATACAAATTGATTGCCATCAGGAACACAACGCTATAGATGCAACAATGGAGGGGGCTTGGGGCATTGCATCCATTTGGGGATTACATCCAAGGATTATGATGATCATTTATTGCTTGAATGTCTTATTGGCTTTTGAGCTTTGTGAGCCGCCCAGAGTTGCCTCTATGGGCAGCAAACAAATTTAATACATACATAATTGAAAAGGAAATAATATTTTTGTAGATTTGGCAAAGCCAGAGAGAGACAATAAAGCCAGGGGTACAGAATTAGAAAAAAAAATTACAAAATGTAAAGATCTAGGGATCAAATGGGTGGATGATCTTACAAAGTCCTTCTTTTAAAAAAGAAAAGATCTTACAAAGTCATTCTTATAGTTATCGGAGCATTAGGTGGAATAGCAATGGCTATTAGACTTATATACTGCTTCACAGTGCTTTTATAGCCCTCTCTAAGCAGTTTACAGAGTCAGCTTCTTGCCCCCAACAATCTGGGTCCTCATTTTACCCACCTCGGAAGGATGGAAAGCTGAATCAACCTTGAGCCGGTGAGATTCGATCTGGCAAATTGCAGACAGCTGGCAGTCAGCAGAAGGAACCTGCAGTACTGCACTGCGCCTCTGCAATTCTAACACTGTAACAGAGTAAATCTATTTTACAATAACTATTTTGGCTATATCAATTGTGCATTTGCAAAAAAAGCACTTTGCTGGACCCATGTTATTTGGATAATTCCTAGATTGCAATTTGTATTTCTCAAAAATATCAGAAACTTAATTATTTTTATCCTTTGTATTGTTGAATAAAAGCATCTTCACAGTAGCAGTTCTTGTTATTGCCTGCCCCTTCCCCCTCCTTTATCTGCACTCTCATTCCCTCGTCTCTCTCATCCTATTAATTTACACAGATCCAAACAGAAATGGAGAGAAAAGCAGACTCCCTATACGGATCTCCTGCTCAAGCAGGGGGATAGATTAGAAGACCTCCAAGGTCCCTTCCCATTCTGTTATTCCATGTTCTATGTACAGTTTTAAAATTACGCTAAACAATAAAATCTCCTTGGCGTCAAGCTTGGCTCCAGATGACATCTAAGCAGCAAAATAGGCCTGCTTTGCTGATGCTTTTTTCTAAGATGCTTTGGGATTATTTCTTGGTATCGTTTCCTATCTGGAATATATTTATTTCTTTGTTATGGGTACTTGTATGCTGCCTCAGTGGTTATGCCAGTTTCCCCACCAACAATTGCTGAAATTGTGGAACTAAAGTGGATGCATCTGGGTGGTACCAGCATGTTTATTGCTGAATTTCCCTTATCTTGGCAACCTTGAGATGTGGGACCTTCAGCTCCCAGAATTCCTCAGTTGATGCAGCCATTGCTGAGAATTCTGGGAGGAAGTCCACAAAAGAGGCATGGGCTGGCAGGCTGGGTGTGGTCCACAGGTGCTCCAGAAGCCCCCAAAGCTAGACTTATAGAATTTGTCATCATACAGATCATTGACAGTGTGATTTTGGGAGAAAACTATAACAAAACTACAGTTAGAAGGGCTGGGTTCAGGCAACATACTGCAACGCAGGGTTAACAAACCCGATTGTTGGTTGGGTATTATCGTCAGCAGCCAATGCAACTGCTCCTTAGTTTGCAGAGCACTGTGAACTCTTGTACTTGAAAAACAAATTCTAATTAAACTTGAAATAAATTTGTAATAAAACCTAAGCATGAATCTTAATGACAATCTGAAAGGTGTCCCTTTGGATATTAATTTTGCAAATGCAAGTTTAAATAGGCTTTTCCTCCTGTTCCCGCTTTTTAGCACACTGCAGAAGTGCATATTTTGAGTTGGGAAAGCTCAGAGCTCTGTTATAATCCAACCAGTTGAATCATTTCCTGTTTTCTGCAGGTTTGGAAGAATTCTCTGAGGCAGGCTGAAAATATTTGTGGTGCCTCACAAACGTGCTGGACTGAAGGCCTGGGAAATACTTTTTAGTTAACACTTGCCAGGGGAGAGGAGCCAGCTGTGTGTGGTTGTGACGGTGTGCAGTGTCACAGTGTGTGATAGAAATTACAAAAGACAATTGAGCTGACTTGGTACTTGGTACTTGAGCTGACTTGGAATGGGAACTGCCTTGCACGGATTATCTAGCCTTGGGCTTACAAAGCTGCCTTCTCTTGCTCAAAGCATCTTTTTTTTCTGCAGGGAGAAAGAAACAACAGGGTTGCCCAAGCAAGCTGTCAGTGAGACCAGCTCGATCCGGGAGCTTCACAATAGCTGTAGCCTCTGCTCTTCAACACTCAGACAATCTCGTTGCTGGACACACAGTCCTACTAATCTGAAAGCTGTCTCTTTCTCCAGGGAGTGTCTCACATTCCTTTAGCCTTTGCACCAGGAAAGAGTGTGCAAGGCTACTCGGTATTGTGAGCTCATCAGCCAGCAGCTGGCGAGGCCTCTCCTCTGCAGCCAATCGGTGCTACCTGTGCTCTTTGCTACCTGGCCTCTCCAGGGAGGGAGTGTGTGATGCACTGCTCACCTTTCATCTCTCTCCCTCTGAAATGCTAGGTGGGAAAGACCGTGGGAGCTGGGCTGGAGAGATGCTGCACTGGGAACGGTTTGATAAGAGAGGGCAGAGCCGGCAGCTCTCCAGTGGGTGGGGCAAGGGACCCTCCCTTGTTTCTCTGGTTGTAAGGAAACAGGGGGAGAATTGTACAGGTTTGCAAGATTCTGCCAATGGAGCTTTATAATAAAGTAGAGTTACTTCACCTGGTTGTTTTTTTCCATCTGGTCTCTGGTAAGGCTGACCCTTTAAAATGGCTCAGGCTGCATTGACTTGAGGGACCCCAAGATGGCAGCAAAGAGAGACGACTCCCTCTCCTGCCACCTCCTGTCCATCTGATATGCTTACATAAGAATGGAGGGCCGGAAGAGTCTGTTTTTGGGGGGGAGGGGAGGTGGGGGTGCTAGTCAGCTGACACCCTTCAGGAGTTACCACAACCAAATGACCCAACTGACCCAATTAAATGTGCTATGAAGAATAATAATGGGAAAGTCTACAATTATTAATAGGGAGAATATCAACAATTAAGATGAATATACCTAGAATCTTATATCTGTTTCAAACAATTCCAATTAGGCTAGGGAAAGACTACTTTGAAGATTTAAATAAAATAGTGCTAAAGTATATATGGCAGGGAAAGAAAGCGAGAATAAAATTAAAACTGTTGCAAGAAGCTAGAATAAGAGGAGGATTTGGTCTGCCTAATTGGGAGTTGTACTATCAAGCTGCAAACCTGATGTGGGTTAAGGAATGGATAACACTAAGAAATACTAGACTGTTGACGTTAGAAGGACATGATTTGTTGCTGGGGTGGCATGACTTCCTATGGTACAAGGGAACTAAAACACAGGGGTACTTTAGAAGACATTATATACGTGAGGCTTTGTTACTAAACTGGAAGAAGATTAAAAAGCAATGTTATTTGAAAATTCCAGTCTGGTTATCAACTATTGAAGCATTTTCTTATCCTATAACATATAAAAAGGAACAAACAGCTAGGTATGGTGAAATATTGAATGAAAAGGGTGAACTTAAATCTATGCAAAAACTAGAAGAACAAGGTATAAAGATGAATTGGTTTTCATATGCACAAATATGCTCTATATATGATAAAGATTCCAAAACAGAAGGTTTTTATAATAAACTGACTGACTTAGATAAGATTTTGACAGGTACTGATGAAAAGGTGATTAAAAAACTGTATGGATATTTATTAGAAATTAAACTAGAAGAAGAACAAGTTAAAGAAACAATGATTGCTTGGGGGAGGGGAATTTGGATATGGGATTGACTTAGAGAAATGGCAAAAATTGTGGTCTCAAAATTATAAAATGATAATGTCAACAGCATATAAAGAAAACTTGTATAAGATGTTTTACAGGTGGCACTTACCCCCAACAAGAATAGCAAGAATGTAAAAGAACAAATCTGAAAAATGTTGGAAATGTCATCAGATACCTGGCTCATATTACCATATGTGGTGGACGTGCACAGACGCTAAAAGATATTGGACTAAAATCTACACATGGTTGGAAAAAATGACAAAAAAAAACCACATAGACTTGAAACCAGAGATATTTTTATTGGGAATTTTACCTCAAATATACAGTAGGGAATTGAAACATTTGATTATAAATGTATTAACAGCGGCTAGGATTGTATTTGCTAAAAATTGGAAAAATGAGAAAATACCAACGCAGGAGGAAGTTATTAAGAAAATAATGGAATGTGCTGAAATGAGTAAATTGACATTTGAAATTAGAGAACAAGAAGATAAACAATTTTATTAGATTTGGGATTTATTTTATCAATGGTTAGAAAATAAAATATAGTAATGAAATATGTAGGACTTTACAATATAAGGAGAATAGAACTATATAGAATATATAAAGCTGTATTATCATATTATAATTATGGGATGGAATATTCTATTCTATTATGGAATAGAATAGAATAGAATAGAATATGGAATGGAATGGAATGGAATGGAATAGAATAGAATAGAATAGAATAGAATAGAATATGGAATGGAATAGAATAGAATAGAATAGAATAGAATAGAATAGAACAGAACAGAACAGAACAGAACAGAACAGAACAGAATAGAACAGAACAGAACAGAACAGAACAGAACAGAATATGGAATGGAATGGAATGGAATGGAATGGAATAGAATAGAATAGAATAGAATAGAATAGAATAGAATAGAATAGAATAGAATAGAATATGGAATGGAATGGAATGGAATGGAATAGAATAGAATAGAATAGAATAGAATATGGAATGGAATGGAATGGAATAGAATAGAATAGAATAGAATAGAATAGAATAGAATAGAATAGAACAGAATACTTTATTGGCCAAGTGTGATTGGACACACAAGGAATTTGTCTTGGTGCAAATGCTCTCAGTGTACATAAGAGAAAAGATACATTCACGAAGAATCAAGAATCATAAGGTACAACACTTAATAATAATCATAGGGTACAATAAGCAATCAAATCATACTAGGAGACAGTCAATATAGATCGGAAGGATACAAGCGACAAAGTTACAGTCCTACAGTCACAAGTGGGAGGGGATGGGTGATAAGGAGTGATGAGAAGATTAACAGTAATAGTAGTGCAAACTTTGTAATAGTTGAACAGTGTTGAGGGAATTATTTGTTTAGCACAGTGATGGCTTTCGGGAAAAACTCCTTGTCTCTAGTTGTTCTGGTGTGCAATGCTCTATAGCGTCGTTTTGTGGGTAGGAGTTGAAACAGTTTATGTCCAGGATGTAAGGGGTCTGTAAATATTTTTACAGAGTGCAGTATACAGGTCCTCAATTGAAGGCAGGTGGGTAGTAATTGTTTTTTCTGCAGTCCTAATTATGTCCTAATTATGTCCTAAGTATGGTGAGGAAAGGCAGGAGGTAGGCAGTGACACTGCAATGTCAGTCAAATTGTTTTCTGATGGTCGCAGAACAGCATTCATTGCAATGGAAGCTCTGCCACTGTCTTGCCTCCTTTAACCAACCTGCAGGTTCTGCCCAACTTGTGTCTGGAGAAGCTTATACTGGGAAAGGAGGTGCTTTGCTTATGGTGTGCTGAAGATTTCAAATGTTCCATGTTTATTGTCTCTTATCAAGCAGCCCTTCCCAGCTGTTGCCTGCCAGATGAGTTGGAATGCAAGACCCATGACCCTCTAGCTTGGCTGAACAGAAGTGGCCGAGCAGCGTATCTGCAGGCAGCAGGTTGAAAAGTTGCTCTAGGCCAGGGGTGGGCAAACTTTTTGGCTCGGGGGCTGCATTGACTTTTAAAATTTGACAGACGGGCCGGGTCAGCACAAGATTTTTTGGGAATCGCCCCCCCACCCTTTCCCCCCTCTTCTCCTCCTTCCCTCCCTCGGAGGCCCCTGAGCCAGGAGTTGCTACCGCCGCGCGGCTCCACGGCTCCAGTCCCGCATTGCCTCGGGAAGGAAGGCAAAAAGGAAGAGCCGCGGCGGTGCTTTGCAACAGCAGCAGCGGCACCGGAGGCTCAGGCTCAGCGGCTCCTAGTTTTGTCTTTTCCTTCCCAAGGCAATGCGGGACTGGAGCCGCGTGAGCTGCGCCGGCGGTAGCAACTCCTGACAGCCCCAGCCGGACACCTGAGCGGAGCCGGGCGGAACTGCCTGTTGCTGCTGCCGGAGCACCGCCGGTCACCTCCTCCAAGCAGCCCGCCCGCCCGCGGGCTTCCCCTCCGCCGTGCGGCTCGGGGCCAGGCGAGCACCCGCGAGTTAAAGGAAGCCGAAAGTTGCTGGGAAGTTGCTCGGGTTTCCGGGGCTTCCAGGCTTAAACTTTGCACAGGCAAAGTTTGCAGGCGGAGCGTCTTCCCGCCAAGGAGCGGGAAGGGTTCCGCCGGCGGGTGGGCGGGCGGGCTGCTTGGAGGAGGCGACCCGGCGGTGCTCGGGTTTCCCCTCCACCGCGTGGCTCAGGGCCAGGCGCGGCGCCCGTGAGGAAAAAGGAAGCTGCAAGTTGCTGGGAAGTTGCTGGGAGCAGGCTTTTAAAGTGCCGCCCGAGCAGGACCGCCGAGCTGGGAAGCGGGGCACCAAGGCAGGGCAAGGCTCCACCAGCAGCGGCCTAGCTTTAGGTGGCTCCAAGCAGCCCGCCCGCCCGCCGGGCGGAACCCTTCCCGCTCCTCGGCCGGAAGACGCTCCCGCCTGCAAAATTTGCCTTTGCAAAGTTTAAGCCTGGAAGCCCGGAAAAAAAGGGGATCGGCGGGGACTCACCTTCGGAGAGGTTGCACTCGAAGGTGATTTTGAACTCCCAGCCGAGGCCTTTGCAAAGTTCTTCTTTTCTTTCCTACCCCGAGAGCGCTCCGCACTGCTTTGCAGCTTTGGGGGCCACGTGGCGCAGGGCAATACGCCACGCCCAGCGATTTTTTTCAGGGGCGGGCGGATTGGACAGACCAACGGGCCGGATGTGGCCCGCGGGCCGTAGTTTGCCCACCATCTAGCATCTACTTTCAAATATTAGCTGCAGCATCCCAGTCAAAGCCAGGCCCATCAACTCAGGGCCTCATCCATCAAGGCGGCAGGTGCAGCAGCTGCACGATCAAAGCAGCCTCTCCAGCTTGTTCACCTGCCTACATGCAAATGTCCCTCCTGTAGAGTCTCTGCTTTTAAATTTACCTGCCTGAGGTAGGAACGTGAGTTGCAGTCTGAAACTTCTGCCTTTCACTTTTAAGGCCACCTACTAGGCTAATAACCTTCCTCTTTTGATGAGCAGAGAAAGACTTTAAAGCCGAGCTCATCAGACTTAAGCACACATTGAGAGGCCACCTTGGAAATGAGGTTGTCAGCTCATGCCTGGGGGGGGGGGGTGTTGGTTTACCCCCTACACTCCCTTTCTGCTACTTAGTCCTGAAAGCAATGTTTGCTGCAAGCAGCTCCTTGGAGACAGACAGAGATTGGGGGGTGGAAATGAACGTGGGCCAGTGGCTCCCGAACCCTTCCTCTCTCCTCCTGAGGAGATCCTTTTCCCCTCTGCTTAAGATTTCCCCACGCCCTTGCAAGGCTGGCTGATGGATAAGGCCGCTTCCTACGTATTTAGTGGTTTTCTGACCTTCCTGCGTATAGTACTCAGTGATTTTCTGAATGTCAGAACCTTTCTACCCTATTCTGCCACTTGCAAAGACCTCTAATATTTTCTTTCCTGTAAAGATTCTCAATTCTGACTCACCTAACTTCAGGCTTTGCATATTTTTCTTTCATGGTGAGAAAATGGGGGCGAGCAAAATTAGAATGAGGTCCACCCTCCGAGGATATCAGAGGTATTTGTAACATAGGTTGCAATGCTGGCACCCACTGTAGATTAGATTACATTATTCCATTTTATTTTGCTTTCCCCCAGTAACCCTGGACAAAAGAAGACCCATCAATACTGAGGGCTGCCCTGGGAGGCCTGGGTTGCATCTGGAGGCCTCTAGATACGTGGCTGGAAGCCTCTTTGCAACCTGGCAACCTCTGCTACTTTCAACACTGCCCACGTCCGCCTGTTCCTTCGGGGCCGAACAACGCAGCCGAGAAGCCAGGCTGGCAAGCTTCTTCTGGGGAAGGGGAGCATTGCAACAGCCTCTTTGGGATGGGCCACAACGGCTGCTGGGAGGCGCCTTTCCCAATGTTTATCCCAGGGTTGTAAAAATGGGATTGCAAAAAGGGTGATGATGCCATAAAAGGGGAACCGGTGAGTGGTTGAGGTAGGGGAGGGAGGATTCTTAAGAGTTCAACCGTGGCTTACAAAGCGTGAGTGCAGCTAAAGGAAGCTCCCCTTGGCCCTTTGCATCTTCTGGGGGGCTTCAACACCCCCCCCCATATCCCAAAGGTGCTTTTTCAAGAGGCAACTGGACTTTCTGTTTTTTTTAAAGACGTTTTTGCTTCTCATCCAAGAAGCTTCTAAAGCACCTTTGGGACAACCCTGATCTGGATGGCTGAGAATTTATTTTATTTCTTTATTTGGTTTGTCAATTGCTGACAAGATAATAGATATAAGTATAAACATAGTTATGAATACATGGATACATATAAGAAAAATTTAAAAAAATAAAAGAAACAATAGGACAGGGAGCGCTCCGCACTTATGCACGCCCCTACAGACCTCTTAGGAAAGGGGTGAGGTCAATAGTAGACAGTCTAAGGTTAAAGTTTTTGGGGTTTGGGGAAGAAACCACAGAGTCAGGTAGAGTATTCCAGACATTGACCACTCTGTTGCTGAAGTCATATTTCCTGCAATCAAGTTTGGTGCGATTAACCTTGAGTTTGTATCTATTGCTCTTGTATTGTTATGGTTGAAGCTGAAGTATTCATTGACAGGTAGGACATTGCAGTGTATGATTTTATATACTATACTTAGATCGGACCAAAGGCGGCGTAGTTCTGAGTTTTCCAGGTCTAGAATTTCAAGTCTGGTGGCATAAGGTATTCTACAACGAGTAGAGGAGTGGAGAACTCTTCTTGTGAAATATTTCTGGACTTTCTCAACTGTGTTAATATCAGATACGTAATGTGGGTTCCAGACTGATGATCTGTATTCGAGTATTGGTCTAGCAAATGTTTTGTATGCTCTAGTTATTAGTGTAATATTACCAGAGAAAAAGCTACGTAAGATTAGGTTAACAACTCTTAACGCCTTTTTGGCTACGTAGTTACAGTGGGCTCTAGCACTTAGATCATTAGAGATGAGTACTCCAAGGACCTTGACAGAGTTTGGATCATTAACAAGGTCTTGACTATTCAGCCTGTATTTTATTTTCTGATTTTTTTTGCCAATATGTAAGACAGAGCATTTATTTGTTGAGATTTGAAGTTGCCATTTGTTTGACCATTCTGATACATAGTCAAGGTCTTTTTGAAGGGTAGCAGTATTGTCTGCGGTGTTGAATAGCTTTACATCATCAGTAAAGAGAACGCAGTTGCTCTTTATATGATCACAGAGGTCATTTATGTAGAGTATGAAGAGAGTTGGTCCTAGAACACTGCCTTCGGGGACACCACTGTTGACAGGTACAGAATTTGATAGGACGCTCCCAATTTTGACCATTTGTTGTCTGTTTGATAGGAATGCTTCTATCCAGTTATGCAGGTGTCCAGAGATGCCGTAAGATTGTAGTTTAGGAGTAGTTTGTCATGTACCACTGAATCAAAGGCTTTACAGAAGTCTATGTAGATTGCGTCTATTGCTTTGCCCTGGTCGAGTTGTGTCGTCCATATGTTTTTGCAGTGTAAGAATTGCAGATTACAGGATAGTTTTTTTCTGAAACCAAATTGTTTATTACAGAGTAGGTTGTTTGTCTCTAAGTGGAGGATGATGGATTGGTTAATAATTGATTCCATGACTTTACAGGTGATGCAGCATAAAGAGATTGGTTTGTAATTTTCAACCAGGCTGGGGTCTCCCTTTTTGAAGATGGGGATGACTATGGCTTGTGACCATAGTTTTGGCAAGGAGCTGGTCCTGAAAGATTTTTCAAAGATTATGCTTAGAGGTTCGGCTATGGCAGTGGGTAGCTTTTTAAAGAAGTAGGCACATATTCCGTCCGGTCCAATAGATAGGGCTAGTTTTAGATTGCGTAGTGCTTTTTCAACAATGTCTTCTGTAAAATCGATATTTATTAGATCATTGTAGTTGTCTGTGGTTCGACTAGGAAGTACTGGGCTTGATCCATTGCTGTTTACAAATACTGAGCCAAAGAATGTGTTAAAGAGGTTGGCTTTAATGGTGTCGTGGTTGCAGTCTTTACCGTTAGGTCCTTTCAGGGGTGGGATGGACCTTGAGTCTTTTAGTTTGTTGTTTACAAAATTGTAGAAAGCAAGGGTGGAATTGGTGCGTAGAAGGTTTTCCTCTTGTTTAATGTGATAATTGGTGCATTCAGTCTTTATCTGGTGGCATAAATTTTTGTATTGGCTTTTGAAGCTGGCAACATGACCAGATTTGTTTTTCCGCCAAAGTGATCTCTTTTTGGATTGAATCTCACACTCCTTTACTTTGAGTTTGTTGTTTGCTTTGGATGAAGAGAAATGTATCTTTGGAAGAGAAAGAAAGGAGAGATGTCCCTCGATGGCTTCTCCCCCCACGCTCCCCCCCCCGTATGCAAATATCTCCCACTACGGTAGTTGCCCAAGAGAGGAAGAGGATGCTGACTTGGGCCCCAGTGAGCTGAATGTCCGAGGACCAAATGCCAGAAGAGAAATGAGTGACACCAGATGCTTGGGATGGGGAACCATTTTTAGCCTAGGACAAACTTTCTGTCCTGCCTGGAAACTGTGTGGTTAGTGGGTATGAGGACAGTGATTTTACTTTTCTTGTCAATTGTATTGATTTTATTGATGCTTTTTTTAATTTTCCATATTGTTTGATTGCTGTGAACTTTGCTGCTACAAATACTTAAATAAACGGGAAAAGAAAGTAATTTAAAAATGCATGCATTGCCAAGGTAAGGGCAGAATATTTGGGCCAGGTGCGCGTCTGTACCCCCTCCCAGGCTCAAACTTCAGGAACAATTGTACCTTTCGCACCAGAGATGAGAAATACTCTGCCAAAGTAGAGCTTCTCCCCAAGGGATCCAGGGGCCATAGGGGTCCTCCACTGAGGTCAAGTTGCCTTGCAGTGAGATCCTCAGATTGCAAGTGAGTCATGATGCCCTTCCCACCCCAACCGGGCACCTTTTGACCCAGGGTGGATGCAACTGAGCTGTGTCGTGGTCACTTGATCCGGTTAAGGAGCCTTGGGCAGCTCTCCACCTGCCCAGGCCTCTCTGCTTTCGGTTTACTCAGCTGAGGCCCCTCCAGATCAGGGGGCTCCTTGCTCTGTGGCTGCAGAAGAACCCTTGAGTTGGGGTGGGGGTGGCAGTTTCTCCCTCTCCACAGAACCAAAGTGAGGAGAGGGGAGAGGATGGTCAAAACCCTGCCTTCCACAAAACTCTTCCCAGAGGAAGCGGGCCGTGGCAGGGGCTGGAAAGCCTGAAGGGGCCCCTGCCCTTGGCTGTGCCAGGCTCCCACTGCAGGGAGGAAGCGGAATAGAAAGGCAGATGTCCCAGCCAGCTGCCTGCCCAGCTTCCTGGCTAGGGAGTCATTCAACACAAGCTGCATAATTGGATTGTTTACCTGCTGCCGCCCTCTCTTCCAGGAAGGAGGAGAGATGTCACCAGGGGTGGTTATTATTTTATTTTCTCTGCCTGAGGCGCACAGGGTGCCAAAGAAGGCGAGTTGTCAGAGTCTGCTCCTTGGTCCTGCTCACCAACCTGGGGGATCAGCCCGTCTCGGCTTTATGTGGTCGGCAGGATCCAATGGTGAGGCTTTTCTCCGGGACCCCCTTGCAGATGGAGGGCCTCTCTCTGGGGACGCTCTCCTATGGCGGGGGGGGGGGGAACCCCAGCGCAGGGTCACCACAAAGCAAAAGGGCTGCTCCCCCCCCACAGCTGCCTAGGTGTTTTGCAGGAGGGGGAAAGGGCCTTTGTAGCTTTTGGGGTGGGGAGACTAGGAGGGGGTGGGCTCACTGAGTGAGCGGAAGAAAATGATTTTTTAAAAACGTGTCTGCACCTATTTTAGAGTTTATATTACGGCTTTTCTGAGTTTTGATACCACAACATAAGAGGAAATGGTCTTGCAGGTTTTCAGTGGTTTTGCTCAGAGGAGAAACTGGCTGGCTGGCTGGGGGAGGCTATAAACTGCCTCCCTGGGTTGTAGGGAAATATTTAGAAATAGCAATTTGGCCCTGAAACAAATGGTCTGGCTGAGTAGAAGAGTCCCATTGCAGCAGCATTCCATGGTTTTATTTATCATTTTATTATACAGATTTGCTCTCCACTTTATAACTGCAGGGTTTTCTGGGTACCTCCTGATTTGAACAAATACAAAATTGTTTTTAAAAAGCTGCAGGAGTTAAATCCTGACCCTAGACAAATAGAAAGGATCTTTGCTTGGCTCGAACAGGAGGCAGCACACCTAGACAGGTAGTCCCTCCAGAAGTGCGGAATGAAGTGCGGAACAGCCAAGAAGGTGGCCTTTTCTGCTCACTCCTCGGGTTCTTCCTGAAATCGGATCGACTCTAGTCTTGAGGGATGCTTTGTAGCAGGCTTGTTCATTCTTGACAGCTTTAAGGTGGGTGGACCTGGGCACAAAGATCCTGCTGATACCCAGAGCCCCAACTCACCCCTCAAGAGCTCTTGGCCCTCCCCCTTGGGGGTCCTTGCTGCCAAGAAGAAGCTCGAGCAGTGAATGGGTGACCCATCCGGTGCCAACCAACCAGGAGTGGGGGGTGAGCTCACTCCGCTATCTCGCCATGGGATTATCTCCTGGCTGTCATCCCTCAGCTTTCAGTCAGGAGTCGAGGGTGGCAGGAACAGGAACTGTCAACAATGTTGGCTGGATTCCAGAGCCAGACATTTTACAAGTGTAAATCTGGAGATTTACACCCGGTCTCCAATGTGATTAAGAGAGGTCAGGCTGGTGGGATTGCAGCAAGAAATCCTTTGCTGGTATTTGTCAGGCTGTGAGTGTGTCTGCGAGCCTGACAGGGCAAAAGCAAGGTAAGATCTCCCTGTTCGCATGGTGGCTTTTCTCTTGGGGGACAAATGGATTGTCTGAAACCAACTTTGTGATCTCGTGCTGCAATTGTGCCTGTGCTGCAGAATAGGGGGGCCACCAGCCATCATCCTGGGCAAGTGGCTTCCAAAGAGGCCCATTCCTGTAGGGCCTAGCCAGAAGGCTTCGTAGGGCATGGCTCTTGCGCTAGCTGGATGGCTCCAAGTTGGCTGCCCTGTACGGAAGAAGCCTTTCCGTTTTATTGAGGAGAGCAGACATTACGGCAATCAGATCTAGAAGGCATTCTGGACCTAGTGGACGTGAGGAGTGGCAGCTTACACAACACACAACTAGCACAGATTTGGGAATCTGGAACGCAGAACCTCTGGAAGTGGCGCTTCAACTGCCCAACAGCTGCATAGACAAGTAAATCACCTTCCAGTCCAAATATTGGACAGGGAGAAATAGCAGAAAATGGATTTTAGGTTTTTTTTGGAGGATGTCTCCCTGAGTGAATTTTTTTTAAACTGATCATTTAATTTAAACAAAATTCTCCACCAAAATTATGGGGAAAGAAATTTGGCAAACAATGGCTCTGAAGTTTTCTTCCTTTGAATTTTTCCAAAGTGCTAAATGTATTCTTGGCATCACCTGGCATGACCAAGTTCCAAACAGCACAGTCTTGGAACGTGCTGGAATTCCTAGCCGGTATGCACTATTGAAACAGTGATGTCTACGCTGGCTTGGGCATGTTGTGAGGATGGCTGATGGGTCCGAAAGACCTCCTGCATGGAGAATTAGTGCAGGGAAAGCGCCCGAGAGGGAGACCACAGCTGCCATATAAGGATATCTGCCTTGGGAATGGACCTCAACAGCTGGGAAACCTTGACCTCCGGATCGTTCAGCCTGGAGGCTAAAGATGCAGCCCGGCTGAGGCCAAGGGGCAGTCCCGGAACCAGTGAAATCCAGGGGCTGCACAGGAGACAGACTGTATCTGTCCTCAGTGTGGAAGGGATTGCCACACTTGGATTGGCCTTTTTAGCCACACTAGATGCTGTTTGAGGACCTCTTTTCAGAGCACGATACAATCGTCTCTTGAGACTGAAGGATGCCAATTCCAAAATATATCCATTGTCCAGGAGAAAATCACAGTCTGCTCCTCTTCTGTAGCATTAGTAGCAGCCATAGAGAGTACCATTTCCTAGAAAAGGCCTCCTGGGAGCCTCCCCCACCTCAACTTTCCTTGGGGTTTTTGGAAACTGTGAAGCGGGGGGGGTGGGGGGGTGGGAACCTCCAGACACGCAAACCCAGCCCTTGTCTACCTCATTGCTAAGTGCAGAAATCCCAGATCATGTCACCCAAACCATCTTTTCCTTTTCACGTTTGACATCAGGTTCTCTTTCATCAAATTAAATGAAAAATATTAGGAACAAATGCCGGGCAATTTCTCTGCCTGGCACTAATTAACAGAGCCAGAAACAAGATGTCTTTGAGATTGGGTGTAGGATCCCACTGTCTAAAAATCAAAGGAAATCCTACCAAAATGTCCCTCAAAACATCTTGTGGCAAAATAAGTTTATCCCACTGCAGGCAGTAAACAAAAGCCACCGGCTCCAGCTTTCCAGACTCCAGAAGCCCCTTCCTTCCTTCCTTTCTTTTCTCCTCCTTAAATCTTCACTTCTGTCTGTTCTGAATTATGTCCAACACCCAAAGTGCAAAGCCAACCCTTCCAGTCGGAGCATCCCCCGCAAATCACTCTGCCAAGGTGGGAGAAAGCTCATATGTCCTTAAGCAATTTATTTGGTGCCAGTAGCATTCTCAGCCTTTTAGCCAGTTAGAAAGATGCTTGCCAGACAGAATTAATCTAGTAGAACAAATTCTCTTCAATTAAGGGAAAAAATGACAGAGGCTTGTCTGAAGCCTTGCTCTGAGTTGGAGCATTCGTCTTTGACAAGGAACGTTTTCAGTCTTTGAGGGAGGCCATGTAAGAAATGGAAGGTTGGTTCCCCCCAGAGCATGTGGGGGGAGCTTTTCCACCAGCAGTCCGACTAAGGACCATCTGCATTGCAGGGTCTTTTAGGGGGGCAGGGGTGGGAGAAGAAGCAAGAAAATGTAGGTGCAGATTCCAACAAGATGTGTTGCAGTTACGAAGTATGGAATGAAGTGGCAAGTTTGAAAAGTGAAACGAATGGCAATATGGCCAGGGAACACTTTCTTTACATGAGCTCAATCTCCAGGAAAAGGTTAATTGTTTCTTAGGATGCAGAAGGAACTTGCTGAAAGTCTGTTAACCCTTTAAGGGCTCTTGAATGACTAAAGGTAGGCCTAGGGTGCCTCTTTTCTTTAAAGGAGGTTTCAGTGGATAACCAATACCTGGAAAGATTCTAGAGTAGATCATAGAGAAATTGACTGTAAGGACCCGGATGATTAGGTGACTAATTAGAGGTCGGCCTGGGTTTTTAAGATCAACTCTTCTCTTTTCATGTTCGGATTAGGTAACTTCCAAAATAGGTTGTGGGAATAATATAAGCATAAAATATCTTGATTTCAGTCTTTCATCTATTTTGACTGACAAGCTAGTTGAATCTGAGCTGGATGGCATAGCAATTAAGTGGGCTGCAAAATTGTACCTGCTTCAGAGGATGTAAGTGCAGTTTTCAACACTTTTTGTAATGACTCGGAGGTGGAGAGATCAAATGTGCAGATGACACAACACTGGATAATAGAAAACAAAATTAAATCTATCTTGACATGTTATAAAAATAACAGTGAAGGGCTATGGAAACAAATACACCAGACTTCACTTAAAAGAAGAAATCAAATGTCAGAGTGGGGGATAAAGGCTATAGCCAAAATGCCTGTGGGGAAAAAAAAACGGAGAAAGGGAGAAATGCAACCTCTGCAAGCATATTCAGCACTTGTTGGGCTTTTTCTGCCTTTCCCAGATAAACGATATTGACGTTTGCAGTTCCAGACGGACAAGAGGAAGAAGCTGCTTGGCTTTTGCTTTCCTTTCTGGCAGGTTAAAAGCACCCAGGAGTGGGAGACTTTTTCTGATCAACAAATTGTATTAAAAACAGAAGCTTTTATGAGCTGCCCCTTTTTTTCTTCTGACCTGCTTAAGGCACCCAACATGATCCTATCTAAAAAAAGAAAGAAGGGGAAATAGGGTTTAAAATAAACAACATTTTATGCAAGACAAATAAACATGAAAATTAACTTGGTTGCCTTTTCATCTTTGCTACAGCAGGGTTTTTTCTTCTTCTCAGTTTGCACCCTTGTTGTTACTGTGCCTCAGTTCCTGCTTTCATGTTGCTCTTTATTTTTCCACAACTATCTGGGGCTAATTTGAACCTGGCTGCGGACCATTTACAATGGACCTGTTGCTTAGTAGGAGCCCTTGGTTAGAGGTTTTGGTTTCAAGCAATGGCCCAGGTCAGAGGGGTTTTGTGGGGTGGAAGGCTTGCTTGGTGGGGGACATTCATCTTCATTGAAGAAACAGCCTGTGCTGCAGGAAGGAAGGCTGCTGCCGAGCGCTTGGAGCAATGCCTTAGAGCAGGGGTGTCAAACTGGATTTCTTCGAGGCCCAGATCAGCACTGTATTCTCCTCCATGGGCTGGCATGGGGCAGGGGGAGATGGGACGGATGCCTCCTGCAGCACCCTGCCGGCCGAAACAGGACATGGGGGACCATGCGTGGTCCCCCCCACACCCCATTTTTGGCCTGGGTGGCCTCCTGCAGCACTTTGCCGGCCAAAATGGGGCGGTGGGGGCCATGCACAGCCCCCCCCGCACCCAGTTTTGGCTCCAGAGGCACCACAGGCTGATCCTTTGCTATTTCCAGGCCAGCCTCGTGGGCCAGATTTGAGCACCCTGTGGGCCAGATTCGGCCCACAGGCCTTTGACACCCCTGCCTTTGAGGTACTTGCCTGAACTTTCGCTTGTATAGAACAATATCCTGACATAATGTGCTTTAAGAGAGGCCAATCTCCCAAATTGAGCGACTTTCTGCAATCTGAAGGCGTTTGAATAGGAGGAATTCTGTGTGGACAAAGTACATCCCTCCACAGCCACCCCTCCACCCCTGGCTTATATTCAAACCTTGTGCCTCTTTCCCAGAAAGAAGCCACCTGGCTGGCTTGCAGCCTTGAGGGGTTTTATGATATTTGAATGAGCTGAGGGGAAAGAGCCCGAAGGCCACTGAGTTGGAATAGCAATTCCGTTGGTCATTATTGCTCAGTTGCTTTTGACTCTACGTGTCTTCGTGGATATCATGGCTGTTGTATCATCTTGTCCTCTGCCAGCCCTTTTTTTCAATGTTTGCAAGCATCAGGGTCTTCTCCGCTGACTCCAGTGTTTGCATTGTGCCTGCAAAGTATTTCAGTTTCAACTTTATCCTTCTAGCGAGAGCCGATTTTGAAAATTTTGTCTTGCCTCAGATGATTTGGCCTTCTGATCGTCCAAGGTGGTCTCAGACATTTTCTCCAGCGTCACAGCTCAGTGCCTTCCTTCTTCCCTTGTCAGCTTTTCTGAGGCTCTGGCTTTCACAGCCAGGCTTTACAGCTTGGAAAATCTTGGCCCGGACAACAACTACCTTGGTTGCAGTCTGAGGCTTCTGCACTTTAGTATTTGTCCAGACTGGCCAAAGTCTTTCTCCCAAGTAAGGGACTTCTCCTTATTCCATTCGCCACCCCAGGGAAGTTTTCACCCCAGGAAGACAAAATCTGCCACTTGTTCAACTTCCTCTCTGTCCATTTGCATCAAGTTGGCATTGCCTGTTGAGAGAAGCTGAGGGCTTTTTAAATACTCAGCCACAGGCCGGCTTTGGTACCCTATTTGTCATCCTTAAGGAGACAGCTGACTTCTCCCTCGTTTCCAGGCAGCCAAGTGGCATCGTCAGCATCTCTGAGCCTGCTGAAGTTTTCCCAGTGGTTTCATCCCAATTTCTGCTTCTTCTGATTCAGAATTTGCTCTGGTTAGTAGTGTGATATTACCAGAGAAAAAGCTACGTAGGATTAGGTTAACAACTCTTAATGCCTTTTTGGCTATGTAGTTGCAGTGGGCTTAGATCATTAGAGGTGAGTATTCCAAGGTCCTTTACAGAGCTTGAGTCATCAACAAGATCTTGCCTATTCAGCTTGTATTTTATTTTCTGATTTTTTTTGCCAATATGTAAGACAGAGCATTTATTTGTTGAGATTTGAAGTTGCCATTTGTTTGACCATTCTGATACATAGTCAAGATCTTTTTGTAGGGTAGCAGTATTGTCTGTGGTATTGAACAGCTTTACATCATCAGCAAAGAGAACGCAATTGCTCTTAATATGATCACAGAGGTCGTTTATGTAGAGTATGAAGAGAGTTGGTCCTAGAACACTGCCTTGGGGAACACCACTATTGACAGGTACTGGATTTGATAGTACGCTCCCGATTTTGACCATTTGTTGTCTGTTTGACAGGAATGCTTCTATCCAGTTATTCAGTTGTCCAGAGATACCATAGGATTTTATTTTTAGGAGTAGTTTGTCGTGTACCACTGAATCAAAGGCTTTACAGAAGTCTATGTAGATTGCGTCTATTGCTTTGCCCTGGTCAAGTTGTGTCGTCCATATGTTTTTGCAGTGTAAGAGTTGCAGATTACAGGATAGTTTTTTTCTGAAACCAAATTGTTTATTGGAGAGTAGGTTATTTGTCTCTAAGTGAAGGATGATGGATTGGTTAATAATTGATTCCATGACTTTACAGGTGACGCAGCATAAGGAGATTGGCCTGTAATTTTCAACTAGGCTTGGGTCTCCCTTTTTGAAGATGGGGATGATTGTAGTTTTTTCCCCAAACCCCCAAAACTTTAACCTTAGACTGTCTACTATTGACCTCACCCCTTTCCTAAGAGGCCTGTAGGGGGCGTGCATAAGCGCACCAACGTGCCTACCGTCCCTGTCCTATTGTTTCTCTTATTCTTTTATTTTTCTTATATGTACCCATTTCATGTATTCACAACTATGTATACATTTATACTTATTATCTTGTAAACAATTGGCAAATCAAATAAATAAATAAATAAATAAATAAATTTTTGCATGTGACTTAAGCAAATAAAGTGGCAATAAACAATTTTGGCTTTTCCTCACTTTTAGTTGCTGAATATTCCATTTTAGGAGTTGAGTTGCTTCCTGTAGTCCTGCAGCTTTTTCAGGAGCCAGGTGAGGTAGCCCTGGGCACCCAAAGCCTTTGTATAATCAATGTCAAAAAAAGGTTTTGTTTTGGAACTCCCTGACCTTTCCCACTATCAGGCGTTAGCAAAATTATCTTAGGTGCTCCTGTCTCTTCTTACTGCAAGCTCTCTATTCTTCTATCCTGGGTCTTTGCCAGTCCCGGTTTGAAACTTTGAAAGAAATATATTCAGAAAATCTAATCCTGAGTCCTAGAAAATAGGAATAATATGGAATGAGAACAAATTTGTATACTAAAAGAGATCTGATCTGGGTGGCAGACCCCAATATGTTGTTGGAAGAAATTTTCTGGGTTCGTTCCCAGCTGGGACACACCACAGACACTGAGAAGAAATGGATGCAGAAGCCAGCTGCCAGAAAGTGGAATTCTTTTAATGTAGGAAGGCAAGAAGCAAAAAGTGACACAGCTCCAGCGTTCCTGGCTTGCAAGCACCTTCGGAGTGTGCCTTTTATGCTTAATTCCCCTTTGAAGCTCTGCAGCTTGAGCGGTTTTGATGTGTTTCTGATTGTCTGAAATGATATAGGGTCTCGTACTTGAGCAGGGGTTGGACTATAAAACCTCTGAAGTCCCTTCCAAGTCTGTTATTCTATGTTCTATGAATGACCTTATCTCCAAGTTCCAACTGGCCCAGAAAGATCGGCTTCCTTAGTGGTATCTTTTTAGCCTGTTGTCCTCTTTCAGCCTGCATTAACTCCTGGTATCTTCATGGGCAGATCCGTGTTCTTTTGCGATGTTGTTTCAACTTGCCAGTCCTGGAATCTCCTGGTGGTCTTCTCTCTAAATCCCAACCAGGCTGAGCCAGCTGAGCTTTTTGAGATCTACCAAGTTGGGCTGGTGCTGCTCCTGAGCTGGTCAAATCTTAGTTTTACTTTATTTATTTTTCAGACTTAGTGTAGGAGAAAGAGTGAAAAGGGGGTCAGCCTGTAATATCTATGTAGTGTGATGACCCAAAGGGGCGTGGCACAAAGGCAACACAGTCAGATAATCAGTAGGAGTCCCTTTATTAACTCCGACTTTGTCCCAAATGTCCTGGTTTCCTTCTGGGCTGGAGAAAAACTCTCCCAGGAACAGCCTTTGGCTGCAGAGACACAAGTCCAAAACATGGTCAACAAAAACTGTAACTATAAGTCCAATCAAGGAAAAATGAGGTAACTAGTTTGGCAGGGCAGGAACAAGAATTCCAGACATGAAGGCATGGCAATAACTCAACATGGTTGGGAGGATGCCAGGAACACAGATAAGCAAAGTCAACACAAGATAAACTCATGTTTGCTCCCAGTGGCTGCCGCACTCAGCCTGCATTTCTTTTAAACTCTCTACCCGACTGTGCCTAATGAAGGGAATCAGGGCCCTTTCCTCCCCCATAAGCCAGGCAACCCACGTTGCTCTCTTCTCCATTCCTCCCCGCGTGCCCTAGGATGAAGAGGGGGTGGGCCTGAGTCTTCCTCTGAACTCCCTCTCCCTTGTTCTACCCAGCCGGACTTTGCCTTTCCCCAGTTTCCTCCACAGCCAACTGAGCCGCACTCCCACTCCCCGTCAGCTGTTTGTCTTCCTCCTCGGATTCAGACTTGAATGCTATGTAGCCACAAGCAAACTAAGTCCAGCTCCCCCTTGAATGCCACTGACTTTTATTTAACTCTAAGCAGGTGCTGACTTTAGTTGAGAAGATTTCTACCCAGGGCTTTTAGGCAATAAATCAGTTTAATTGAATCTTCATGTGTGGGTGTAATCTGTATGTCTGACACTTAGATAATTAAGACTGATGGCTGAGACCTGGCCTCCTCTTTTCTGTCAGGCCAAGAAGCACACAGTATGTTAGCTTTTGCAATGGGTGTGGATTTTCTATTTTTCTTGCTTTTCTTGTAGGGGGAACTTTAGATATTTTCTCCTTTTTTTTAAAACTACATTTTAATCCTATTGTAAACTGTAGTCTGAATGAATGTGGGAGAAAGCTACACTGAATAACCTGCAGAGTGTTGCCTAGGATTTCACCAAGGATGACTTAGAGCAGCAACACATGAAGCTTCCAGGTGTCTCTTTGCTCACTGCAGGGTGGGAGGAGGAGACCTGCCCCCCCCCAAAGAGTGGAGACCCAGAGTGGGCCAAGTCCTCGTTTCCAAAGACCCATTTCCATTCCTCTCTGCTCCTTGCAAAACATTTATATGCTTCCTGGGTCCAGTGCTCCACCCGTAGCAGTACTGGAAGAGCCATCCAGAGCAGAGGTCTCCAACCTTGGCAACTTTAAGCCTGGCAGAATTCAACTGAAGTCTGCCAGGTTTGAAGTTGCCAAGGCTGAAGACCCCTGCTCTAGACCAGATCCCCTCTATGCAAAGGGTGCCCTTGAATCCCCACGGAGGCCTTTTGCTGAAGGGTTGGGGGTCCCATGCTGGGAGCTCTGAATCTGATCGCCCTTCCTTGCTGATCGCTGTGGCTGCTCTATGGAAGAAGAGCCCTCCGTCTTATTAACGGATAAATCTGCAGAATCAAACAAGTTGCTAAGTGGTGTTTAGTTGTGATGGCTGTTGCAGGATAAATAAAATTTGGCATACTGCTTTTCATGGTACAAGGCGGGTGGGATTCAATTTTTTTAACAACTGGTTCTGTGGGCGTGGCTTAGTTGGTGGGCAAGGCTTGGTGGTCACGTGACTGGCTGGGCGTGGCCAACTCAACATCACTCACATCGAAGCACACTTCTCCTCACCTGGCCTCTCAAGACTGTGGGGATGCTGCAACACTCATAAGGGTGAAAAACACTCATAAGTCACTTTTTTCAGTGCCATTGTAACTGAATGGTCACTCCACACAAGCAAAGTACCAGCAAAGGAGGGGAAAAAAACTCCAGAAACGTTCCAGAGACAGGAAGTCGAGTCCTGCCAAGAATGTAATAAGGGTTAATGGAGAGGCAGTTTCTGTAAGCAACCCCAGAATGTTTCCTTCCTGCCTTCCTTACAGGATTAGGCCAGTAATTTCTTCTAACAACCGGTTCTCCGAACTGCTTAGAATGTTAACAACCGGTTCTAGCGAATAAGTACGAACTGGTAGAATCCCACCCCTGGTACAAGGCAAACATACGTAGCGTTTCATAGTTCAGTTTTTCTATGCATTTCATTGTTCGGTGGAAGTTTGGTCTGTGCCTGTAAATAAACTGGCCTAGTGAAGGGAGGCCTCTCTCCTTACTCTGATGGATCAAAAATGCCTTCCCTAAATTTCCCCGTTTTGCTCAGGGAAGCAGCCTCTGCCTTTTTTTCTTGGGGTTCTTCTTCCATGTAAGGCGCAGGGATGAGTTGCTGTTGAGCTGATCAGGCCTAGCTAATTTTGTCCTCCAGCCATTTAGTAAGCCCCTCAGACATATTCTGTCAGGATGGGGTTGGACAAGGGATTTTATCCAAGACGTTTCCTCCCATTGAGGCTATTTATACTCTGTCCTCTTGGCCCTTGGGATGGGCAGGTCTTGCTTGGAGCTTCCTCGGGGTTCATTATTGTTACCAAAGAAGAAAAAACAATGCCTTTTTCTCTTTTCCCCCCCCAATCCAGGATGTGAATGGGCAGGCCAAGGAGCCTTTGGGGCCCCGACTTTGCCACCTCAAGAAAGGGCCCAATGGCTACGGGTTCAACCTGCACAGCGAGAAGTCCAGGCCTGGCCAGTTCATCCGCTCGGTGGATCCAGATTCCCCGGCATTCAAGGCAGGTCTCCGGCCGCAAGACAGACTCGTGGAGGTAATAGAGGGATCTGGGAAGCAGGAGAAGGATCCTACCGCTTGGAGGGGAATCCACCCGATGTCGTTGCCACTCCGAGGTGGCAAAATGCATTTGAGATATTTTTTCGCGCTGTGTTGATAGGCAAAGGAAGCCAAAGCCAGAGCTGGCATCATGTGAAAGCTTTGGCTTTACAGGTTTATTTATTTTATTTATTTATCAAATTTCAACACTGCCCATCTTAGCTAAGTGGGGAGTTTATGATAAAAAACATACAGTGGTATAAAACGGGTAATTAAAAAACAAAAGTAAACACAGCATGAAGGACAAGGTTAAAATGAGGCTGTTCAAAAGTTAAAAAAGAGGCAGAGGGAACGCCCTCAAGCCTCCTGTCAGAGTTCTGGAGATTGCCCTAATTAAATCATGAGCCCCAGGCCAAGTTTCAAAAGATTTATTAGGAGCAACGTGTCGGCATTAACCTAAATGAAGCCAATTCTGGCATATGTGTGACCCTGTTTCCCGCCACCCCCCTGGATTTTCCGCAGGCAGAAGATCCGGTAGCCTAGCTACAATCTTTGTAAGATAAGTGTGGAATGTGCTTCTGGTTTTAAACTGCCGTACTGCTCCTTCAGACCCGCCCCCCCCACTTGTTTATGGCAATTTGAAAACAGGCCTAGGAATGTTTTACGGGTTGACATCTCCATCCCCAAGGGTTCGGTCGAGCCTGGCCGGCCCTTCAACCCTGTCTCCAAGAGAGAAGCCCGAGCAGGACTAATGCAGAAGAGGAGAGCCTGGGCTGGGGCCACCTTCCCTGGGTGTCCTGGGCGCTCTCGGAGCTGGCTGGCTCGCTTGTAGATGTTTCGTTATGCAGTCAGGTACAGGTCATCCTCGGCCTGAGACAGCAACGGAGCCTGAGCCATGACGGCTGGAGGTCGTGACAGTTGTATAAAAAGAAACAATCAAACAGGGTGATATAAAATGAGCGCCATGGCTGCTAAGCAAATCCATCCTTTGCTGAAAACCAGAAGTTATAGGGAGTCCTCTACTTATGACCACAATGGAAGCAACCCCAAATTTACACCGCTGAGCAAGGCAGTGGTGATGTGACTTATGCCTCATTTTATGGCCTTTATTACCACAGTTATTACGCCAGTCAGTGAGGTTGTTAAGGGAGCCATGCATTTGTTAAGCCAGTCTGGCTCCCCCCCCTTCCCCCCGTTGACTGTTTTTCAGAAGCCGGTTGGGAAAGTTACAAATGGGGATCGGGTGACCCCGTAGGCTGCAACCGTCACCAAGTGCCCGCCTTTGCCAACTTGCACCGGGACCTCGGTCCCATGGCCGTGGGGATGCTGCAGTGGCCGCAAGTGTGAAAAACGGCCCTAAGTCCCTTTCTTCAGTGTCAAGAGTCACTTTGAAGGGTTGTTAATAGAATGGCTGTAAGTGCGGCATTCAGCCACACTCCGGTCCCCTGGCCGGGGGCTGCAAATGTGGCTGCGTTCAGGTGGCTCTGGGGGAGAACTATGGAACCGGGTCAGGTAAGGAAACGCCTGAAAGGGAACCAGAAGCCCAGAGAGCACCAGGAACCCCCAATCCAATCCTGAGCTGCAGAGGCCCTCTTCCATTCGCGCCCTTCTCTGGGGCGGTTCTTGGGGGGCACCCCAAAGAGGCTCTTCCGGGCCGTTTCCTGGTCTCTGAGCGGCTGCCTGGCCTTCTGAGATGGAAGAGACAGAGAAGCCTCCCTTCCTGCAGCCTCCCAACACCTCACCTGTCGGCCTCTGATAATTAATTCAGCATGCCAGGCGCATTTCCCAGGCGCATAAAGGGTGACCCGTGGAGTCGCCACCCGATCCAGGCGCCTAGGCTGCTCCTCCTCCACTTGGCTGGTGCGGGGGGGGGGAGGGGGCAAGAGGGGAGGGGGGGCTTTCTCCTATTTGCTCTTTTGTCCCCTTCGAGCTCCCCTCAGCCTCCCGCAGTCCCCGCCAGGCCACCTGTTGACACACTGCAGGCACTAGGGAGCGGGAGGGGAGAAGGGCTGGCAGCGTCTCCAGGGCTACATCTGGAGAGCTCTGTGGGCACCTGCAGGGGTCCTGCCCCCACCTTCCCCACTGATTACTTAAAGGGGAGCGAGGGAGCCAGAGCAGCCACTGAGAGTGAGCTGGAAATGGAGGCTGACTGGAGGGTGGGCTGGCCAGAAGAACGAAGTCTTGCTGGAATCAGCACCACAAGTAATGAATCCGGGGGATTTGCAACTCCAGGACCCCTGTGCCCATCTCCTCCCAAAGTAGAGGAGGTGGGCATTCAACAGGTGCAGACTTGCTCGGGGAGGGAGACAGCAGGAACTGCTTGGCTTCATTGGACAGATCTTCCCTCCTCACAGCGTGTTGCTTATGATAAGTTATTCTGCATTTGCTGTTTTGGATAATATGCATCATGTGCTAATACCAATATCAGCCCTGTGAGGTTCCCAGATCAGGGAACCCCCCCTGCCCCCCTGGGATGAGCCGACCTCTACCTGGCTGAGAGTGGCTAGAACACCAGAGCCTTGCCAGCCTCGTTCTGCTTCTCCCCCTGCCCCTCTTCCATCACAGTCCCTTCCTAATGCTCTCTGCCTTCCCAGGGCTTAAGCAACGCCTCAGTCCAGCCTCTGGCTCCTGAATATGGCTCCCTCTGGCACAGAGGTGCCTCTGGTTTCTCCCTCTGAACAACCCAAATTGTTTGCAATAAATCCTAAATAAATAAGAGCCTGGCTTATCATTTGCTTCAGAGAGGAAGAAAAGAATAGCCAGATAAGCAGCCGAAGGTTGCATTGGGCCCTGATTCAGATCAGGTTAGGAGAAGCTTCCCAACCTCACAGCCTCCAGATCTCCAGAATAAATGTGCCCAGATCAAACATGTGGGTTGAAATGCTTGGTGACTAATTTCCCATTGTAGTTTATCCCTCCTGAAACTTACATTTTCTCTGAAAGGCCTCCCTGCATGCAGGAAAGGAAAGAGCAGCACACCAATGGATTAACTGATCACTTGCTTTCCACTTTGAGGGGTTATTATCCTGCCTGGTGAATGGGCAAATATTCCCTTCCTCCTCATTTATAGTCCTCTGAACATAACAGAGCTGGTCTGATCCTTTGGCCTGCATCAAATAATCTGCATATACTGTATGTGTGTGACATATACACACAGAGACATTATATATATATATTTTGCCACTGAAAACTAAAGCTGGGAGCCATTTCCTGCTTCTTGCTGTGGTTGAGAGCTGTGTGGGCAGATCATTTAACAAGAAGATCATTGAGACTTGAATAATGTTCCCTGCTATTCCTATTCCTATTGCATGACAGGATTGCATGGGCTGATTGTTTTTTGAATAGCTAGTTGTGTGAACAAGGCTTGTAACCACTGAGATGGGCAACTGGTTCTTTAGGACCACAAGTGGCTTACCACTGCTCCTTCAGTGGCCCCATGATCTCCTCCCTGAGTCTCCGTGTGCATGTGTATTAGGGCACATTATGTAATCACAGTTTGGTGAGCTACAGAGCATGGTCCCTTAGTGTTCCATCACTGCATGCTCTGAGAACCTGCTGCTTTAGGCAGAGAAAGTCCCGTCAGGGTACCTGATGGAAGCTCTGTCTACCTTCTCTGGTGTGGCTGCCCTGTTTCGCTTCTGCACGGATTGAGGGCCCTCGGTGCCCTAATGTGCATTTCTTACCAGCGTCTTCCTTTTTGGTTTGGCTGCCCTGCAGGTCAATGGGATCAACGTGGAAGGCATGAAGCATGCTGAAGTTGTGGCCCACATCAAGTCTAAGGAAAATGAAACGAGGTTGCTGGTAGTGGACCCTGCCACAGATGAACATTTCAAGAAACTGGGTGTCGCTCCTGCTGAAGAACACATTGGAGGTGAGGGATTCCGGAGCCTGCTTGTGCGAAAGGCACCTCTGCTTTCTTGTAGGCTAACCCTGGTTAATCTCAACTGCCAAATCTATTTCTAAGGCCCCGAAGAAGTGAGAAATGAAACTGCAGGCGTGAACCCAATGCTTTGAAAACTTGGCTATTTTAAGATGGGTGGATTTCAGCTCCCAGAATTCTCAGCCAGAAATGATTTCTGGGAGTTGAAGTCCACACGTCTTAAAATTGCTTTTGAAAAGCACTTGTATTCTCTAAAACAGGGGTGTCAAATTCGTGGTGTCACGTGGCGTATCTAGACTTTCCCCCCCCCCTTTGCTAAACCGGGCGTGGGCGTGGCCAGCATGTGAGGCATCCAACCCAGGGGCGGCGACATTGACAGCCCTGCTCTAAAAGGCCCCGTCCTTTCCAGAAGGGCAGCTGGTAAATGTGCCCAGGGGGGACCTATAAACTGCTTAGAAGTAAATTCAACCCACCCTGTCCCACTTTTGAGCAGAAAAGGTGTTGTTAAGTGGCTGAAGAAAATCCAGAATGTCACAATTAGATGCTGGCGGAAGGGCAGCCACGGAGAGCCAGAAACCTTCCATGGACAGAAGAACTGGAACCAAATTTCCCCCCAAGCCCCTTGGCAGGTGCAAGTGAAGTAAACAGGTTTTCTGTGGCTGATTCTCTTAGACTAGAATAGGCAACCTACCCAAGAATGGGGGCATCTGCCTGGGGAGAGAGGTGGGATCCAACATTTTTCACTACAAGTTCTGTGGGCCTGGCTTGGTGGGCGTGGCAGGGGAAGGACACTGCACAATCCCCCTTCCCTCCCCACCCCACTGGCCTGCTTTCCAGCTCCGTTCTCCTGTGCAGGGCAAGCAAAGAAGAGCCAGCCGATCAGCTGGGACTCAATGGGAGGCAGAGAAGAGATGGGGTTGGCGGGACCAGCCAGAGGTGGCATTTGCTGGTTCTCCAAACTACTCAAAATTTCCGCTACTGGTTCTCCAGAACTGCTCGGAACCGGCTGAACACCATGAAACAGACATTAAAAAAAGGAATGGAACTTTGTATGATTGCAGCTGCCACCTTGAGTTTTTTGACCTCCCTCTTGGGCAGATGCCCCTGCTGCCCAACCAGAAGAACAAAAATGTCCACCTTCCCATTGTGAGTGTGGGCATGGCAGCAACAGGCCACCCCGGGCCCCTCCCTTCCCCACTCTTAAAAGCGTCCCAGGAGTCCCCCAGCTGACCCTGACCCTCCTCCTGGGGCTGCCGGGGGTGTGTGTGTGTGTGTGGGTGTGTGGGTGTCTGGTTGCCCTTCAGCAGGTTGGATTTGCAAGACCCGGCTCTCCTCAGACCCAGGACTGGATTCCAGCTGCTCTGCTTGCCTGGGGGTGGGGGGAGATCATGCCTTTCACTCAACCTACATGACTCCACCGCCAGCCCTCACCCCCCCACCTCCTTCCTTCGCCAGGCTGAATGGAGAGCTCTGTGTTTTTAGCACAGCTGTTTCCTATTGAAGCTGCCTGCCCTCTTTTCTGGCTCTCAGTGGAAAGAAAGACTCCAAAAGAACAACTTGGAATAATTTGGAGATTCCTGCAGTGGGGGGGGGAGGGGAGCGGCTGGTGTCAGATGTTGAGCTCAGGAACAACCAAGAGACCAAGAGCGGAGATCCTTCCTTCTTCGCTCCCGGTAGAAGGAGCAAGAGTGGGCCAAGTGCCAGAACCAAGCACTCGTGCCCAGACCCGCTTTCCAAATGCTGCAGGCCGGGCTCCAAAATGGCCCTTCTTCCTCCTGGGCAAGGGACTGTGGAGGAGGAGCCGGTCAGGCCCCCCGGGGGAGTTGTCAGCACAAGGAGGGGGGAGGGGGGAGCTTCCTGCAAGACTAAGAAGGTTTGAGCTCCTGGTTCTGCAGGCTGCTTCTGGTGGCACTGGCCTGATGCCACCCTGGCACTCAATGTGCCCTTGGAGCGGGCAGCATGCCCCTTTCCCACCTGTGTGGCCCAGCAGAGCGTGTTGGGTTTGGGCTGGGTTCAGATCCCCGACCCCTTGTGGGAGCAGAAGAGCGAGAAGGTGAGGTCTTGGAGGACACCCCACGGACCTGAGCGCCCTCCAGTTTGGGGAGTTGTTGAATTCCAGAACCTGGAGCTTGGCCCATTCTGAGTTGGCCGATGGGCGTTGACGTTCTTGGAAGACCTACAAGTTCTCCGTAGAGACCGTCCCTCGAACTCACCTGGCACAGCTAACAAGCCAGCCACATGAGGGCCACCCCTCCAGGAAGCAGCCACCCTGATCCAACCTGGGCTTGAGCAGCCACCGCCAGGCTGAGCCTGGCCTTGGCAGGGGGCAACGGCACGAATGCAGACCCTTCTTCCCTCCTGCATTGGGCTCCTGCGAGAAGCTTCCCTGGAGAGAAACCTTCCTGGGACCAGGGCAAATGGCTGGAGCCTACTTGAAGCAGGTCCCCAGTGCCAGCACATACACGTGTGTGTGTGTGTGTGTGTTGGGATCAGAATGGGAGAAAGAGAACCTTTCTGCATTTCACACTAGCAAAAATAAAGTCTCCCCCACGTTGATTCCAAGAGCGGTGACTGTATGGACCCAGCTGTGTGGATTCTACCTGGTCGGACTGGTTCTATAGATTCTGCGCAGTTCGGAGAACCAGCAAATGATGCCCCTGGCCAGCCCCGCCCCTCTCTGCCTAGTCAGTCCTTATCGCGCATGCGCAACATCAGCACCTGCCCGACATCACTGACTGCGTTCTCCCCTGCCCAGTCACTCCTTAAGGCATTTTTTTTCCTCCCAACGATCAGCTGTTCCGATGATCAGCTGTGCCGGGATCCCCCTCGCTGTCTTACTGCTTCACCCAGGAGGCTTCCCTGAGGCCCAGGAGGCAAAAAATGGACCCCCCCACTGCCCCCCACGCTCCATTTTTTGCCTTCCTGGGCTCCAGGGAAACTTCCTGGGAGCAAAAACACCCCCAGGAGGCTTCCCTGAGGCCCAGGGGGCCCAAAATATGGGGGGGGGTTTGCAAAAAAAGAAGCCACGCCCACCCAGTCACATGACCACGCCCACCTAGCCACGCCCACCTAGACCACGCCCACAGAACCAGTTATTGAAAAATTTGAATCCCACCCCTGGTTCCCCCTGGCCTCTTTCTGGGCTGGTTGTTTTGGTTGGGGGTCAGCCTAGCTGACCAGGGGTTCCCCAGTGGGTCTCTATCCCTGCACCAACCACTGTGGCCTGTTCTCACTTAACCACGGGTGGAGCTCTTCCGCACAACCTGCTCCTGACGGGCTGCGTCCCCCCCCCCCCCCCCCCCCCCAGAAGCTGCAGAATGAAGGGCTCCCCAGGCCAGAGGGCCAACCACGGGATGAGGGGTCTGACTGGCCTTGTTTCTGCATTTCCTGCAGGGGGGATTCCTCCACCACCTATGACAAATGGCTCAGCGCAAACCCAGGTAAGCAGAGTTAAGTGTTGGGCTTCCTTCTTGGAGGGAGCCTCTTGGTCATCTTCTCTAGCCAGCAAGTTTGGGCGTTTGGCCTCCCCTTCTCCCACTGCAGGGGCCCAGGGATTTTGGCCTCCCGGCCAGATGGTCCTAAAGCGATCCGGGGAAACGGATCCAGGATGGCTTTCCATCTCTGGCCACGACTGACAGGTGGCCCTTGGCTGAGATCCCAGCATCGCTGCTTTCGGGGGCTGTGAGGGGCCCCAGGATCTTCCAGTTCACCTCATGACGCTGAGTCATCATATGGCACATCTGGCTCTGCCTTTGCACGGTCAGCACACCGGAGCCAAGCCTTTCAACTCCGCCTGGTGTCCTGGTGCGATGGGTCAAGCCAGCCTGCTGTGGTTTGTACAACAAACCATGGCTTGGTTAGGGGCCCAAACCAGGTCTCTAGAACAGAGGTCTCCAGCCTTGGCAACTTGAAGACTTGTGGACTTCAACTCCCAGAATTCCCCAGCTGGCCATGGCCTGTTTTTCCGTTCTCTTCATCTGCCCAAAGAGTCTCTCCTTTTCCGTTTTCTTCTTCTTTAATCGAGCAAGACAAAAGCAGCTTTTTCCAACCAATGAAGGGGGGGTCTTTCCCTCCGCGTCTTGTGATAAAAGTGCCCCCTTTTTCCATCCCTCACAGCTGAATGGCGGATCCATGTCTTCGTCCCACAGCGATTGCCAAAGTCCCGAGGAGGCCGAGGTAAAGCAGCTGGCATGTCCCTCATCCAGGCCAAGGACTGACTTGCAAGCCAGCAAGGTTTCATCCTTCTGATAGAATCCTAGGGCTGGAAGGGCCCCTGGAGGTCATCTAGCCCAAGGCAGGATTCTGCTCTCTCCCCTCCAGGGTGGGCTGGCCTTCCTGATCCTGTCCCCCTCCCTTGTGCCTCTTTGATGAGTCTTTGCCTTTTTTTATCTTCTTGCCTTCTTTGTAAGTCATTCGAACTCTCTCCCCGCCATGGGTGGCTCTTCTTGCTTTTAGCTTCCAGCCCTTTGCGTGTCAAGTTTTCCCCTGCAGCCTTCAGCCTCCTCCCCCCCGCCTTTCCTCTTTCTTTATGCGGAGCAGCTGGTGACGTTCCCTCCCTCTTTATGCCTCGCGCAGCCAGCATTTCCCCTCCTCTTCTCCCCGCTCTGAGTCTTCCCTCCCTCCTTGCTACCTGAAGCGGTTCTCCATCTGCTGGCCCATCCCAGAGGAGGCCCCAGTCGAGCTGCCTTCCCTGGCATCCCCGAAAGGCTACGGCAGATGGGCAAACGCCTTCCGGGCAAACGCAAAAGGGATGTGGTTTTTTTTTTCCCATCGTGGAGCAACAGGCCGCCCTCGCCTGGCCCGGCAATGAACGCCCCTCCACTGCATTCAGGCGGGAAAGGAAACATTTCCATGGCTTCTCCTTTGCTCTTCCTTTAAGAGCCAAACTGTGTGGCGCTCGACAGAGTGGCTTTGATTAGGAAAGATCCGCTCAGCTGGCGCTGGGAAGAGCAGCTGGATCCTGGCTCGCAGGCGTCCAGCTCTGCATTCTTTCCACCCTTGGGGGGCCGGGGGGGGGGAGGGAATGGGGAGCGCCTGCCGGTCTCCATCGGCCTTTGCCAAGACAGAAGAAGGGGAGCTGCTCTCCTCTGCCCCCTCCAAGCTGTTCTGTCCTTCACTTATGACCACATGGAGCCTGAAATTTTGGTTGCAATTCATTGCAGTCCATAAATCGAGGCACCACATGGCCAGACTCGGTTTTATGGCCATTTTTTCAAAGTCATAAAGTGAGCCATAGCAGCCATAACACAGTTGTTAAGCGAATTCAGCATGGTTTTTTTTTTGCCATTCTGCTGGAAAATGGCAAAAAAAAAAAAAACAACATTGCAAATTGCAGCCAGGCGACCACGAGACACTGCAAAACCAGTGGCCCATGTGAGCCAGTTGCCAAGCACCGGAAATGGCAATAAGACGACCGAGAGGAAGGGTGCAGCAATCACAACTCTGAAGCCGGCTGTGAGTAGCCATTTTGAAAGCTTGCTCATCAACCAGTCGTAAACCGAGGGCTAGCTGTATTCATAGGTGGATCCGCTTGAAGGATTCCTTCTGCTTTGGGTGTAGAAAGATGCAGTGGGGAGAATAGAATAGAATAGAATTCTTTATTGGTCAAGTGTGATTGGACACACAAGGAATTTGTCTTGGTGCAAATGCTCTCGGTGTACATAAAAGAAAAGACACATTTGTCAAGAGTCAAGAATCATCAGGTACAACACTTAATGATAGTCATAGTCAATAAGATAGTCAATAAGCAATCAAATCATACTAGGAAACAGACCATATAAATCGTAAGGATACAAGCGATAAAGTTACAGTCCTACAGTCACAAGTGGGAGGGGATGGGTGATAGGAACAATGAGAAGGTTAATAGTAATAGTAGTGCAGACTTTGTAGTAGTTGGACAGTGTTGAGGGAATTATTTGTTTAGCAGAGGGATGGCGTTGGGAAAAAACTGTCCTTGTGTCGCTTTGAGGATAGGAGTTGAAACAGTTTATGTCTGGGGATGTGAGGGGTCTGTAGATATTGCTGTCTTCTTGGCAAATGGGTGTGGTGGTGGTGGTGGGGGCTGCTCTCTGGCCAGAATGCCAAGAACCGGAGAGGGGAACCAGGAAGGGGGTGACGTTTGGGGGTGGAGTTTTGGTCCCATGGTCTCCCCGATGGAAGGCTGGCCCTTCAACAGGAAGGGTCTGTATTTTGTCAGCCCGCCAAGGTAGGGCACATCAGGAAACTCTAAGAGGAATACAGGAATGTCCCTTCCTTGTTGTGAAGTAGAGTTACAGTCTCCCTCTGTCCCCTCCTGTAGCAAACCGAATCAAGGTGGCGCCATCTGGCGTGTGTTTCCCTCTCCTTCCCTTGGCTTGGACTCTGTTCTCCTTCCTGGCCCCTGTGGGCTGCCATCTCTGCCCTTCTTCACCGAGTTTGACATGGAAGAGGAGAGGCTGCCCCCCTCCCCACCTGCCAGGGTGCAGGGACTGAGATGGAGGTCCTGGGGGGAGTTGCAGGGGGTGGGGCTGCTGGGCGAGCTCTGATCCACAGGCCCCTAGAGGCCGTGCCCCCCCCCTCAAATGCTACCAATAGGATCACAGGGCAGTTTTACCGGTGGTTTTCACTTACAAAGCCCAGCCCTCTTTGGCCTCAATCTTCTCCTTCACTCAGAATTGTCCCCTCCAGGAACATCTCAGGGAAGACAATTACAGTTCCTCACGACTGCATGAGGCAGGGGGTGGGGGCGGGGCTAAGCCACCAGGGAGGTGCCTGCCGCAATAGCCCTTAAACTTGTATACTGCTTCACAGTGCTTCAAAGCCCTCTCTAAGCGGTTAACAGAGTCAGCCTCTTGCCCCCAACAATCTGGGCCCTCGTTTTACCCACCTGGGAAGGACGGAAGGTGGAGTCAACCTGGAGCCTGGTGGGATTCGAACTGCCAAATTGCAGGCAGCCGGCAATCAGCAGAAGGAGCCTGCAGGACTGCACTCTCACCACTGTGCCACCACAATGCTCCTGATATTATGGAAGAGCCTTCCTTCTTAGGACCATGGTATCTTCTGGACCACCTCTGAGAGTCTGGAGAGGGAGGCATGGTGTTACCCTGGCTCTCCTCCTTCCTCTGGATGCAGGGGAGAGATGGAGCCCAGCTCTGGCACCGTGGAATGCCAGCGTCTATGCGGAGGTTCTGGGAGAAGCCATCAGCGACACGCTGATGATACCCAGCCTTTTCTGCTCCCGGCCAACCGTGGGCGGCCTTAGAGGATGTTGGGGGCCACAGAAGGAAGCATCGGCTTCAGCTTATCCCTCGCAAGACTAAGTGGCTTTGGGCTTCAGGGCCTCTGGATCCAAGAATTTGCCATCTCTTGTTCTGATGGAGTTGCAGTGCCACAAAACAGAACCAGTGTCCAACCTGAGGATCCTCCTGGACTTGCAGCTCCTGTTCAGTGAAAAAGTGGCCAGGACTTGCCTTGTGTGCCCGCGGCATTATTTTCTAGACTGACGTAATTACTAAGGCCTTAGTCACAATGTGCTCTACGTGAGGTTGTCCCCTTGAAGAACACTGAGAAACTTCAAAACTCTTCCAGTGGTTCTTTTTTTTTTTTTTAATGAGTTGGGGGAACATCACAGAAACATTTGTATTGCTGCAATTAGGTCACTGGTTATAGGAAGCAACCTTTGATGTTGGTTTCTTGTCTGCTTATTAAAAGCAGATCTTGAGATCCTTGCTTTCCTAACTGTCCTATTCCCACTCACACGCACACACACCACGGAGGTTCAAGGGGTACACTGAGGCTCTCCAAGCTCTCCAAAAGTTTTCCCCAGGGAATTCCAGTTCAGCAATGAGCTTCCCAATTCAGTTCTGATGACTCCCACAATGAATCCATGGAGCTGGGGCAGTTCACAAGGCAAGGGCAAGATAGAAGCAAAGCAAGGCACACCCACTCCAAAGTCCATCATCTCGGTCCAAGGCAAAGGCAAGTCTGAGAAGCAGGTTCAAGAGTCAAGGCACGAGTCCAGGCTCTTAAGTCCACAGTCCAGGTCAGGAAGATCAACAAAGAAACTGACAAATGCTAGGCACCAAACCGGATACGTTGCTCCCAGCGTCATTCCTTTCTTCTCGCTGTGCTAAATCCCCATCACAAGAGCCACAGTGGTGCAGTGGTTAGAATGCAGTACTGCAGGCTCCTTCTGCTAACTGCCAGCCGCCTGCAATTTGGCAGTTCGAATCCCACCAGGCTCAAGGTTGACTCAGCCTTCTGTCCTTCCCAGGTGGGTAAAATGAGGTCCCAGATTGTTGGGGGCAAAAGGCTGACTCTGTAAACTGCTTAGAGAGGGCTGGGAAGCAGTATAGAAGTCTTAAGTGCTGTTGCTGTTGCTATTGCTCAATGTAGCTCATCAAGAGGGGCGAGGCTGCTGCCTCACAAGTAGCCGGGATGGCCGCCATTGCTCCTGCCTGTTCTCTGCTCTGCAGACTCTCAGTTCCTTCGCCTCCTGGCTGGCTGGCTGGCTGGCTGCAGCTGCACGCACTCTCCTCCTGAGGCCTTGGGGCTGTCCTGCTGCAGCTGTCTCTCGACTGGCTCACACACAGCCGGCTGCTTGTCTGGTTGCTCCCCCTGCAGCCATCCACCCCGCTTGGTCTTGCTGATCCCAGCTCAGGGCCACCGTCCCCCTCTGGGCATGCTGCCACCCCCACCCCACCATGGGGAATGGGGCAACTCGCCACCACCAACTCACCCGATGGCTAACCTGCCACAGCCAACTTGCTGCAGGACAGTTCAATAATTCAACTGAATTATTGAAAATAATTTAAAAAATATTTTATTTTTTGTCATTTGCATTTCATTTTTCTTTGGCATCCTTTATTTACTTATTCTATTCTATCATTTCTTTGCTATTTGTGTAACTCTTGTCCTGCAGCGAGTTCTCTCCTCTGACGTGCCTGGGACTGGCTCTTCCTCTTCCAAGCTGGCACCCAGAGAGGCATCCAAGGAGGTCATCGCACGAATGGTGGTTCCCCTAAGAAAAGTGTTGTACTCTCCGCTTCCTTTTGAGCTGCTGGCTACACAGCCTATTAAAATGGCCAGACCTTTAGGGTGAAATACGCTTGGACGGCATTTAGGTCAAACTGCTGTGGAAAACCACTACCTTGTCTCAGCATGTTGGGTGAACCTTAGCCTCGCTTTAAGCCATTGAGCTAGCGGTCAATTGGTTGTGCAGTATGAACACAGCAATTCTATTTTATTCTTGGTTTTGGGGTTAGACATATTGTGTGAATCCTGCCAGCGTCAAGTTCTGTTGGCAGCACCTGCAAAGGACTAAAAGGATATATTTACCAGTTATCCTCGGCTTATGTTGGCAACAGGGACCAGAACCGCCATCACTAAGTGACTTGGTCACAGAGTATGACATCCCGTGACCATGCTGCTTAGCCAGGGCAAGGCTGGCGGTTGTCATAAAATGAGGGCCTGAAACGTCTGGTTTCCTGCTGGCTTCCCCATTGACTTTGCTTTTGGCAAAGGAACAGAAATTGTAACCATGTGACTGTAGGGACACTGCAATGGCCCAAACTCAGAGGACTGTGTCATAAGTCCCTCTCCTTCAGCATTGTTTGAATGGTCTTTGAATGATTGACGTAACACGAGGAAACCCAAATTCCTTATTTGCTTCTTCTAAGACTAGAAATGTTACTTTTTCCCTCTCTAGAAGTAAGATGTTCGGGTGACTAATTTCCACCCCAACTTATTTTTGCACCCTTGATTTGGTCTTGTAAGTCATGCAAAGTTTGTGCTGGGATTACAGAACCTGTCAAATTAGCTTGAAGCAGTTTAGCCAAAGAACTGCCCCCTGTTGAAGCTCCCTCGTTTCCTCCTAGGTAAGAGAGGCGAAAAAGAAAGATCCCTTTGAAGAAAGCGGGTTGAACCTGAGTCCCACTGCAGCGGAAGCCAAAGAGAGAGTGCGTGCCAAGCGGGTGAACAAGAGGGCGCCTCAGATGGACTGGAACAAGAAGCGGGAGATCTTCAGCAACTTCTGAACTCACCGAGGGCCCCGTTTCCCTTCCGGCCCCTCTTGCACGGAGACATTTGCAAGGTGCACAAATTGTGCCCCACTCCAAAGGACAGGGCCACAACGCACTCCACGCCCCACATTTTTCACAGGCAAGGCGGATTCTCTCGATTGCGAGGAGCGAAAGGAAAGGCGAAGAAGGTGGGAGGGAGGGAGAACCCGTTTATATTAATTATGGATCATTTAACTGGCAATATTAGAATATATTATTTATAGGACCATTTTTGTATAAGGAATTGTTTGAGTTGCTTTTCTTCCCCATTTGTGTTTAAATATTTTACAATATTTTTACATTCCAAATCAGCACCTTTCCTTTCCATATAGCTGAAAGCTGGAGTTTCTACTACGTAATGGACTGCAGTGTTAACAACTTCAGAAAGGGATTAGCCAACTTCTCCTTTGCTTGTGACACTTTTGGTTCTCAGTGTGGAGTTTGTTTTTTCCATACTTTATCTTCAGTGCTTTATTTTTTTCAGTAGTTTATTCAGTTAGCACTTGAAATTCCCTTGTTTTTAGCATAGCAGGTCCTTTTCTTTTCAGTCCTTTTTCAGGCTCATAACTAAGCAAATACAAGATTTTTATGTTACAAAATACCACCTATGATTAAAAAAGATAGAGATCGTAAGCAGTCAAGCCAACCTCTTAAGGACCCCTGAGGGAAAACCTGCCATTTATTAAGGGATTGTAATCTGAATTCTTTTTTTTAATAACAGTCGCTCAATAATGAGATGAAAAATAATGAAAAGTTCCTTCAAGAATGAAGTTCTTGCTGGTAAGCAAGAAACATCTCAAGGTGAATTTCATCTCTATTATTTTAGGGCATTAAAAAAAAACTTTAAATGCTTTAATTTTGCTGATCTTTCAGGAGCTGTGAGGCAGCCAGCCTCCTTTTCAGCTTGCAACCTAAAGTAGAAGCCTTTTTCTGTCCCCAAGATGTTGACAGGGTTTGGTCTCAGGTGGGACTAATCTTCACACAAGTGGTAAACATGATTGTGAATTTGGTGTGAGGCTCTTACACGGTTGTTCTTGGGGAAAGTGTGAATGCAAGATTCCAGTGGGCCTGTCTGCTGCTCCCCAAAGAACATCTTGGCACATCTGCTCCAGATCTGTGTCCATTTGGCCTAACTCGGGGAAGGCTCAGCATCCAGAGACAGTGGGCGGTGAGGGGTTCCTGCAACTCTGTGACGAGATCTGGTGGTCATCGTTGGCCATTGACCGTTCCGAGGGGCCGAGAGAATGGAGCCCACAAGGAAACTCTTACATCTAAGCTGTTTAGGCAAGGAGTGTTTTTACTCTATCTTTATTCCTGGCAGGACACGGGTCGTGGGACATTTCTGCAGCATATGCCACCCTGCCTTGGATTCAGGTCAGGACAGAGCAGGCACCACCAAATGGATTCTCTTTTGGTGGGAATGTGGTTCTAGTGTTTGGAACAGCATAAAATCAAGGCAAATATTTCCAAGTAATTTCTGCAGAACTCTCTTGCCAATTCAAATGCCACTAAGAGTTCTGGACACAAAGTGGGGCTCACTCTGGACAGAAGTACAGCTCCCAAATTTCAGGGATGTCCCAGACTCCTCCAGATGAGCTACCAAATTGGAATGATTAATTTGGCAGGAGGGACAAGTGGCAAGTCAGAAACAATGTAAACCACATAGAGTCTTCATTAAACCTAAACCTAACTGAGCTAATGAATGAACCCTACCCTCCTTCATTTTTTTTTGGGGGGGGGGGGCAGCCTCTTACAGGATGAGGGTGGTCTTTGGCATGGAAGAGAATGTCCACCCAAGAACAGTTCCCTCCGCAGGAAGGGAAGGGCCTCGCAGCTTTGCTAAGGAGGGAAGGAAAAGGACAGGGATGGGCCTGCCAGCCTTCCCTAGGAAAAGGAACAGCTTTTCTTTAAAAAACAAAAAAAAGCTTTAAGAAGCTAGCTGAATGGGATGTAGTTTTTCTTTCTTTTTTAAAGAAGCAGAGGGCATATAAACAATTGCCTTTTAATGATGGCAGAGATTAAATTTTGCTCTATTTAAGGGTCCACCAGGGACCCAAACTCTAGACGCTGGCAGCAAGGGTGCAGTCAGAGCCCTGCCTTTTTTGTCTACAAACTTTCGCCATGTGCTCCTGAAAGGAGGGGGGAGTGATGTTTTTGAATGTTACAAGAAATGAACAAATTTGGAGCTTTATGAATAGTTTGTAAATGGTGGAGTTGAAGTTTGCTTAGTTTATTCTCCCTTTGAAAAAAAGGTAGTGGTTGAGCAATTGCAGCATTTCTTTCGAGAGGGGCTTTTGTTCAGGCGCTGCCTGGATTGACTGAAAGGCCCTTAGGAGTCGGTCGCCAGAGCGAGGGCTGGGATGCTCTGAGGAGGCTTCAGATGCGTGATCTATTAGTTTGGGATGCATTTGCACCTCTCATGCCAGGCTCCACTGCCTAATGATGCCCCTAGGAGCCTGGCTTCAACCACAGGATCTCTGGGAGAAAAAGGCTTCGTATTGCAAGAGAATCCAATTCCAGATTTGGCTGCTCGCCTCCTGTTTAAGAGAACTTGTCAGGGGTGGGGCAGAAGTTGCAATTCACATCTCACCCTTTCATGTCTTCCAATAAATCTGACTGCAGAAGATGCTTTTGTTTTTCAAAGGACAAGTAAAAGCCGTGAGTGTCGTGGTTCTCTGGAACTTTGTCTTGTGGCTTCGTAGGAAGGTGATATCCAGGTGGAGGCTTGGCGGGGGTCCCGTCCACCCTTTTGGGCTGGTAGGTGTCTGTCAGTTAGGCAGCAAGCAGTGCCTGTCATTTTTGAGTTTTATCTCTCCAGCTTGTGCACCTCGGGGCTCTGCAGAGGTGTTGGGGGTTGAGAACGATGAGTAGTGCATTTCTGCTTATCTGTGGAAAGTCCCAACTTGGGAAAGATTAAACAATATTTTTTTGATTCCATTGATGTTTGGCTTCACCATTGTCCATGCAGGATGTCAAGGACACAGATCACAGAAGCTGGCTCCTTGAACACTACTGTTAAAAAGCATTTTTAAAAAGATATTTTTTTTAAAAAAAAGAAAAAAATCAGGAGTGCCCACTGGGTGTTTTCCAAGAAGTCAAGATGGCAGCCAAGGCCCCGCCCTTTTTCACAGGTGACACGTGCACAGAGGAGGTAGGGCTTCCGTTGCACAGCTGTTCTTGCCATCTCCAGTTTTTCTTTCCTGCCCCCCCAGCTGAACCCACTTATGAGCAGGGAGGATAATGTCACTGCACTTTTCACTTTCTCTGCAATGATTCATCACCACATTCCAAATTATTTTAATAGCTGTCCTGCTGCAAGCGATTGAAGGAGGCATAAAAATGTGGCATGACAATGTACATAAGGTTACAGAAATGGAAATTCCACCCCCATCCAATTTATGGCCGCAGGAGTTCCCCTCTGCCTCCACTTGGGCATCCCCATTTCTGCTTGGCTCCCCACAAGTGAGAGCTGGTGGGCTCAGAGCCCCAGGCTGGGAGATGTCCAGCTGATCTCATGGGGGCGGGGTGTGTGTGTGTGTTCTTCCTTGGGGAACTGGAGCCAGCACAACAGGGACCTGGAGACGTTGATGAGTGCCAATGTGGAGAAGGCATCTTCTGGGGGAGGTGCGCATGTTTAAAATGTGTGGGGACACCAGCATTAAGGTGGAAAATCCTCAGGGGTTCGTATGGCTTGCACTGAAAGTATTTTTTGAGTCACCTTTTATGGTTTGTTGTCAGAACTGCTTGGCTTCATTGTTTTATGGAATTGTCTCTAGACATCAGGGCAAAAGGCAGGCAACCCCCCCCCCCATGGCATTTTCCTCCAGAGAGCAAGTGTGCAGGTGCCAACCTAAGAAGGGGCTTTGTTAGTTTTCAAGACTGAAGGCTGTCTGGACGGGGTGGGTGGGACGAAGGCCCCCCAGGAGCCCAGCAATTGCCCCGACCTGTCACCTGTGTTATCCCCAAAGGGACTTCCCTCTGCTTCCTGGCATGATGCTGGTGGATAAAAGCACACACTTTCTTCTTTTCCTGCCATCCTGCCAGCTCTGTAACTTGATTTCTGCATATTTTAGAAATTATCTCACACAAAAACTGACAAAAAAGAACTCCTTTAATTGCATTGTGTTTAAAAACGTATACTATAATGTCAATAATAAAACTGGTTTCTCATGGCTTTGTTGTGTTGGTGTCGTTGTTTTCTTTCCATCTTTGCCCCTTCCTAAGAACTTGTCCTCCGAGCACATTTTCCAACAATTCTCAAGATTCACCCTGTCACAAATGTTCTCCCTCGTCTTAGACTTTCCTGGAATGCAGATGCCAGACAGGGAAGAGGTGCGGGGGGGCACTAGTCTGGTATGAGGCAGAGAAACTCAAAACCCAGGCAAGGTTGAGTTGGGCTGGGTGAGCCTGGCCTTATTTATGGCTGGTCTCCTTGCTTAAGGAACCTAGCAATTCTCCATGGCACTTTGAACCAAGGCCTGATCCTAGTTCAGCCATGAGCCCTTGTCTGTAGAGTTGCATCCCCACTAACTAGTCAAGAGCAGAGCAAGAATGCTAAGTTGGTCTCTTACACGCCATTGCACCCTGAAACTCGGTTGCCTGCTTGAGTTGGCTTTTGGGGCAAGACGCACACTTGGCAGTTCCCAGCATCTCTCACAATTACAATGACCTCTTGGGTCCCTTCCAACTCTGAATCTATTAATCATGGGGGGGGGGGGAATGTTGGAAGCCCAGGGGACTGCAGTTCTGCAATGGGCTGGCTTTGGCTCCTCCAGCATCCGGGCTGCGCCAGTTTCGCTTGCTTTGGGCACCAGTCCTTCCCTGAAAGATGCCGGGCTTGGCACCCAATCTGTCCCTCTCCAGTACTGTGCTGTGACTGTTGGTGCTTCAAGCATTCTGCCGGATGGTTTGTTTCCATTTCACTTGGAGAGATTTTGTTCCTTAAGTGATGAAACCAGCTATAAATATTTAGTATAATACAGATAAACACCAGATCTGTGCAGTCATTCCTTCTCTTTCCAGATTCCCCACTTGAATGAAGCCAGCCTAAGTCTCTTCCCACGTACCTTATTTATTAAAAGTGCTTCCTGGGCCAAGTCCATCCTTCCTGGATAGCAGCCTCTTCATGGAGGCTCGAGAGGCAGTGTGAAATCCCAGCCTGGCACTTCTGTGCCCAGAGCTGGAGGGCATGGAGGACTCCGTGCGGTCGTTCCCACCTCTTCCTCGTCTGGGGAGGCACTGCAGTTCCTGGGACGGGCTCCAAGCCTCAGCCTGGCGGAAAACAACTCCTCCCCAGCAACAGAAGCCCCGAGACAAAGAGGCCAGGGATGTGTGTGTGTGTGTGTGTGTGTGTGTGTGTGTGTGTGTGTTCCTCAGCGCTTCATGGATGCCGGGCAGATGTTCCTGTTGAGGCACTCGCTGCAACGTGGACGGACAGGCAAGCAGATCTGCTGCCCGAAGCCGACCAGGAGCCAGTTTATCTCACTCCAGAGAGTCCTGCAGGAGGAAAGGAAACATTCCAATGTAGTAGGAAAAGCAGCACAACCTGGAGATCCAGCAGTGCCTGAAGCAGCCCCACCCTGGGATGTCACAGGAAGACAATTCCCCACCGGAGAGACAAGGGAACATCAACCCCAGGACATAACTACCAACTCTGGAGCCTTAAGCAGCAGAGGTAAGCTGGTAGCCGACATTGGGGACACTAAAGCGAGGTCGCCACCACAGAGGCTGCTCCCTGCCTCTCCTGGGCTGGAGGAGGCGTTTTAGAGCCGCCTTCCATGCTCAGTTCCAAGGATGCTGAAAGGGGACGCCTGGCAAGAGGGCAGAGCCCGGAGCTGGTCTTTGGCTTTCCTTAACAAGGGAGCGGAGAGACTGCCTACAACGGGGAGACACGCTCCCACCCTGCTCTTGTAGGTCAAAGGTCCAGCCTTTGCGGCCACTCTGACATAAATAAAGGTGGAGTAATTCCAAGGGAGAAAGAAAGGGGTGAGGAGGTGTGCCTGCCCCCCTTGGAAGGAGCAGCACTGCTGAGGGATCCGTGTGTAACGCAGACCTCTGACGACGAGTGTTTCCCAGCCCGCCTTCCAGAGAGCGAAGGCCGCTTTGGCGCTGTGGTTACGGCACCAGACCGGGAACGGAGAGCTCACAAAGTCTAGTCCCCTCTCAAGCACAAAGCGGTGTGATTTTGGGCCACTCAAAGTCTTATAAAGAACAAGGTGGGCGTGGAAAATCACTTCTGGAAATGTTGGCAAGAAAATGGCAGGGATTCAATCGAGGCGCTCACCAGGAGTCGAGACTGACGCGAAGCCCCTGCCCCCGTCTTTCTGCAGAGAAACCTGAGCTTTTCCAAGGTGGATCCCAGTTGCAGAGAGGAAAACGTGATGACCCCCACCCCTTTCTCCTTGAAGAGGCAATATCGGAAGGAAAGGTCAACTGGAGACCAGTTTTGGAGCCCCCTGGCCTGTATCTCATCCACTTCATTAAGGGTGTTGTGGTTGCAGACGGCAGTGGAATCGGACAGTGGGGAAGAACGGGGACCAGGTTCACCTGGGAGTGGGTTGCAGACTCCGGAGCCTCCAGAGTCTGGCAGCAGCAAGGCAGAGGGACAAGGGGAGCCTGTTCCCAGGGCGCATGTGCGCAGAGCTACCAGAAGGCAAGAGCAACTGAGGCAAAAGGGGTGACTTCAGAGTTAAGGTTTGGAGGTGATTGGCCCCTCCCATAAGGTATAAAGGAAATGCAAAGGTAGAGAAACCTTTGCTGGAAGCAAAGCTGTTTGCTCTGTTCGGATTAACTTTTGAAGCTCTGTGTGGACTTTGTACTTCGGTTGGCTTTCTACAGTTCATTTGGTACTTCAGTTGCTGGCAGCCATTCAAAGGAGAGAAAGGTGGGTGCTTATCTCGAGGGACTGTTTGGGACTCATTACCAGCTGGGAATGAACATAATTCTCAGCGTTGAAATAAAACAGTTGTTTGGACTAAGCATGTGCTTAATTACGGTCTTCGGAAGCCTTGGTCAGAACATGTGGGAGCTTCTTAACTCAATGTTCTTGCACAAAATTCATGGGAGCTGGGACACAGAGACTAAGAGGGAGGGAGGGAAGGGAAATGTTGAGGCTCACCTGGGCAGCCATTCTTCCAGGGCTTGCCTCGTTTCCTCTGGAAGTTTTGTTTCCTTTTTTGTCCACTTCAGCCTGTTGCAAATCCGATGTACGTGCGTGTCCACACCTGTAGTTCAAAGTCACAAAAAGAGGTGGCTGTCCTAAACAAGGATGGGGGGGCAAACTCCCAGAATTCCCCAGCCAGCTTTGGATTTTGGAATTTCACACCACATTGACTCTCTTTTGGTGGGAATGTGGTTCTAGTGTTTCTGAACAGTATAAAATCAAGGCAAATATTTCCAAGTAATTTCTGCAGAACTCCCCAGACTCCTCCAGATGAGCTACCAAATTGGAATGATTAATTTGGCAGGAAGGACAAGTGGCAAGTCAGAAATAATGTTAACCACATAGAGTCTTCATTAAACCTAAATATACACCTAATTGAGCTAATGAATGAACCCTACTCTCCTTCATGGGGGGGCAGCCTCTTACAGGCTGAGGGTGGTCTTTGGCATGGAAGAGAATAGAGAACAGGAAGGGAAGGGCCTCGCAGCTTTGCTAAGGAGGGAAGGAAAAGGGCAGGCTTTGCTGGCGGGGAAATCCCAGGAGTTGAAGTCCTTCAGGCTTAAAGCTGCCCAGGTTGGAGACGCTGCTCTAGAGGGCTGGGTCAGATGATCCAACCCTACAATTCTGTCTATGGATTGGGCAGACACCTTAGCCGCTGCTTTGAACCAGAGGGTCTTCTGGGGCTTTCCAAACTCCGCCCCGATTCTTCCCACTCCCATGAACAAAACCTGGAGTCTCAGGCTGAAGGTCTTTTATTCAGCCAAGGGCTACACGGCTCTTCTGCACTAAGAAGGCGGTGGAGAAACCAGCAGAAATCGGGGGGCTTCTCCTCCTGCCGGTGTCCCAAGATCCCAAGATCCCAAGCTTCCCTCGCCCGTTCCTGCCAAGGCTGGAAACCATGGAAGGAGGAGAACGGCGGGGCTCCCAGGAGTAGCAGGGCTGTCCAGGGGATACGAATCGTCACTTGGAAAGAAATCGAACTGGAGACTCCAACATCCCTGCTGATCTACTTAATGGCAGCTTGGCCCCCCACTCCTCCTCCTCAGCTGCGCTCACAGCCAAGGAGCCCTTCACCAGGAATTAACAAGCCGTATTTCCTTCCAAGGTCAGCTCCCCCCACCCTGCAAAATAGCTCATCGGCATTCAGGGAAAGAGGGCAGAGTGCCCAGAAGGCACCGCAGTGCCCCCTGCTGGAGGATTCTGTCACGTGCAGAGAGATTCCAAGCAGAGGCCCCCCAGCGGCAGAAAAGGCTTTCGCAGCTTTTGCATGCCTGAGTCAAGATGCCCCTCCCCCTCAGCTCTGCCCCCCCAGATGGCTTGTGACCATCCTTCCAGACCCACCCACTTGATTTGTTCCCCTCCGAAACGTGGGCTGGTTAAAAAAGTGGGAGGACGTGTCACGTCCCAGCTCAGGCCATGCTCTGGCTCTGAAGATTCGGCTGGCATTTCAGAAAACTTCCAAACACACGGCTGTTTTCCTAGGAGGAGGAGGGTGAAGTTGGTGGGATGGATGCCACTGGTAGGGACAGTCCTTGGCTCCCATTCCCTACATACAGTATCTGTCATCCTGGTGACCGATTGTCACCTACGGGGGCTGCCCAGGGACAACGTTTCAAGACAGGGACATACAAACTGACCGAAACACAGGTTGTCCTCAACTTACAACCACAAATGGAGACTGCCCATCATCTTGTAAATTGTGCTGGTCATAAATCAGGTCACCCACGTAACTAACTCGATTTTATGACTTTTTTGTTTTGTGGCAGTCATTAAGTGAATGCTGTGGTTTTAAAGCTGCAAATGGGCATCAATGCAGAGCAACTGCCGAGGCATCGCGCTGCAGTCCTGTGACTGCGAGGGGAGGGGCAGGGGCTGTCGTAACTTCAGAACAGGATCCTAAACACCCAAGGGATGGCTGTGTAACTTTGAATGGCTGCTAAGAGACTGGTCATAAACTGAGGACCACCAGTAAATGAATGAATGAATCTCAATGTTGAAGTTTGGGCAATCCAGATGTCAAGCTGACAGCTGAACAAGAATTGGAAGACGAAGGCTTGGAAGACGGGAACATTAGCGAATATCAACTGGACACGTGGCAGGGATTGTCAAAAAATCTAAATGTGTGAGAATTAGCTAAATGCTTGTCCCCCCCCCCCAAAAGACCCAGAAAGAAATCCACTATGGCAAGAGACATACCGATCCCAGAGACGTTCTTCCAGGCAATGGCCATCACCAGGTGGGCCATCTTCGGACCGACCCCAGGCAACTTCACTAACTCGGCAACGGTTTCCGGGATGTCACCGGCATAGTCCCGCTTCAGGATCGCTGTGGTTTGCTGGATATATCGCACCTTGTTCTGCAGCCCATGAAAAGGTCAGTCATTGCACTGGGCTAACTCGGGAGGAGGAACAGCCCTGCTGGATCAGACCAAGGCCCATCCGACTCCTGCATTTTCTTTTTCGTTTCCTCTTGTGTCCTAACCAGCTGGCTCCAAGGGAACTGCGTGCTTGCAACTCAAAAAAAGACCTACCGGTACTTTATCTCTGTCCCGCCACTGTTCCCCTTCAAACAGTATTTGGAGACAGCTGCCTAGAAGTAACAGGGAAGCCTCAAGACCTCCATAGACCTTGAGGTTGGCAGCAGGGTCCCTCGATCTGCAGGCTGGCATTCCGTTCCCTCCCTGACATACCATCCACCCCTCTCCCGACTGTTGTCAAGAAGCAACCTGGTGAAAGAGGGAATCGCTCTTCTTGAGAGTTTTACGGAGTCAGCCTCTTGCCCCCAACAATCTGGGTCCTCATTTTACTGACCTTGGAAGGCTGGAAGGCTGAGCCAACCTTGAGCCAGAGAGAATTGAACTGCTGGAGTGAGCAGTGAGTTAGCCTGCAGTAATGCATTCTAACCATTGCACCACCACGGCTCTTATATATACTTTTTTATTTTAGATATTTTTATTAGAATATGTTTTTGTAGAATTTTTTTGCTCTTGAATTTTTCTTTGTAAAGCAAAGTTATAAACCCAAAAGAATGGATTTTTGTTATACCTATGAATCTCTTTCAGTTTTTCAGGGCTGTCCTTTATTTTTTCTAACACCTATCTATAGGTAACACTGGTCCTAATGTCTTGAGGAGGAGGAGGAGGAGGAGGAACACGTCTTCCTGCCACGCACAGAGCTCGGCCAGGCCATCAAAGGGGACCCTGAAGGGGACAGAGGCAGATGTCCCCTTGCACCTTCTGCCAGCAAGATCTCCTTGCCACCTTGGGATGTGCAGAGCAGCGTTTCCTAATTGGCAGGAGGTTACGTTGGCTGCTCTGTGCAGGCAGAAGACGGAACAAGTTGTAATGCACTGAGGATACCAAGTAGTTTGGTGACAGCCACATTCACACACCATGGGCCATTTGGGCAAAGCCGTTAAGACGGATTGTGAAGTTCCCACGGGGGCTTTGAGCCCAATCAGCCTTCCTCACAGGGTCGGGATGGGGGTGAGTGGGTGGTAGAGGCCAGAGAGCAGATTAACCAGGCTTCCCCAACTCTTCCCTTCGCCACGTGGCAAATCACTCACCCTCCAAAAGCCGACAGGGTAAATGAGCTGGCCCAGCGCCTCCTCGTCGGTCTCCAGGATCCGCTCCACCGTCAGGCCGTGCTCCCGCAGGCGCATCATGGCCGCAGAGGTCACCTGGTCTTTCGTTTGGCTGGAGAGCATGAGCGACAGCAGAATCTGGTAGCGCTTCACCTGCGAAGCAGAAGGGAGAGAGGTGGGGGAGGGACCCTGTGTTTCCGGCTGGCCCCCCCGGCCCTCCTCAGCCTCGTGGCTGCCCTGCTCACCTCCGCAGGGGCCTCCCTGTCAAAGCAAGCCCCAGCTCCCATCTGGTCGACCGGGGCATTCCTCTGCCTCCGCATCTCCCGGATGTTGGCCAGCTGCTGCTCCCAGTTGGCCGGTTCCCATTTCTGCTTCTTGGCGTGGGGGGCCTCTGCTGCCCCATTTCCCTCTGGGGGTTCATAGGCAATGCTGACTTTCCTCCCCCGCCGGAGATTTCTTGGGCAGAGGGCCTCTCTGGGTGCTGTGACACATAGTGGAACAAACACTCAAATAAGCAACGGGAGACTCAGAAAAGTTCTTGGTTCATTTCATCCAGTGCTACAAGCTAGGACGACATTTTCAAACTTGGCCGAAGGAAAGAGAAGACACTGAATCGGGAAGGAAGAGTCAAAGAAAGGAGAACACAAAGGCAGCAACGGGGAAGGAAGCAGGTGGCTGCAGCTGCAATCCCCTCCCTGCTTCCTGAAGGCTCTGGGCAGCTCACAAGGAAAAAAACCACTTGCATCAAGGCTTGTTCTTGGCTCTTTTCCACAACCAGCCAATGCCGGCTTTTCTTCTTCATCATTTCGCTTGACAAAGTGCATTTCTGCATCCCTTTCTCACAAGCCAGGCCTAATGTATCAATATCACTACAGAGAGGTGATGCATCGTGAGGAGTTGTTGCCTTTCTTGTTTTTGGGTCCAAACTGCCAGTTCTAGTTATGTCTAGTGCAGTGGTCCCCAAGCTTCTGGGCACCAGGTACCGGTCCCATGGGGAGGGAAGGGGCAGAGTTTCATGTGCTGCTTGCATCCTGCAGATGGGGCTTGTTTGCATGGCCCAGTACTGGTCCACAGACCGGGGTTGAGGAGCCCTGGTCTAGTTAATGGCTGCAATTGTGTATCAGAGATATGGGCTTGATGATTGTTTGTCTGTCAAACATGTACAAATAAGAAGTATAAATATGAACATCAACAGGAACAAAGGGAGTAAATATAGGTAAATGGGGACAGTAAGACAGGGATGGCAGGCAGGCTGGTGCACTTATGCAGGCCCCCTTTTAGGCCCCCTTAGGAACGGGATGTGGTGAATTTGTATTAATATCAAATTATGAAAGAAAGTTAACAATTTCAACGTGAAACTATTGTCATGCTTGTTTTAAAATGTAAAACAACCTGGAACCACACTGTTCACACAACAATGTGTATATAGAAACAAAAAATGTATTTAAAAAAAGGAATGGGGTGATGCCCAAGGTAGACAGTGTGAGGTTGAAGCTGTGAGGGTTCGTGGCTGTAACAATGGAGTCGGATAGGGGATTTTGCTGTATTCCCACCATTCAGGTTTGTTTTTTAGCACTTTTCTCACTGCTTGGGTGTATTCCTTATTTATCACATTTATGCCCAGTCTATGCTTGATGTAAACCAACTGTAAAATGCCTAAATACTTGTAAGCTTCATCCTGATCGTTTGGCTATTTAACATTTCAGTTCTATTACTGAGTATGATTTCAACCGAAACTACTGCTACTGTAGCATATTTCTCAAGACCAAATTCCATTGCTATTATCTCTTCTCAAAATTCTGACAGTATTTGTCAACGACTTTATTGTTTTTACAAATAACTCAAGGTGTCGAGCACTCCTAATCCTCAATGTCTATGGAGATTCTCCGTCTTCCAGGTCAGTGATCCCCAACCTTTTCTACGCCGAGGCCGGTATGCATCAGCTGGCACCGCCATCTTTTTGATGAAAACGTGCTTCCGGTGAGCTTTCTACCGGAAAAGCTCACTGGAAGCACTTTTTCATCAAAAAGATGGCGGCCAGCAAGCCAGCGCCCGGTAGGACTTGTTCCACGGACGGTGCCGGTCCGCGGACCGGTGGTTGGGGACCCCTGCTCCAGGTCATGGTTGTCCCAAAGGTACTTTTTCTTTAAGAGGCAACGGGACTTTCTGGTTTTTCTCTGAAGACATTTCACTTCTTATTCAAGAAGCTTCTTCAGTTCTCTGAAGAGCTCAAGAAGCTTCATGGATGAGAAGTGAAACGTCTTCAAAGAAAAACAAGAAGGCCCAGTTGCCTCTGGGAAAAAAAAGCACCTTTGGGCCCCCTTAATCAGATAATAGATTAACAGAGTTGAAAGGGACCTTGTAGGTCATCTAGTCCAGCGGTCACCAACTGGTGGGCCACGGCCCACTGGTGGGCCGCAAGAAAATTTTGGTGGGCTCACCCCCAGAGCACCCCCCCCAAAGCAATTAATCCAGGCTGCACAGAAACACAAGGCTGCGTGGCCCACATGGCCCGCGGGAACCCTCCCCACCCACTCACTCCTTACCCCGTAAACTTGCCTGCTAAATTGCTATTTTTCCTTTTTCCGACCATCATCTATCTGTTCTGCTGTGCCAGGAGATTTAGATTAGCTAGGAAGCAGGAAATGGTTGGATTTCTTGCTTTCTAGCTAGTCTTTAGACCTTTGGCTCAGCACAGCTGAACCTCCCTTAGGACTGAAGGTTTGCTTGCAAGCAAATTCAGTGCAGACCCACTGCAAGCAAATTTGAGAGACTGAGCTAGCCGATGGCAGATAGATAGATCACTGAATGATTCTGTGAGCAACTCAATCTGCCTGCTTTGCCTAATTTGGGGTAAAGGTTGCTCTTTTTTAAATAAACAATTCAATGTTTATATATTTATAATATTTACATACAAGCCATGCCCAGCCAGTCACATGACCACCAAGCCACACCCATAAATTAGGCCACGCCCACAGAACCGGTTAGTGGTCCCTGGGATCTAAAATTATGAGTTTGGTGGTCCCTGATGTCCAAAAGGTTGGCGACCCCTGGCCTAGTCCAACCTCCCCCCCCCCCCCAAGAAGGAGACCCTACACACCATTTCTGACAGATGGCAGTCCAGCCTCTTCTTGAAAGCCTCCAGGGATGAAGCTCCCACCACTTCCGAAGGCAACTTCTGTTCTATTGGTTGATTGTTCTCTCTGTCAGAAAGTTTCTCCTTATTTCCAGGTGGAATCTCTCCTTCCTCCTCCTATTTTCCCCACAAACACCCTGTGAGGTGGGCTGGGCAGAGAGAGAGACTGGCCCAAAGTCCTGCAGTCAGGTTGTTTTTTGGGTTGTGTTTTGTTTGCCAAAGGAAAGGAGGGGGAAAGGAGGCCTGTAAGGGGCCTGCATAAGGGCACCATCGTGCCTACTGCCTCCCGTCCCTGTCCCGTTGTCCCCATGGATTTGTACCTGTTTCCTGTATTCTTCTTGCTCGTGTTATTCTTATACCTATCATCTTGTAAGCGATGGACAAATCAAAGCAAGCAAAAAAGGGCAAAGGCTGCTGCCAGGGACCCCGAGGGGAGGGCCAAACCCATCGGAGCCTCCCTTCCAACTTGGCGCCTGGCGCTCCGGAGATGGCGCTGCTGTCGGTTTTGCGGCCGGGGGGAAACGGCCTGAAGCTCGGCTGGCGGCGGTGGGTGGGGGTCCCTCCCGTCTCTTCCCAGACGGCGCCCCTAAAGGCAGGCCGGCCCCTACCCGCCCCACCACCCCAAGGGCAGCCAGCGCTTCCCCAGGAGGCTGAGCGCCGGAGCCTCCCCCAGGAAAGAGGAGGCAACGGGGCGGCCGCCCGAAAGGGGCGGGAAGCGATGCCGGCTGGGGCCCCCTCCCCTTATGCGGAGCCCGGCCTACGAGCCCCCGTTCCGCCTCGGACCCCCCTTTCCAGAAGGGGAGGCGATGAGCGGAGCCCCCTCCACGGGCAGCTACTCCCCCCGCCCCTCACCTCGGGCTCCGCTCAGCCGCCGCCGGGCTGGGAAGCTGCGCTCGGCGCACATGGCCCCGCCCGCCGGGGACTACCGCCCCCACAATACCCCGCGGCGAGAGCCGCCTCCTTCCGCCGTCGCCTGAGCTCCACGCCGGAAACTCAGCGGCCCTTCCGCTGGCTGGGGGCGGGGCCGGGGGGTTTACGTGCTTTGGGGGCCGGAGCGCCGCGACCCTCGCCGGGGAGGTCGGTGAGCGAGTCCGTCCGTCCGCGGCGCCCCCGACGGGCCCAGACCGCGGGAGGGGGGGAGGCTGTTGTGGGAGGCAGCCGCGGAGGCGCCAGGAACGGCCCGGGCGGCCGGTCGGTCCAGCCGCTGAGCTGCCCAGGCGGTGCTCGGGGCTCGCTTGGGGCAACTCGCGGGAGGCCGAGGGGAGAGCCGGGGCCCTGCTTCGATCCGGAGCGTTGGCGGCCCTGAACGAAGCGACGGCGGCAGAGCCGGTGCAGCCCTGGAGGGGGACGAGAGCGGCCCGGGGGCTCCTGCAGCCCCGAGGAGCCTCTTCAGAGGCCGTGGCGGCCCCGCGTGCCCGAAGGGGCTGGGCAGACTCTGCGGGGGCCCCCTCGGGGCTGCTCCCCCCCTTTTGGCCCAGCCGCCCTGCCTTCCCAGGGGGACCGGTTTGCAGCCGGCTCTTCTTCGCAGGGCGGGCCTGCGCTGGCCGGGGCGTTCTGGCGGCCGATCTGCCCGCAAAGGAGCGGAGCCCTCGACGGAGGCCGGGTGGCGGGGGAGAAAAGGTTGCGTCGTGAAAGCGAGAGCGGTGGAGAACGGCGCCCATTTCGCTTCCCCTTTCCCCGCACACAACACATCGCAAGCGGCCCACCGAGCCAGGCAGGAGGCTGTTGGGGGGTGGGGGGGGAGGCACCAGGCTAGAAATGGGGGCCCTTGGGCACGAAAAGCCTGCTGGGGGGGACTTTGGGCCGGGCCCTCTCAGCCCAACCCGCCTCCCTGGGTGGCTGCGGGGGAAATAGGCATGGTAGGAGCACCGAGTATATTCACCAGCCGATGGAGTTTCAGGCTTCCTTCCTTTCTTGGATTTTGAATGGAGCCACACCTGGCACCACCTGTGTAATAATAGGAAACCAGGCTGAGCAGAATGGGCCCCCCATCAGCCAGAGAGAGTCAGCTGGCAGGGATCACAAGAGGAGCATGTCCCCCATGGAGCATAGAAGTAGAATCCTTTCTTGGCCAAGTGTGGTTGGACACACAAGGAATTTGTCTTGGTGCAAATGCTCTCAGTAAATAATCATAAAGGAAAAGAGACATTCGTCAAGAACCACAAGGTTAATAGGATATATAGTAAGCCATCAAATCATACTAGGAAACAGTCCTCCCTTCAGAGAATAAAATGGCAGTTGGCCTTTCATGAGGCCCTAGAAACCTGGCTTTGCTCCTGGGCCTGGGATGCTGAATATGTTAAGGGGCCGGTTTCTTGGCATGAAAGGAAGAAAAGGAATGAATGAGAAACTTAAACCTAATTAAAACAGTAGCTCACTGAAGAATACTGTAGCTTGATTAATGAAAAGGTGACAGAGTAAAAATTATGAGGCATGTTACATCTCGCGAGCTATTTTGTATTTTCTACTCTGAAAATATTGTAGAAATAATACTAATAAACTATTTACAAGCAGCAATAAAAATGAGATCAATAAACCAATCTTTCATGCTATCAATACAATTATTTCAGCTCAAAAAGCTTTTACAGCAGGCACTAGTGAAGTACATATCACTCCACATTAGTATTACTTCACTAACTAGTTGTTGAATAATGACGTTTGAATGCTTTATCTAGACTGAAAAATAAGATTTATTGTAATGATTAATTACCATTGGCATTTGGGAAGAACAGCATGACTATTTCTAAAACTTTGAGAATGGTGAAACAAGGTAGATTCATAACATCAATTTATCTTAATAAATAACCAGCATCCTAACACATACAGATCTGTAGTAATTATCTTTTTAAAACTGCAAAATACCTTTAATTTGTATGGTCATACCTTTCAGTATGGTCAAAAGATACAACAGTATTGTTGGTCTGAATTTAATTATTTTCAGGTTCTAGTTTATGAAACCATCTTATTTCATTTCAAGGGGAAAGTTTTGTTTGCTTTTTTTTGTTTAAAAACTATATTTTATATACAGTCCAAGGAACTGAAGGACCATCTAGAGGTATTCAGTTCCCCACTATATACGTGTATCACAATCCTACAAGGTTAGTTGTGGCTCTTCCACACATTTTCTTAAATAGAGCACCACACTGGTTCTCATATAAATTGATAATGTTTTAATGCACAGAATTTGGTAGTTGTTTCAGTAGTAGCTTTTTTTAAATTAGAGAAGGAACTCCTGATGAAGTTGGAGACATATTGTATTGCATAAAAGCAGGTACCCGTATGCCATGTTTGAGCATGCGTAGAGTGGATTGTAGGTGTCTGTACTTTTTTTTGTCTCTCTTAAGCTTCTATCTCGGAAGGGTTACATTGAGAAAATCTCAACTATTTTCCCTTGATAAAGCAATCTTCTCTCCATACAGTTTCCTTGATGCTGTTTTAGTTAACAATGGCAAAGCCACCAAGTAAAGATCCTGGGCTAAAGGAGAAGTTTAAGAGCCTGCTAGGACTGTCATCCAGGCCCAATTCTAAGTCATCTGAAGGAAAGCAGACAGAATTCATCATCACTGCAGAAATACTCAAGGTAACATTAAGAAATATTCCAAACCTTGAATTTACATTAAGGGCCAAAAATTTTAGTAGATTAATTTAAGAAAACTAATACAGATTTTAATTTCAAGGATTTTTAAAAATCCTTTAAATTGCCTTAAGAGTTGGGTTCCCCAAAGATTTGTGAGTAAAATAAATCCTCAATAGATTTTGGTTTAGCTAAATGAATTAGTGATATCGTCTTTGAATGTAAGACAATATCTATGTACTATATGCTATAAGCATTAAATCCTGATAGCCATTTTATGTATATATAAAACATAATTTAATGTGTAATATGTTTAAATCCCCTTTATATTTAAAGGATATTCTACTTTAAAAGGTAACCCTTTCTCCCTATTACTGTGCAGCTGAGGGGATACAATAACACCATCCTGATGGCACTGCTTTATTAACTAAGCAGAGTTAACTAGCTTTGAGTTATGAAGGGAGCTTTTTAAACTCCAAAGCCTTGAGCCTTTGGAACCTCTTGCCCCATGAGGTAAGATTGGCTCCCACCATCCTGACTTTCCCTAAGAGCCTGAAGACCTGGCTCTGCAGTTGGCTTGGGGTCCCAATTCCCCGCCTACCCTCCTGTATACTCTTCCTCCCTCCCCATCTGAGCAAGGAAGGCCAGGTTTCCCCTTCTCTAAAAAATGTGAGTCTATGCATAAGAATATTTCACCAGGAAGTGCTAGTCCTGGTTCCTTCGCTGCTTGATGTGGTCAGACATGTAGAGCCACCATCCTGTCTATGAACCTGCTGCTGCTTGTTCAGATCTAAGCCTATACTTGTCTTTCAGGAACTGAGCATAGAATGTGGCTTAAACAACCGGATAAAAACAATCGGACAAATCTGTGAGGTGGCAAAAACTAAAAAGTTTGAAGAGGTGCGTATGCAGGGCTTACTGTTTGGATAAATAAATGCATATATATAAGCATCCACTGCTGCTGAACTGCACATCCTACATGGCTTAGGATTTATAGATGGCTTGGGATGAATGGAGGGTGAAGCCCTGGGTTACTAAGCAAGAAAATTTCTGTTTCTCTTCCCCAGTAGAAAAGGGGATAGAACAAATTCTGAGTTTAAATAAATAACAGGAAGGCAAAATTGGCTCATGACTTTCTTTTGAAAGTAGACATTTTTATTCATTTCTGCCTTTGGGTAGTTATATGGCGTTGGAAGAGAATGTCACAAAGAAGATGTTAATATGAGAATAGACATAATCTGAAATTCTACAGTGTTTGGTCCCTATCTTACAATAGTCTGGTTGAGGGGGCATCCATTTACTTTGAAGCAGAATGGAAAGCGTTAAAAAAGACATGGATGTTTTTGTTAGGATTAGAACAGGACAGAGAAAAATAATTAAATCAGAATCTAACCCTGTGATGTTAAGATATAAATGTCACAGTTACCTAATAGGCAAATGTTTACATTTAGTAGACACAATTGATGCAATTTTATCTGAATAAACCAAAGGATCAAAGTCTCTCTCAATGTTTCTGTGCTCCTATAGCATGCAGTGGAAGCTATTTGGAAAGCGGTAGCTGATATGCTGCAGCCAGATCGGCCACCTGAGGCCCGGCACGCTGTCCTCCATCTGTTGCAGGCAATAATTCTGGGACAGGTAAGTTGCATTACCAAGCAACTGTACTAGAAGGAAGCACCAGTTTTAAAAATGTACACTTGTTACTGAAGCCAATTCTTTTATCCTTAAGGGTGAAAGGCTGGGGATTCTCCGAGCTCATTTTTTTAGAGTGATTAAAGATTATCCATCTAATGAAGACCTGCATGAGCGGCTGGAGGTATTCAAGGCACTGACTGATAATGGAAAACACATAACCTATTTGGAAGAGGAACTAGGTAGGTCCCCTATTTTAGTAGTAGATTTTTGCACTGAGAAGTGGGTGAGCAAAACTCACCATCTGTTTCTGATCTGATCCAGCAAGTTTTTTCCTTCTGGTCTTACAAGGAGGGGCTTCTCTGGTGAATTTTTGAATGGGTCATTTAGAAGCTTGAGTATTGACCATCATTTGTATAGAATGTTTAGTATCTACCATTTTCAGTATCTAGCATTTTCAGTGTCTAGCATTTGTATAGAACGTTTGCTGCAGTTCAGTATCTAGTATCTTCCCTTTTCTTGTTGCTGCTTCTTTCAGCTGAATTTGTTCTTCAGTGGATGAAAGTTGGTTTGACTTCAGAGTTTCTGTTGGTGTTGATCAACTTAGTAAAATTCAACAGCTGTTACTTGGAGGACTACATTGCTGGCATGGTCTAGTAAGGCAAAGTTTTGGATCTTCCCTTGCTTGTAAGGAAGCATAATTAATATGAAATTCTGGATTCTGTAGTCCCAACGTATCTAAACAGTTTGAGGGAGGTTGCTCTGAAATGATAATCTTGATAGAGTCATGTTATTTTGCTGACTGGGTGGTGGAAAAAGTATATCAGTATCAGTTCAAACACTGAGTTAATTGAGAGGGCAACCCATGGAAGCCATCATTGAGCCATGAGCCATAAACTAGTGGAGAACCTGGTCAGAACAAGTTCTATTCACATACCTGAGCCTGGTTTTGGGGAGGGGGGTGTTTCTGGCAGGCTCAAGTTTGACATTTAAGATTTCTGCACTAGTGAAATCTTAACAAAGCCTTGTTAACAACGTTAAGCCAACCAACACCCTTAACCCTATTTTCCTTTCCTTTAGCATGATTTGTGCCTTATGCATTCAGACCTCTTCTGCAGTTGACATTAAGGTGAGTAGTGACATGAATGTTGTGGGCAGGATAAAAAGGGCCCTTGAAAATAGGAACAGGTCTGCGTTGGAACAATGAGACTCTCGTCTCTTTCTTTCTCCCTCGAGACCTTCCAACCCGTCCTTCTTCCCCCTGCTCAGTTTGCCATCAAGCTCCCTGTCTGGGAGTTGCTGTTGCAGCCACAGTATCTCATGGCGGGGCAGTTGGAAGCCTGCTTGCACCCGGCTCTTCATGCACTGGGTTACTTCGTGGCTGACAGCTTGTGTCTGGGAAGGGGCACCAGAATGACCTGGGCCCACATGGGAATTGCATGCACTGTGGCCTTTGCTCAGACGAGGGTAACAACGGAATTTGCTTGCTGCTCCCTTGGCCCTAGCTAGTTTTTAGGTATTGCCTGCCTGGTTTGCTTCAGTCATTTGTATTTTTGTTGAGACAGAATAGAAGTGAAATACAAAAATCCCATTTCTCTCAAGCTCCTCACCCCAACTTTTCCCCTCAAGGTTTCCCTGCAGGTGTTGGATGCCGTGGTGTGTTACAATTGCCTGCCTTCTGAAATCCTCCCGATGTTCATCATCACCTTGTGCTGGACTATCAATGTGAAGGAGCTCTGTGAACCCTGCTGGAAGGTGAGGCGTTTCTCGGAGCAGGAAGCAGCTGAGTCCTGGGCCGCAGGAGGGGAGGAGGAGAACAACGCAGCAGCATGGGGTGTTTTTTGGGGGGAGGGAGGGGGAGCTTAAGAACCTATGGCTGGGTTCACCTATCAGCCAGGCCAGAATTTGTTTGGGTTGTGGACTTATTTAACGTAGTGTTAGGGATATACACCCTAGCAGAACGTGCAACGGTAGTCAGTCAGGCAGGCAGATATGTGAGATAAACGTTGTTGTAGCTTACACTCAGAAAATCAGATACACTGTGCCAGTTAAATAGTTTTATTCCAGTAAGATTGTTAGCATAGTCAAACAGTCCATATATCATACACTTAGTTCAGTCCGTCCGGGGATTATCCATTAGCAAAGTCCAGTGTCGAAAAAGAGATCAGTAAACTCACAAATAATCAGTCCAGTAATATATCTCTTTTTGCAGCAGAGATATGAAGAAAATCAAACCTCTTTTCTTCATTCAGCAATAGCAAGGAAAACACGCAGTTATCGCCATCAATCCATCATTGTCAGCAATCCAGTAAAAGCCAGCAAACAGTGAGCTCTCTTGCTCCCTCTTATGGTGATTTTACAACCGCACCCAAAATACATGGTTTGCATTTAAAGTGACACACACAATCATAGTCTATATATATTATTTTACCCAAACTAAGTTAGGTAACCATGTTATTCCTAACATTCTCCCCTTTTGGGTAATATAATAACATATATATCTATTTACAACTTTAACCCATAGTTTTCACAACTTTCCTTGTGCTTTACTGTACCTTGGGCTTTTGTAAACTGATCTGCAAAATTTTCTTCAGTCATGCAATATTCCAATCTTATTAAACCATTTTTTACAGATTGTCTTACATTCAAATATCTAAGATCAGTATGCTTAGATCTAGTTTTTACAGCAATATCTGTAGCCAACCGTATGGCTGCTTGATTGTCCTCATACACTACAATGGCATCATTAACAGTTATTCCCATATCTAATAACTGTTTATACAGAATTAAATCGGTACATAATAAAGATAGACATGAAAATTCTGCTTCCATTGTGGACATACTTATGTGTTGCTGTCTAATTGACCTCCAACCAATCAGTGCTTTACCTAATATAGCCATACCTGAAGTTGATTTCCTAGTATTTATGTCTGTTGCAAAACTTGCATCAGCATATGACACTTAAAATCAAATCATCTTTTGGCTCCAAATACAATGCATAGTGCATTGTCCTTTTAAGATACCTTAATATATGCTTTAGCGCTTGCCAGTGTCGTTCATTGGGTTCAGCGTTAAATCTTGCCAATTGATTAACGCCATAAGCAATATCTGGCCTTGACCAATTACTAATATACGATAAACTACCTATTAATGGCTGATAAATAGTCTTATTGAATTTTTGAACTTTGAGCATCATTATGGCAAAATTCCTGACTCATTGGAGTTTTTGCCGGCTTACAAAGTTCCATTTTATACGTTTTTAGCAATTGGTAAATTTTATCTTCTTGAGATATCTTAAAGCCACTCTTGGTTTTGTTTATTGTCAATCCTAAATACTGTCTTATCTCTCCTAATTGCTTTAATTTTATCCTCTTACTTAATAATGATATTATTTCAGTAGCTTCATTATTAGTTTTTGTAATTAAAGCAATATCATCTGTAAACAACAATAATAATGACACCGTTCCATTTTTCTCTCTTTTAAATAAACATGGATCAGCTAAACCTGCTTTAAACCCTATATTGTTTAACTTTAACAATATATTGGTTCCATTCATAACCAGATTGTTTCAATCCATATAGACTCTTTTTCAGTTTCCAACAGTCATTATTATTTTTATCATCCTTAATACCTACTGGTTTCCTTAAATATATAGTGTGCTGCAATGGTGCATGCAGATAGGCAGTTTCTACATCTAAATGATTTATGATATAGTTTTTCTTAGCTGCCCACACTAAAGCTGCTCTCAAGGTTGTTGCCTTTAAATTTGGTGCAAATACTTCATCATAATCATATGTAGTTTGATTAAATCATTGAGCTACCAACCTAGCCTTATGGGTAACAGTCCCATTTTTACCAGTTTTTAATTTAAATATCCATTTGCAGCCAATGGACTTTTCACCTGGAGGTAATTTGGCATTTTCATAAACTTTCATTTCCTTTAATGAATTTAATTCTTTCTCCATTGCCTTATGCCAATTTTCCTGTTCCTTTGCAGGATACATCCTAAGTTCTTCAACAGTAGTTGGAACTTTACTAACTTGGCAAACTATACTTGCTTGGTACCTGTCAGGTGGTCTGGTTACACGTGTAGAACATCTAGGTATTACAGGGCTCACAGGTGGACTTTCATGTTCTACCTGTTCCTGATTATCTATTTCTTCCTGTTCTGGTATTTCTTCCTGTTCTGGTCCTATATGCTCTTCCTGTACTTCCTCTTTAATTGTACTCTTCTTATTACTGATTTTTTCTTTTGGTCTTTTGTAGGTTTCTATAATTACTTCCTTACTTGAATCTTGCTCCAGTTTTTCCCATCCTACATGTTCTAGAAATTGTGCACTAGCACTACAGTAAACTCTAGATGTACCTTTTTCCCAGAATCTGTATGATTTGTGATTAGATTCATAACCTACAAAGAATAACCTTTTAGCCCTATGCTGCCCCTTCTGTCTCAGTTGTGTAGGGATATGCACCCATGCTGGTGCTCCAAATGTGTGCATGTAGCTCAGGTCAGGTTTTCTGCCATGCCACCGTGTGAATGGTAATTCACCAGTTGTTGAGTTAACATTATTCAATATATGATTACCATACATTATTGCTTCTCCCCACAGAGTTTCAGGTAATCCTGAATCTGACAGCATAGTACGAGCCATTCCTTGTATTGTTTGGCCTCGTATTTCTATAAAGGCATTATGTTGTGGCCTATATGGTGCAGACTTTTATGTTCAACACCTGCCATCTTCAGTCTGTTTTGGAATTTATTGTTTATAAATTCCGTACCATTATCAGTTATAAGAGTTACTAATTTCCTTTTAGTTTTTCTTTCTGCAAATTTAAGCCAATTAAAGAAATTTTGATATGTTTCCGTTTTACTCTTCATTAGATAACAGAAACCATATCTGGAATAATGGTCCATTATACTTAGTATGTAACGAGCACCTCCCACACTTGGTTTTTTAGGACCTATAATATCAGCAAATACAACCTCTAGAGGTTCCTTTGTTTTAAATCCATTTAATCTATTTGCTGGTATTACCTTGCTTTTTTCTTGACTGCAAGTATTGCAGTGCAAATACTTACTGCAAGGCTTCAGTTTTATACCTTCAGACAGTTCTACCGTTTGTTTAAGCATTTTAAAATTTATATGCCCTAAACGTCTGTGTAACAAATGTATGCACTCATCATGAGGTTTAACATTATTATAAACTGTGTTAGCTACCTCTAATGAATTATCATTTAACACATACAATTCACCTTTTAAAGTTGCAGTCACTTTTTTACCTTCTTTTTCTATTATGCAGTTTTCTCCCCTAAAGTTAATTACATAACCTAGTTTAACCAAAACTCTAACCGAAAGCAAATTAAGCTTAAGTTGTGGTACATATAACATTTTTACATTTTCTTTTATGCAAGAACAATATGCTATACCTTCACCTTTAGCTTTCAGTTTCCAGCCATTAGCTAACGATATCTGCTGTGAACTCGTGGACATCTTAACAAATCTTTTCTTTCGTTATGAAGTGTGATGCTCCACTATCTACAACCCATAAATTATTATTCACAGTTTCATTGCTATACATGGCTAACTCAAAGCATTTTTTATCCTTTTGATGCCTTTTAGCATTCTGGCTGGCATTTTGGCTTTTTGCTTTCTTGCAGAATCTAGCCAAATGTCCTTTTCCTCCACAATTAAAACATTTTCTAATTGTATAGGCTGACAAAGATATTTTCACTTCTTCACATTGTGGTTGTTCCCTTCTGAGTTGATCCCTTTCAAGCCTTCTCCTGGCTTCTTCAATTAATCTGCCAGTAATGTCAGTTAAAGTAAGTTTATCTTTTGGCAGAACTTCAAGTGAAGTTACGTAGTCATCGTAGCTCTCATTTAGAGAAGACAAAATTATATAAACTTGGTGTAATTCAGTGAAGATAAGTTCTTTTTCATGCAGTTCTTGAAAAATTCTCTTCATAGTGTTTATATGATTTAGCATGTCTCCATTCTTTTGAAGATGTGTTCTGAACAGCCTTCGTGTAAGATTTATATGTGCTCCTACACTGTCTCGAACATAAATCTTCTTTAAATTTTCCCAACATTTCGCAGCTGTTTCTTCTCCACGAATATGGACAAGCTGCTGGTCAGAGAGTGTCAGTCCTATTATACAGAGAGCTTGCTCATTCTTCAGTTAATATTCTTGTATTTTCTGGGCATCATTCTCATCCTCCGGATCCCATGGATCTACTTCTGGTGGATTTTGAATTATACTCCACAAACCTTCTCTGCGTAGGCTGCATTTCATAGACCATGAAACATAGTTTGTTCCATCCAGTTTGGATATTAGAGACAAACTTTGTAAATTGACTTGTGCCATCTTTATCTGGATATTAAACTATAATTAATAAAACACAGCTGTCTGTTTACAGTATTGTGTAACTACACAAACTCTCACTTTATATAAGCCTGTTATATCCTGGTTAGTCTGACTGTGCACCTGGGCCCATAACCAGTATTAGGGATATACACCCTAGCAGAACGTGCAACGGTAGTCAGTCAGGCAGGCAGATATGTGAGATAAACGTTGTTGTAGCTTACATTCAGAAAATCAGATACACTGTGCCAGTTAAATAGTTTTATTCCAGTAAGATTGTTAGCATAGTCAAACAGTCCATATATCATACACTTAGTTCAGTCCGTCCGGGGATTATCCATTAGCAAAGTCCAGTGTCGAAAAAGAGATCAGTAAACTCACAAATAATCAGTCCAGTAATATATCTCTTTTTGCAGTAGAGATATGAAGAAAATCAAACCTCTTTTCTTCATTCAGCAATAGCAAGGAAAACACGCAGTTATCGCCATCAATCCATCATTGTCAGCAATCCAGTAAAAGCCAGCAAACAGTGAGCTCTCTTGCTCCCTCTTATGGTGATTTTACAACCGCACCCAAAATACATGGTTTGCATTTAAAGTGACACACACAATCATAGTCTATATATATTATTTTACCCAAACTAAGTTAGGTAACCATGTTATTCCTAACACGTATGATAGTTAAGCAAGCCCTGGTATACACGTCTGGTTCATGTCATATACTAAGACGTAATGTGCTTTGTTTACGCTTAGTGCTATTTTTACAAGTAGGTTGAGTGGAATAAGGCAGATTCAATCCCAAACAGCAAATTCAATCAGATGGATGTGTGAACTAATATTTTGATCTGGTAATGTTCTTATCGCTGGGCAAACATGGCCAGATCCTTCTATTTTCCAAAGAAAGTTGCTTTGAGATCTAGGATGGGAGCAGGTATTTCCATGGAGGAAGAAGGGGGAGGGGGGGTTTCAAAAAGCCTCCTTTTGGCCGTGATCCTCTATTAGAAGTTCCGTCCAAAATACCTGGGATAAGGCAGAGTAGACCTGAATAAAGGGGTCTCTGCCTGCCCTTTTTGGAGCTGTCAGGTTGGCAGGGAGAAGGTCTGAAGAGTTGGCTTTTGCTCAGAATTCTTCCAGCACCTCTCCGCTCCAATGTCGTCTCCCCCCCCCCACCAAGGTTTTTGGTTTTGCCACTTACAGATCAGGGGCCAGTCCTTTACTGGCCGCTTTGCGCCAGAAGAACATCTGAAACTCAACCTATCTGGGCTTTAAAGAACAGGAGTTTTGCATTGAAAATGTGTGGGTGATGTTTTAGAAGACTATGCCAGATTATCTACCATACAGCAGGGGTCTCCAACCTTGGCAACTTTAAGCCTTGTGGACTTCAATTCTGGGAATTGAAGTCCACAAGTCTTAAAGTTGCTAAGGTTGGAGACCCCTGCCATACAGCACATAATTGATGTAAATGTTATACAGTTTTATTAAATTTCTGTTGGAGAATTTGTCACCAGGCTTGATGCTCCCTTCATTTCTTTGTTGCAAAATGTACAGTGCTTTCTGTGCAGGATTCTTGGGATTCTGTACACTTAACAAAGAGCCCTTATTTGTCCTTCAGCTCATGCGGAATCTGTTGGGAACTCACCTGGGTCATAGTGCCATTTATAACATGTGTCGGATCATGGAGGATAGGTATGTGGCTGCATGTCTTTCTCGGGGGGGGGGAGAGCAAGCCTTAGTTGTGGCATGTTGAAGGACCAGTTTGGAAGCGCAGAGAGAGGGTTGGGTGCCACACAAAATGAAACGTTACTTCATGTTGACGTAGGAAATGCACGAAATCTGGGTCCTGCTATTGTTGTGCAGACTTTTGTGAGGAGGACTAGGCAGACTTGCCTCCGTTCTCTGTTTTCAGGACCTACGTGGCAGATGCTGTCCTCCTGAGGGGAGCTGTCTTCTTTGTGGGGATGGCCCTGTGGGGGGCACACAGACTGCAGTCTCTCAAGAATTCACCAACATCTGTGCTGCCCTCTTTCCTGAAGGTAAACGTGAGACCTGAAAAGGGTTTGGAACAGGGTGGGGGGGAGAGTTGCCTCTCCAAACTTACAGCTTCCAGATGCGTTGGATTTTATTCCAAATAATTCCAAGGGCAGCACAACCATAAGCCAGAGCCTTCATGGTGGTTGGCCCAACTCTTCCCAAAGTTCCCTGCTTGCAAAGGTTGCCATGGGTTCTTGGTAGAAAAGCAAGTTCACTGAGTATTCACTGCAGGTTGAGGATTAGTTGCCTTGCCTACCTGCAGAGAGCAGCTAGGATACAATTTGGGTAAGGGGAATCTTTTATAGACCCCCGAGCTCCTTGGAGGAAAGGTGGCGTGACAAGCAAATGAGTGCTGGGCAGGGGGTCTCTTCAGAGATCACTGAGTACATGGTTCTCTTCTTAGTGTCTTAGCTGCTTGCACCCCAGGTATGAGCCTCGTAAGGGCTGTGAGCAAGCAGGAATCCGAGGAATCTATCAGCCCCAAGAGCAGCTTGGATTCCTCTCTCGGTTGCAACTTTTCACAAACATCCAGTTCTACTCAGAGCAGCGTGATGGCCTGGACTCCTACTTGCACAATACTAGCATTTGTTTACTACTTATATTTGTTATTAATTTTACTATAAAATATGCTTAGGTCAAAAATAACAAATATTTCCTAACTTGTACTATATGTATACCACTTTCTTCCCAGACTTTAGATGGCTTATGGCCAACAAAAATACAAAAAATGATGCAGCTTTTGGATTTAAATAATACTGATGAAAGCAGCTACATAGTAATACAATGTAGAAACAGCACGCGTATAAAAATCCCTAAGTAGAGTCAACCACTTGTGCTCTATTTTCCCCCTAACCCCAGCAAAAGAGCACCACTACCACCGTCTTCCTAAAATTCAGTTGGGAAGCAGCCATTCTGGGGAGGGCCAAGACCAGAGGAGATCTGCTTCTGGATTCCCCCCCCCCCCCATGTGTCTCTTGAGCATGAGGGTCCCAATGGAGACCTGTGGGATGGGCAGCACCTGCTTGAAGGAGACAGTCCCAAATTAACTGGGAGTCATGTCAATATAGGGCTTTATAGGCTATAACTGGCAATTTGGGTTGCCCACGGACATATATCGCAATGCAACACCCACAGATAGGTGTTGTGCTGAAGGACCCTTTGCCACCACCATTTTGAGCTAGGGCACCACCTGGCAAACCCCTCGCCACTGTCCCACTTCACACCACTTGAAGTGGGCTTTCCTCTCCTCCGCATCGTGCTCTCCCTGGGCCCTCGGTTTGAGAAAGCCCAGCTGGAGTTCCAAGCAGCAGGGTCTAACCGGGGTCCCTGACCAGCCAGGCTTCCTTCTCCTGGCTCTGATCTCCAGGCATGGTGATCATCTCACACCACCAATTACCAGCCCGATTTTATTAGCTTTAGATGCAGCACTTCAGTTGCTGTGGGTATAGCTCCATGAATATTTAATCATTACAATTATTTACATTCCAACTTATCTCAAGATAATAGTTCCTGCCAGAGCAGCTTCCGAGCCATGTCGGAGATTGTAAAACAAGCAGAAACCCAAAAGAAACAAATCCCTAGGATCCATTAATGGCCCCCTGGGAGGAGAAGGCTGAGCCGGGTGGGGGAGGATCTCGGGGGTGGGATGCCTCCGTAGTCTGCTTGGTCCCCAGGTGAGTGGGGTTCAGGCGCTGCTTCTACTGCAGCAGCTCTTTCCCTGACGGGCTTCTTCTCCTTCCAGGCCATGTCCGCCCCCAATGCCATCGTGTCTTATGAAATCGTCCTCTCCGTAACAAGGCTGATCAAGAAATACGGCAAGGACCTTCAGGCAGTCACCTGGGACGTCCTTTTGGATATCATGCAGCGGCTGGTCGAGCAGCTGCAGGTTGGTGCCCTGCCTGTTTTAGATGCCCTCCTGGTGGAGCAGAGTTTGCTCTGCAGCTGACCAGATTGTGAACTTCTGGTGTGTGTGTGTGGATTGAAGGTGGTTCTTACAACCTCCTGCATTTTTGTGCTTTCTGCTGCTGTTCTTTCGTTTCATTGAGGGGCTCTTTCTCTTCAAGATTGGTCAAAACTGAGTCCAGGAATTTAGAAGCCATCTCTGTCCTTTTGCTGGCATGGGTAACACCATACAGTTTTATGATGTGCAATATGGGTGCGCATGAAAAGGAAAAGCTGTGGTGTTTGGAGTCTGGGGCAAACCAAGCATTCCAGAAGTTCTTCCTGACCATTTCAGTTCAGCCATAGTTTGGCAGGAGGGCCACTGGGAGCTTTCAGTCCCAAGTTTCAGATCACACAAAATCCCAGAAGCAGAAGGGCAACAAGGCTGATGTGAATAAGCCCTCCTGTCCTCAACCACTCCCAACCTCCCTCCTGCCTGCCTGCCTGTCTGCCTGCTTGCCCCCTTGATTGTTCCAGTGCCCCTCTCCTTCTCTCTTGTCCCCCCACCCCCACCCCTGTCACCACTGATGAGCGTGGCATCTTACCAGCTCTCATTCCTTCCTTCACCCATTTCTCTTGCTCAGAATAGCCACATTTCACTGTCTACTTGAAATACCTGTATCTCACTTCATGCATGGGCCCAAACAGGCAAAACGCATGGCATTGGGTTCAGGCACCAAATTGGTTGTGTATCTGTAATGCACAAATAAGTGACCTATTTAAACTAGGACGCATTGCTTGGAATGCAGTTATCCTTTCCTTGAGAAAATCATAATGTGGGTAATCCCGAAGTACCTATTTGCTGTCTAGATTTGGAATAGTTAATCCACAGAATAAGACTAGGAACTCAGATTCATACTATTTATGGGCAGGAAGGCAACAGCACAAGGATTCTGGAGACTGTCCTTACTCTCAAATGCAACTGCTCTAAATTTAGGGCAGAAAACTTGTCTGTTTCCTGCTTTCCATCTGGAAGTTTGCTTCTTTCTTGAAGGTCCAGCAGCCTGCACCTGTTCCTGCACCCGTAACTCTCACGGAAATAGAGGATCTTGATTAAATAATTGCTAGGGGGAAATTAGCTGAATCCCAAGTATGGCAGTTTGGGTTATGAACTGCAGCTAGGAAGAACGGGCAGCGGGGTTAATGGAAGCAGCTCTGCTAGACCGTATGTTGAAATAAGGGTTTTTTTCTCCCCCCCCCCCCTTCTGCCTTCTAGAGTTTGGAAAGCCAGGAGCTGAAATCCATTGTCCACGATTTGCTGACTACGGTTGAGGAGCTGTGTGACCAGAACGACTTCCACGGCTCCAAAGAGAGATACTTCGAACTTGTGGAGCGATGTGCTGACCGAAGGCCTGTAAGGCTTCAGGAGGGAAAGGGTCCCCTCCAGCGATCCCTTCTAATTGTTTTATTCAGCCCCAAAGGGCTCCTTGACACCGTTGCTTATTTCATGCACGTGGTGGTGGTCTTCCAGGCACTCCTGAGTGGCTTCTGAGTGGCAGAAGCCAGCTGAGGAGCCTTGGATAGCATTGCGTTCAGTGCTTTGCTACAGTCAGGGAGAAAAGAAAGCTCAGGTAGTCCCCAGTGTACAACCGTTCCTTTAGAGACTGTTCAAAGTTAACAACGGTACTTAGGGCCCTTTTTCACACTTCGGACCATTGTAGCATCCCCTGGTCATGGGATCAACATTTGAACGCTTGGCAGGTGGCCCCTATTTATGACGATCACAGGTGTCCCGGAGTCGTGTGGTCATTTTTTGAGACCTCCTGGCATGCAAAGTCAATGGAGAAGCCAGATTCCTTTATCAACTGGGTTACTGTCTTATCATGTCACAACTGTGGCAAGAAAATGTGTAAAACGGAGCAAAAATCATGTAGCAAATGTCTTGCTCAGCAGAGTGGAAATGATAGCCTCAGTTGTGGTCCCAAGTCGAGGTCTACCTGCAGATGCCATGCTGGTCCCTCCCTGGGTCTGTGGCCTGCGGACCCTTTCAGATCCTCTTTTCTCTCCACATTTGGAACATAGTACAAATCACCTGGTCCTCAGCGGCTCTTTAAAATACGTAAATGCAACCTCAGATGAAGACCAGCACTTGGCATTTTATACCATGTCATCCTCTATTTTACAAAGAGGAAGTAAAAATGGAGAAGCCATGTGTGAAAAAGTACATCTTGACTGCTTCCACAGGTAGGAGGAGGTGCTGCTGCTAATCTGGTGGCCTTGATCAGCTGATCCTCAGCAGTTGTGACAACCTCTAGAAAAGCCAAAGTTTTAGGAGTTTGCGGGTCCCCAGCACTGAGGTTCACCCAATGCCAAAGGGGAAAGGCATCAGAAACGATTTCAAGGGAAGCAACTGGTGCTGCCCATCAATCTGGGAAGGCCTATAAAGGCCATTTCCAGATCCTTTAAAGTCCGCCATTCTGCAGAGAGGAAGATTATTCACGAGGGGGAAACATTCAAGGCAGTGCTAGTCTTCCAGGAGTGGAGGTCCCAGCAAACTCCAAGGTCAGAGCATGCAATGCTCAAACAAAAATTGTGTGAAATTGTGTTGTTCATCTGAGGCTCTACTTTCAAGAACTGCTAAAGACCAGATGATTTTTACTCTGAAACCATAGATCTCAAAGAGAGTGTACTTTTCTTTTTCACACGTGGGATTTGTTTCAATTATGGCTTCTTTAACAGAGAAAAAGAGCAAAAGAAATCCTGCTTCCTCAGATCCATTTCCTCCTCCTTTTCCCAGAACCACATTTGAGACCTTCTTATAATTGGCAGGAGCACTTGAACTATAGTTTGAAAAATAGAAATAAGCTAGGATTTCAGGTTTGCAGAATAGAACAGAATAACAGAGTTGGAAGGAAGTCCTTTAGTCCAATCCCCTGCTTAAGCAGGAAACCCTATACCGTTCATAACTTCTGGAGGCAAATTGTTCCACTGGTTAATTGTCCTCATTTTAGGAAGTTTCTCTTCAATTCCAGGTTGCTTCTCTCCTTGATCAGTTTCCATCCATGGTTTCTTGTCCTGCCCTCTGGTGCTTTGGAGAATGTGATTGGTCAGCAATCATCTGAGTCCATCTGGTGCTGATGCTGTCTAACCCACATTTTTCTATCTTAATCAAGTTTCTATAATGGCAATAATGTCATATCTGCCCTTATTTACTTGAATTTCTATTTCACCCTGTTTGTTCTTCCTACTCTGTGGGTTGGTGTATAGACATTTGAGTCCTTTTTGACTGATTCTGGGTTTACATTCTATATATAGCCTGTTTTGTGCCTGAGTTCCCCTACTTCCTTACCACTTATTTCAGTGGCCCCCAACCTTTTTTGTGCCATGGCCCGGTACCGGCATCACAAAATGATCCGCGGCCCGGTACCGGCATCAGCACGCATGACAAGGCAAGGCGAGCCGAGCGACCAGCCAGCCAGCCGTCCTCTGCTTCTCCCCGCCACCTTCAACTCCTCCTTTGTACCTTTGTCGATGGGCTTTGGACGACGGACGTCGCTCGGCTCGCCTTGCCTTGGGTGCTGAAAGAATCCTCGCGCCTTAGTTTTGTTCGAAGCCCCCCCCTTCGATGAAACTAAGGCGCGAGGATTCCTTCAGGACCCAAACGCTGCTTTCCAACCGGAAAAGCTCACCCGGAAGCACTTTCTCATCGAAACAAGAGCAAACCAGCGGCCCGGTAGAAAATGTTCCACGGACCGGTACCGGTCCGGGGCCCGGTGGTTGGGGACCCCTGACTTATTTGATCGCTGCGCATGGTATGGCACACACTATCAAAAGCTTGATTTTCCTTGACAGCAAGGTTGATATTCTTACCCACACAAACTCTATTAGTTTTAGAGTGCTGGGGACAGAAATGTTCTGTATCAATTAACTCTCTGTCCCCATTGTGTCATGATTAAATCATTCTTGATCAATAAAGCCCATTATTTTAAATGTTATTTATTCTCCCAAAACTGGTTTGATCTTGTGAAGAAATTGTATGTGCAACTCAGCTACAGTTACAAAAAAACCAACTTTTAATGTTATTCATGAATTAAAAAGAAAGCTAAGTTGCAAACTGCAGGGCAGATAATATGTCCCACTTTCTAACTGCCACTGGAAAAGACCACCGTTTAAGTCACATCCCTTCCAAATGATTACATTGGGTCTGCATGATCCTGATTCTTTTTTTTTTCTTTTGCATATATATGTGTATAAAGTAGTAAGAAACAAAACTTGGTACTTTTTAAGCCAGAATGCTTGGATCTTAGGTAGGAGGCTATTTTTATTTAATTTTATCAAATTCAGAAACTGCCTGTATTCCTCACAGAGAGACTCTGGCCGGTGTAAATGTAAAATATTAAAATATAAAAGCTGGACATAGAATTATATAAGAAACAAAAGATAGTTGAAATGAAAATTACTGAGAACTCCAGTATCCTTTCCCCCCTCACTGCTACCTCTCTGTTGCCTTTTGGAAGGAATCTTCAGTTCTGAACCTCATAACCTACCGGGCTCAGTCCATCCACCCTGCGAAGGACGGCTGGATTCAGAACCTCCAGGCACTAATGGACAGGTTCTTCAGGTAGGACCAACAACTCCTCCGTGGTTCCACATCACCTGTTTTCTCTCCAGACTTTGCCAGATGAGGATGCTGAAGGGAAGGAAGGGACTCTGATTGAACTCACGCAGTCTGCCAAACCAGGATAGTTTGCAGCCATTGTGGTTTGTGAACTGCTTTATGGTTTAGAGCTATTTATGACTCCAGCCCACGTGATCATACTTTCCTGATGCTTAATACTACTTATTGCAATAATGCCCCCATCTCTCCTCTGGCTCAAGGCCGTTCACACGGATGTCCCCCCTCAAACTTGCCCGAACCAAAACTCTGAGAAGTGGGTTGAATGGGTAGCCGTGAGCTCCATTCACCAGGGGGGGTAGGGAGGGTTTGCACCTGACCTTGGTTTGAATACTGAATCTATAGTTGAAGTAGCAAACTTACTTTCACTTTGCTCTAAATGATTGGATACCAACCAACATATTATAACTGAAGGAATATTAGGAAAAATTTCTCCCTGGTTCAGATTATTCCAAACTGGAATTATTGAGACTGAGCAAGGGTGGCCTCTTCTTTTGTTAAAGGGGCTAGAAAGAGACAGTGGGCTGGTCAAAGATTGGCACACTTGAGCAGCAAATGCTTCTGTTGATGTTGCATTGGACCTGATGTTCTGTCACATTGCTTACATTTCTGTGGCTGCATCTCCACATTGGAGTAGGGATGTTGAAGCCACGGTTGCCTGGGTCCCAGACATAAGTGCAAAGCACAGTTTACAGTACAGGAAATCCAAATAATTAAAACCAACGATTTACAGGTATTTCTCGCCTTATCACAGTACATTTGACAATGGTTCAAAGTTAAAACAGCCATGGAAAGAGTGGCTTATGACCTGTACTCATGCTTGATCTGTTCCACCCTTATAGTCATGTGATCACAATTTGGGCACTTGGCAATTGGTCATAAATGTGCGTTGGTTGCCAGGTGTTAAAGTGGGATCTTGTGATTGCAATCTCTGACTTTTTTTTTTTGCTGTTTTCTGGCAAAAAGTGGTAAAAAGCCCATTGAGGAAGCTGGATTTGCTTAATGACCATATTGTTTGCTTAATGACTACAGTGATTTGTCTAATGACCGCCATAAAAATTGCTGTAAAATCAGGTCCATCTCACAACTTCAATAACATGATGGAAAAACTACATGTGATGCATACTTTTATTAGTAGCAGTATTTCTATAATTATATTGTTTTAAGTTAACTGTTACAATTAGGATAACAAATAATTGGAACATCTCCTATTAGCCCAGAAGCACATCACCCCTGAATAAAGCAAAGGTTGGTTTAGCCTAAAGTGCGAACCTATCTTAGGATCAGATGAATTCCAGGATTAGCTTACAGTTTAACAAGCTGAGCAACGCTGACCACCATAAGATTTTGAGCTGCTTTTAATAGTCTATATTAACTTATTAATTTAGTTGGTTCTTTAGTCTGTCATATTTCCTTTCGATTACACATTATTTTTATAAATTCTAGATTAATACAAATTTTAACACTAAAGAAAAAAAAAACAAGTATAGGTTTCCCCCCCCTTTACTGCTTTGAGTGTGACACCTCAATGATTAAAATATACCTTTATTCCCTCATCTTGATTCCCAATAAACCATTAATTTTAAGAAGTTACAATAATAATCATTACATTTTTTCATTTGGATTCTGCAGCATATTTTCCCCCCTTAAGTTTTAATAAAAGTTATCAGTATCTATAGTACCCTATTTCCTAAATATTTTTAATTGCAGAAATATCCTTGTCACCCTGCAGAATCCCCTTTTTAATTCATCAACAATTATCTCTGAAAAAACAATTTCTTTTCAACATTTTACTATTTCCGTATTTCTTTATTTAATGCACCTGTTTCTTACTGCTTCTCCTCCCCCTCTCTTCCCCATATCTTTTCTCATTCCAGTTTATTTCCCTCTCTTTCTTAATATCTTCCTTTCCCCTTTTCTGCTGGGTCTTTCTGCCTTTCCCAACTTCACAGGTATTCCCCCTTTTGATTGCCTTCTTAAATCTCAACTTTTTAACCTTCCTTCTTTCCCCACTTCTTTGTAGTGTTCTTTGTGTTAATTGTCTATCTAAAATGTCTTCTCCTTGAGTCGACTCCTCCTCCTCTGAAGCTCTTTCTTCTTGTTCTTCAATCGCCATTTCCATTGTTTCTAACACAGAGCAAAGTGATTCGCCTCTTTCCTGTAGTAATTCTCTAAGTTCCATTTTTAATTCCTGAAGAGATATCATCATTACACACTTGTATTTTATGATCGTTAAAGTCCACAAAAAAACCACTTTTACTTTCCTTCTTTCTTCTTTCAATTTTCTAAAGTTCTCAATTATTCCAGCCCAGGGTCTATACCAAAAACATCAATCAATCCCACAGTCAGTCTTTCCTTGCTTTTTTCTTTATTCTGGTTCTGCTTTCACTTTCTAAGATTCTTACTTTGTTTCAATATTTCTTTAGTGTTATATCCACACAAGTTCATTCAGAAACAGGATGCTTTCCCTTTTGTTTGAGATCAAGTTTTTGTCAAAAGGTGGCACTCTCCATTATACAAAGTCTTCACCTTTTTCCCCTATTTTTTTGTTTAGGGTTTTTCAAACCTCAGTATTCCAGCACAGTCCAGTCTCCAATTTGTAAACTTTATTATTATTATTATTTGACAATCTTAAGTCCAGCTTTATTTTATGCCTGTTTATTGCCAAAATATTTTAGTCCAATTTAGTTAAATCTTTAGTTCCGGCTTCTTCCTTTCCCGGTTCGAAGCCCCGCTTAGCTGTCAAAAATATTTTCTTATTTTTTTTCCTGTCCCTTTGTAATTTCGCCACTCACTTTTCTTTTCTTAAAAATTCCATGTTACCTTAATCCAGGGCTACTTTTGTTTAGCTGTATTGCCCAGTTGTCCCGGTTCAGATGTTATCCACCTCTTTCTTCCCTCCTGCATAAATCTTAATCCAGCTGAGTCCTCCTCTTCGGGGTGGCCATTTTAAACCACCGCTGCAGTCATCTTCGGGGGGAAAAAGACCAAGCCCAGGGGGGGAGATGCGGCTCCCCTCAACCTGGCTTGCGGCTTCCCCTTACTCCACCGCCCCTCCAAGGTAGCTTCAGCCCCTAATTGTAATGATCGGGGCTCTCCAACAAAAGAGCACGGACCATAGCCACGGAGAGTCGCGATGTACAGTCCGTCAGTGAGGAGGCTCCGCCTTCTTCCCAGGAGAGACATCGATAACCTTTATTATTATTATTAGGCAAACACATAATGTTTATCTTTATTTTTAAAATAAATATTAAAGGATTATATTTGAAATAATTGAAATGAAACAAAAAGATGTTTCGATTGAGATTAATGAAAGAGGCTAGAATTAATGTGTTTGTTTCTCTCCTTACTGAAAATTTGGAATGGAAAAGGTAATAATAGAATTAAATATGCATATATGAATGTATAATTGCTGTCATATTTGTATGTAAAGGTGATGACCCGGAAATATGTTGTCCACTAAAAAGAGATTTTTGTTTTTAATGTGAAAAACTGAATAAAGTTTGTTAAAAAAAAAAAAAAAGATTTTGAGCTGCAAGGATAGATTTGGTCTCTTTTTGAAAAGCAACTTTATTTCTCCACCTTTTCTGCTTAGAAATGAGAGCCGGAGTGCTGTCCGCATAAAGGTTTTGCATGTCCTGTCTTTCGTGCTGAGTGTCAACAGGCAGCTTTATGAGGTGAGTCTCCCTCTTATTCTGATTACAGAATAAGACACAAATAAGTACAGAAAGATCGTCAGGCTTTGTGGTTAATGGGCCAGAGGAGAGGGGCACCAACAGTCGATGTACAAACGGTTCCACGTACAGAAGCAAATGGCTGTTCACGCTCAAACCGAACAGGGGTTTGGCATCTTCCGATCCGGTTGCTCTGGGCAGGTCTGTCTTGCAGGGAAAGAGCCACAGCTGAGGACTTTCCTCGCAACAGCACTTCCCAGGGATGGCAGTGGAGAAGGGAGGGGCAGGGAAGGTCGAACAGGGACTTTGGGAGGACCCCTGTGCTGCCCCACAGCGGAGGGCCACCTCCTTTTCCATACAGGCACCCAGTGGGCGGGCCTGGAAAGGGGCTCCCCCGGGAACTGCTGAAGCCTTTGAGCCACAGCCCCACCCCTCAGTCACGCAACAAAGGCAAGAACAGCAGCGCTCCCCTCTCTTAATTCTAAACAAGGGGAGACACAGAGAGAGAGAGATAGACAAGCCTTTGCCCTGCTTGTCCCAGGAAATAGCTCCAGATCCCTGTGCGGTTTCTTTTGACTCACAGCAACAGCAAAAAAAAAAAAAGGTCCCTGGCTTTTGCATTGGTTTACTTAACCACTGTGGCAAGAAAGGTCATAAAATGGAGCAAAATTCACTCAACGGCAGTCTAGCCTAGCAACTGAAATTGGGCTCAATTGTCGTAAATCAAGGACGGTCTGACCTCCATCTTGCCAGTCTGAAAGTCTTCCCACTAGGGCAGGTCCTCCTCTTAGTTTCCTCCCCTGAGCCCTCAGTGTCTCCTCAGCAGCCTCTCTTCCCCTTGTTCCCCGATGCCCTTTGCACACCCCGAGGCACATTCCTGGTTGCGTGTGCTGAGGAGAGGGTTGGTTCTGGAGGACGAAGGTCTCATGGCTGCCTGAGGGCCTAGAAATGCCACTATGCTGAACCTGATACTGTGGCCTGACAGCCTGGGAACCTGTCTCTCCACCTGCCTTAGTTACAGTCGGGAATTGTCTGATTGCAGGAGGAATTGATTAATCTGGTCATCTCCCAGCTGTCTCATGTCCCAGAAGATAAAGACCACCAAGTTCGCAAACTGGCCACCCAGTTGCTGGTGGACTTGGCCGAGGGCTGCAATACCCATCACTTCAGCAGCTTGCTGGATATCATAGAGAAGGTATGGAGTCCATGTTTCACCTCCAGAGATGCAGCTCCTTCCTTCCCAGGAAACAGAGGAAAACCTGCTTCGGGTCAGAGACTCTGCTGTTAATTCAAGGCTCACTGCTTTTCTGTCCAGTGCGCTTTGAAAAAATAGGAGGCTTTTGTAACAGTGACGGCATTGTGTCGCAACTGTGTTCTGGGGATGGACAGTGGAATTGGACCACCACATAGATGCTCCCTTTTAGGCTCCTTGTCCTTCCCAGAATCCCTTGTTAGCTGAAACAGAATTCTGATGTACACAAAGCACTAAACCAGGGGTGTCCAACCTTGGCAACTTTAAGACTTGTGGACTTCAACTCCCAGAATTCCTCAGCCAGCAAAGCTGGCTGAGGAATTCTGGGAGTTGAAGTCCACAAGTCTTAAAGTTGCCAAGGTTGGACACCCCTGCACTAAACGATGATGTATTCAAGCCCAGTTTGTTGAATAAGCCATGCAGACAGTCCTCACTTCCCAACCACAACTCTGTCGCTGCATAATGTGGTTGTTAAGCAAGACATCTCACACAATCATAGCAAATGGCAGTTCTGACCATGTCTGTTGCCTGCGTTGAGTGAATCCCACTTGGTCACCCGGTGAGGACCCAGCCTCAGAGAAGCCATTCTCACCTTGGTCCCTCCTGGCCTGGAGGCTCAGGTTTAGCAGGTGAGGGGGGTGTCTCCTCTTCACCCCCTCGTGCCCCTCCTCTTGCCCGTCCTCCCCAGCGGCACTTCTCAGTGGCGGCACCAGTGGCTCTCGGGGCTCGGGGGGGAGCCTGGCCCTCTCCGCCCCTTGAAGCCCCCGTTGTGCTTTCTTCCTGTGAAGGTGGCTTCCCACTCTTTGCTGCCTCCTGCTGACCTGGAAGAAAGAGACCTGCTCTCTCACTCGGCCTCCTTAGAGGACGTGAAGACGGCAGTCGTTGGTTTACTTGTCATTTTCCAGGTAAAGTCCCAGGCAGCCTTCCTTTCCCTTGTGCAAGGGGAATATTTTCAAGAGTGCAGTTATGGTCCTCAGCCGTTCTTTCCAGCGTGACAAAACCTCTTCCCCTCCTCCTCCTCCTCCTCCTCCTCTTAGACCAAGCTGTACAGCTTGCCTGCCAGCCACGCCATGCGAGTCTACGAGATGCTCGTCCATCACCTGCAGCTCCACTATAAGCACAAGTACAGCCTCCCTGTTGCCAGCAGCATCCGCCTGCAGGTGGAAACCCTCTCGGACCCCTTTCCAGACCCAGAGATTTGCAGGAAAAGTTGGAGGGAGGAAGCAGGGGGGAGGGAAGAGGAACCCACGAGTTCTGAGAAGGCATTTGTGCCCCTGAGGGGGGTCCCCCTTGCCTGCCTTAGGGGTTTGTTGTGGAGGTTTGAGCCTGACGAGGAGGATGCAAGAGGAATGAGGTTGAACAGCACGTGGACCTTTGCAGGGAGCCTGTGCCTGGGTGGGGGTGGGGGTAGTTCCTCTCCCTCTCATTGCCCACCTCATGCTGTCCGAATGCTTTTCAGGAACATTGGGCTCTTTCCACGTAGTCAGACTTGGAATGGCTGGGAACGATGCCCTTTCCCTTCTTGCTCTCACACTGGATGCTTCTTTCCGTTTTTAGGTATTCGACTTCTTGCTCTCACTTCGCGCCGACGCTCTTCTCCACCGCCTGGGCCTCCCCACCAAAGACGGCCTTGTGAGGTTCAGCCCCTACTGCCTCTGCGATTCGGCGTAGGTTTCCTCTGGCTGCAGCCTTTCCCTTTCCAGAGCATGGGGGCAGCGGCTGCCTCTGCTCCCACATGCTCCTCCTTCGTCCCAGCCTGAGGCTCCCTGGGGGTGGCCTGGAAGGCGCTGGGCCTTCTGAAGGGAACGGGAAGCTCCCGGGAGCTCTGGGCACCAGGCCAGGCTGATGGTCTTCTCTTGCGTTGCAGGGAGCCCGAGAAGAAGCTTGCCAGCACTCTGTCCCCTCCCTCGGGAAGTCCAAGCGGCCCCCCTCAGAACGCCCCCATCCGCACAGGCCACCTGTCTTACTCGCTCCTCTTTGGAGTTCTTCTGCAGTGCCTGAAGCAGGTGAGTGAGGAGCCAAAGGGGACGAAAGCCAGGTGGCCTGAGTTCTCGGTGTCCAGCCAGGATCGGACTGAGGCCAGAGGCCCTCGTGGGCTGAAGCACAAAGCGGAGGGTCAAGGCAGCTTCTGCCAATAGCAGTGGTTTTCCCTGCTTGCCAGACCCAGGCTGGAGTAGACAGCCAGACTGCGGTCATCTTGTAGCAAACTTTGGGAGAGCGCTGAAGTTCCCAGTTCAAGCCTGCCTTGCACTCTTTCTTCTCTGTCATTTAGGGGGGAGGGCTAGTATCTTGCAGCTACATCCCCCCTTCACATGTTTTGACTCCAATTTCCAGAACCCTTTGTTGGCCCAAATGATGCTCTGTCGTTTGGAGATTCTGGCAACCATGTTTTTATGTCTTAAAGGTGTCCAGTTAGGCAGTGAAGCTTAGAGGATTTTTGTTAGTAGGTTTACAGTTTTGTAACTGTAAGATGAAGCACTTAGAACAAATGCTGGGGTTATTGCCAGTGGTTTCCAACATTCCTGTTCGTTTAAGGAATGCCGTAATACTCATTTATTTACTTTGAGGGTTGTGTTCCATCTGCCAATATTGCTTCTGAAATGCTATCAAGAACAAATAATTTCATATCAAATACAGAATGATTACCGTATATGCCGGCGTATAAGACGACCCCCCAACATTTCCACTCAAAATATAGTTTGTTATATACTCGCCCCTCTTCCGCACGCCTTCCACTTTTGCACTTTTTTTTTTTTTGAGGCACTTTTGTCTACCGTGGAAGCGAATCCGTGAAGCTGAAAGGAGCAGCCAGCCTTCTCCCAGCTCCCAAGGAAACGAGGCTCGCACCGCCTGGGCTCCGCTGAGGTATCCGGCTGGGGCTGTCAGGAGTTGTTACCGCTGGCGCGGCTCCCGTGGCTCCAGTCCGCGTTGCCTCGGGAAGGGAAAGGCAAAAAGGAAGAGCCGCGGCGGCGCTTTGCAATGGCAGCAGCGGCTCCTGGTTTTGCCTTTCCCTTCCCGAGGCAACGCGGGACTGGAGCCGCGCGGAGCCGCGCCAGCGGTAACAACTCCTGACAGCCCCAGCCGGATACCTCAGCGGAGCTCGGGCGGTGCGAGCCTCGTTTCCTTGGGAGCTGGGAGAAGGCTGGCTGCTCCTTCGGCTTCACGGGATTCGCTTCCACGGTGCGTAAAAGTGCCTCAGCCGCAGGCAGCCGCAGTGCTTCCCAATTACTATTTGCCGGCGCATATAAGACGACCCCCCCAATTGGAGGCATGTTTTTCAGGGCAAAAAAGTCGTCTTATACGCCGGCAAATACGGTAAATAATGGCTAGGATGCTGAGAATGAAGCACTCGATCCCCGTGGAAAAAGGATCCTTCCTGGGGCATCGGGGGGCTTCCTTGTCTGCTGCTTTCTGGGCTCTTCCTCCATTTCTTGAATTTCTCTCTTCCCTCGTAGGAGACGGACTGGAAGGTGCTGAAACAGGTCCTGAACAAGCTGCCCAAATCCCTGCAGTACAAAGTCCTGTACTTAACCTCTCCTTGTAGCATCGATCAGTTATCTTCTGCCCTGTGCTCCATGGTAAAGGCGTGCTGGGCCTCTGGGAACTGGGGCTTGGCTGTTTGGGCCCAGCTTCTCCCTGCCCTTCCCCGACTCGGTTTCATGATACGACTGCAGTGTTTGATAGGGAGCCAGTGTGGAATTGAGGGAGGGGTGGGTAAAGCATGTTTCATAGGCTGCGGGCCTGAATCTCTCTGGGTGAGTCCAGCACAGGCAAAAACTACATTTTAAATTCCATGCAGTTGACTTGGATCCATGTATTTGTTTTCCCTTCCTCCTCTATGAAAAGTGCAGTTCATTTTTCATCCAGCAGGGGCTTTGAGGAGTTCCTCCCCCCAGACTTCAGAGCCCCCCCCGCTTCCAATCCATGGTTTCCCTTGTGTAACGTTGTTTTTGGAAAGCACAAGCCGGCGTCTCTTTCGCCCCAGCTCACCGATAAGAAGATGACGGAGCGGCTGAGGGATGCCTCGGAAGGCCTGTCCCGGAACGACTTGCACCAGGCAGTGGTTCCGGTCTTGACTGCTTTGATCTCCTATCACAGTTACCTGGACAAGTCGAAGCAGGTATTGCAGGAGGGGCGTTACATACCGCTGGCTGCTGCCTTTTGCCATTTCACTCCCAGTGGCTCTCGGTGGCTTTGTGGTGTTCGCATAGTATTCGTGTTAGCGTCAGCAAAGCTCAGCCTAGGCAGCGAGAGCTAATCAGTCCAGGATTCCACCCTTCAGGCTAGCGTGGCCTTAATCGTCTGCAGGCGCCTTTCTGAAGCACCCTCCCAATGCAGCGAGGGGCGGTTGGGGTGCTGATCCCCGGGAGGGGCTGGGATCCCCGTATAGCATTCCCTGATGGAAGGGAGCCTAGCCAGCACCTTTCACTGGATTAGCAGGTTCAGCTTGGAGAAGGCAGATGGGGAGACCTCCAGCCCTTGAGTCGTGTCAAGTTTTAACCAAGTGCTGATCTACACCCTGAACTCCTTGGCAATCGTTACAACGCTCAGCGCTGTGGGCCTTCTGTGGGCAGCTGCATCGGGGGGTTGGTGGGCAGGGCAGCTGCCGTTTCCCCACGGCCGCCTTAGAGCAGCCCTGCGTGCAATGCGATCCCAGGGACAAGGGCGAGAATTGCAGGCAGTCCTCAACTTACAAGCATGCGCTCAGTAGTAGCCATTCAGAGTTGCAATGGTTGCACTGAAAAAGTGGCCCGAGCCTTTCTCACACTGATGGTGGTCTCAAAGAGCTGAGGACGGGGGCGATTTCTTTCAAGAGGAGGAGCACCGCCACTCACCAAAATGTTTACTACCCCCACCCCCACACCCCGTGGGCTTTGACTGACCAGATAAGGCAGTGACCTAATTCACAAGCGGTGGAGCTCATCCCCCGGGCGACTCAGTCTGCTTCCTCAAGATCCCCAGGTTGAAGCTCCTCCCTGGTCCCCAAGACATGAGCTTGTCATTTCTGATGGATTTGCCTGCTTGGCCTCCAAGTTAATGTGACTGATTTTGTCCCCCAAAGGTTTAGCGTAGAGAATATTTAATCTGAGGAACCTTGAAATCTGGCTTTTTAAAAATTCTCTTTTGGATGCTAAAACCCATCACGGTCCACTCTGTCATCCTCACTGTCTATAATCAGTACAAACAGAATGTCTTCCAGCCCACGTTGTATCTGTCCTGTATAACCACATTCTTCTCTCCACGCAGCGAGAGATGGTTTACTGCCTGGAACATGGGCTGATCTTCCGCTGTGCCAGCCAGTGCGTGGTGACATTGTCGATCTGCAGCGTTGAGATGCCGGATATTATCATCAAGGCTTTGCCAATCCTGATAGTTAAGTTGACGCATATCTCAGCCACAGCCAACATGGCCATCCCTCTCTTGGAATTCCTTTCAAGTAAGCCTCTTTGGAAGGAGTAGCAACAAGCGACGCGCCTCTTAGAAACTCCCAAGAGCTTTGACTAGTTGCCCTGTCTCTGAAATACTTGCCCTGACTCGTGCAAGTTTCTGGCGCTCTGGTGGTGAGAAGGCAGGGGGGATTGGAGGAAAACAGGTGCAGGAAAGCTCAAACCATTTTAGTTTCTGGAAATCGTCAAGTTGGTCTTTACATCCGGGGTTATATTTTCAGTCTCAGCAAGGGATAGAACGCCCAAATTCAGACCTAGCTGGTGAGAGACTCCCGAAAGATGCATCTAGCAAGAAGGCATTAGCGTGCCACTTCCCTTCCCTGGCCAAGAAGGCGACGTGGGAGTCCAGCTGACCTATCCTTGCACGAGACCAGAACTGGACCAAGCATGGTGGGCAGGCTGCATTACCTGGCCCAGCCTTGTGTTTGTAGACTGCTGTTTATGATTTAGGGTGGTACAGAATCCCGGCCCATTGCAACGGATTCAGAAGCTTCCATCTGTGTGAATTTTGCAAAGCCAGGCAATGTGAACCCCCTTCTATGTGCATGGAGCAGGGTGTGGCCGTCTCACCTGACCACCTTATTTTCTTCTCCCTTCCAGCACTGGCCCGCCTGCCTCATCTCTACAGGAATTTTGCAGCAGAGCAGTACGCCAGTGTATTTGCTATCTCTCTGCCCTACACAAACCCCTCCAAGTAAGCTGCTTCGTATTAACTCGTAACCAAGGGGGGATCCTTGGTTTTCTGTTGATGGTTGTTTTGAGAAGGTCTTTGCACCACAAAGGTCAGGTTTAGATGGCCCAGTTCCGTTGTCCCAAGCGTGCCACAGCTGCTTTGTCCTCCCTCATCTTCTCTCATCTCTGAAAGATGAGAGAGGCAGAAGGGGATAGCAGTAGCAATAGCACTTTAAAACTTACGTGCCACTTCCCGGGGCTTTTATAGCCCTCTCTAAGCAGTTTACAGAGGCAGCATTTTGTCCCCAACAATCTGGGTCCTCATTTTACCCACCTTGGGAGGTGGGAAGGCTGAGTCAACTTTGAGCCTGGTGGGATTGGAACTGCCAAATTACAGGCAGCTGGCAGTCAGCAGAAGTAGCCCTGCAATACTGCACTCTAACCACTGTGCCACCGCGGCTCTCATGGTGAAGAGGCTGCTTGATGAATGTGTCAGCTGTGGTGCCTTTTCTTCCCAGGCAAATTTCCTGCGTATTGGCATGACCTTCACAATATTGACTTCTTTGTAGCGCTTCCATTGTATAATAGATCACTCAGGTTGGCCTGGCTGCTTTGCCCCATGCTGTTGTTGTTAATTTGATTGACTGTGTCTTTTTTGATTTATAAATTGATTGATTGTCTGCCCATAAGAGCCCATAGGCCCAGGCCCTCGGGAGGGCTCCTAAACATCCCTTCTTAACTGTTTGTAGGTTTAACCAGTATATTGTATGCCTGGCGCATCATGTCATAGCCATGTGGTTTATCAAATGTCGCCTCCCCTTTCGGAAGGACTTCGTTCCCTTTATCACTAAGGTGAGTGTCTTCCCTCATTAAGGAAGGCCAAGGAAAAACCCGGCTTCTGCAGCCGCTTCTCAACCCTGGCAGGTCTCAGAAGTGGGTCTTCCAGCCCGCAGGCGCTGCCACTCACTCCTGTGGCCTTTGTTGTGGGGGCTGTTCTCACTTACCTCCCAGTTAGTGAGGCTGGGAAGATTTTGCTCGAAGTGACTTTGTGGCTTTATACGGCCTTTTCCCAGCCAGGTGGAGGACAGAGGGATTGGCCTTGAGGGTGAGGAGGGAGAGTTGCTACAGGGCAAGGGAGCCCCTCCCTCCTTCTCCTGCAGAGGGAGGGGGAAGCACAGTGCAATTTGCAAGAGATGTTTCCTCTGGCTGTTACCATAGAAATAGCCCTTGGTACATGGCCGTGGTGCCCGCATCTGGTCTGCCTTGTGGGGCTGACGCCAGGTGCCTCCTGGGGGGGGGGTGTCAGCTGGGGTGTTGTGCCGAGGCCCATCTGGGGCAGAGAACCTCTTGGATCCTCTCTGGCACACTCCCCCACCCCCTCTCCTCTTTTGGACAGGGCTTGCGGTCGAACATCCTCCTCTCCTTCGATGACACCCCAGAAAAAGACAGTTTCCGGGCTCGGAGTACCAGTCTGAACGAGAGGCCCAAGAAGTAAGTTGGCCCTGAGGGCAGGAAAGGCTCTTCTCTTGCTTTGGCAGCCGTTTGAAGCGGTCTTGGCAAGAATAGCTTCCCTCAGCCTTTGCCCACTCGCTCTGGCTGGCTGGTGGCTGCAACGTATCTGGAGAAGAGAGAAGGAACGCAGAGCCTTCGCCTTCCTTCTTGGTGAAGAGGTCGGACTCACCCTCTTGGGGTGCCTGTCCTCTTATCCCCACGTCTTGAGGTGGCTGAAGTGCTCTAGGGGGGCCTCAGTTCTTCTCCCAGTACTGTCAACCATCGGAATGGGATGCCAAGCGGAGGCCGGAGTGTAGACTTCCTGACTCAGGTTAAATCACAAACATTGAAATGTCTCAAATCGATCTTTCTCATGGGCACCTTTCCCGCTTTTTTGCCATGGCTCTGTCACCACTAACTTGACCGAATATTTTATTCTCATCAAGTTAAAATATTGCTGATTTGTCAGTTCAGGTCAGAATTGGGGTAGAGTCTCCACAAACTCTTTCCAAAAACTCTTGGAATCTGTTCCTCTCCAAAGGAGAGATCCTCTTGATTTAGAGATTAATGGTTCTTATGACTTGCTTCTAAACAGAACATTCGCCAGAAATCCCCAAACTATGAATAAATTGTAGTCAGATTTGGTATGTTTTCACAGAAGCAGCTCAGGTACAAGAATGTGTTTGTCTGCCTGGTAAGAAATGCATATTCTCCCAGCTCCTGATGCCTTTCTCTGGTGGTGTCCTGATTCGAGTCTAGACTAGAGTGATCCTTCCCACTGAGAAAAACCTGCTTGCTTTGAAATGAAATAATTTTGTTTGGCAGTAGGAAAAAGGCAGTAATTCTTAGCCCCCGTCTTGGGCTTGTTCTGGTTCAGCCCTGGAGTCGCTTCCTTAGGAGCCTTGTGGCTTTGTGGGTCACTTGGGGCAGTGTTGTGAAAGGCACCTTGGAGGTCTCTGGGCCTGTCTCTGCCCACTCAGCTGCTCCCTTGTCCGATGCACCTTCACATTCCAGCTGCCACTTTCAATCCTCCTTTGTGTTAAGTTGCGCTAATTTCATCTGGTTGTGCGTGAAGTTGTGCTAATTTCATCTGGTTTGTGTTCTGTTTTATTTTGGGTTGGGGTAACACTGAGCATTCTGGAGCAAAACAGGGGTTTGTTGTGTTTAAAATGTTCATGCTGTTAAGTTTTTCTTGTTTTTTAATTCCCTTCCCTCCTTTTTTTTTGGCCTTTTGTCTTCTGTTTTTTTCTTTTTCTTTTCTTTTCTTTTCTTTTCTTTTCTTTTCTTTTCTTTTCTTTTCTTTTCTTTTCTTTTCTTTTCTTTTCTTTTCTTTTCTCCACCGTCTTCTGGGGCGTTTGTGGCCTTTCACATCCCATCCTTCCAATGATTTCTTTCCTGTGCAATCACGCCTCTCTGGTTCCGATGCTGCTTTGCCCTTAGTAGCTTTAAAGTAGCCAAAAATGCCAGGCCAAACTTGAACCAGTCTCCTCCCGTGAGAGCCCTGAAGGATCCCTCGGCCGTTGATGCCTTCCGCTCCCGCAGCATCAGTGTGTCTGACCATGCAGCCCACAGGTAGTGATGCTTGGACAAGAGGAGGAGGAGGAGGAGGGTGGAGAGCAAGGGGGGTGCCTCTTGACTGTGCTGATGCGGCTGGGACGGTGCATGTTGGGACTCCCGCTTGGCTTCCTGACGCCCACCCTCACAGTAGCTTTGCAAGCATGTTGATGCATGTTTCAGGATAACGGTCTGAGTTCGGTTTGGCTTGGCTTGGTTTGGTTTGAAGAGATCGTGCTGTTGCTTGGCCCAGATATTCCCCCCTCCCCCCGGCCATTTCTTAGGGTATGACAGGTTGTGGTTGCTTCTGGCTTAAACCTTTCAAATGGTGGTTATTCCACGGCCGAAATGAAAGCATCCTGTTTGCTGGCTCTGCGCTTCATAATATCAGTGTTCAAACCTGTGCAGACACCACAGGATGGAGTGGAAATGGGGATGTGGAACTTGAGATCTATCTTTGGAGAATGAATGGTTCAGGCTTGCCATCTCATCGCCTGTTTGGTTGGAGCAGTTCAGAAGAAGGAAGGCATCCAGAATGCATCTCTTTCATATCCAAGGCAAACGTAACATTCTCTGCAAGAAAAACCCACTCAGGAATTCAGGCGTGTATTCCCTGCTGCCTTCCCCCAGCCCCGTCAGAGCTAACCTGGATTCCCTTCAGCCAACGTTTGACCCTAGTTTGGAAGGTAACCATAACTGGGGCTGCTTTACTGTGTCACTAGCCAGCTGTGAGGAAGAGAAAGAAAGGAGGGGATTTGCGAGTCTCGTCTTAGGCATCAGAGCTGGCTTCTCGGTGATGCCTGGCAGGGGTGCCCTTCAACAGCTGTACTGAGGATCTGGGCGGGGAAGGGGCAGCTGCTGCAAAGAGGAATCCCAGCTGCTGGTGAACTGGAACAGGATCATCAGTTAGGGTACCCTAAATTCCAACAGCTTTGGGAACATTTGGGGCAGCCTTTGCTTTCTCTGCTTTAGCAGCCGAGTAATTGCAGAGGGAGGAGCCCATCACAGAGACGACCTTGTCTGGAGACTCACATGCTTTCTTCCAGTTAACTGGAAAAGAAAACCAAACAGACAGAAGAACTGGGGAGCGGAGGGGTTTTCCTGCAGACCACAACAACAGTCAGGTGTAGGTTAAAGAGCAGCCAAAGGAGAGCCATAAGAGCCAACACAAAATCAGGCAACGGGACTCAGATATGAAAGCTGGTGTGCCTTGGAGCAAAATTCTGCACCTTCAGAACTTGTTTGTGAAATAATTCTGTTTGAGGAGGGGATGCGGTGGGGGCTTCTGCAGGGAGGGTAAAACAAGCAAGATGGCCACCAAAACTGCTTTGGATGGCGCACTGCCCTGTGGCAGCCACCATTTTTTCCATTTGGGGCAAATCCTGCGGTGTTGGGTGCGCTGTCCATTTTGAGCCGGGTCCGACACTCGGGCTTTCACCAGCAGGTTGTGGCTCTGTTCCCAGAAGGAGCGGAAGAGGCCAAGCGGGGGACAGGATTGGCACATTGGTTTCGATTTAAATGGAACAGGATTAGGACAGTTGCCGTGTCCCCGGGGTGTGGGTGTGTGTGTGTGTGTGTGTGTGTGTGATGTGATCCCCTTTTGCAGCCTTCTGACAAGCCAAGTCAATGGGGAAGCCAGATTCCCTCAGTCACCATGTTGCTCACTTAAGAACCACAGCGATTCACTTAACAACCCTGCAAGAAAGGGGGCAAAATGAGGTGAGACCCACTTAACAGCTGCCTCACTTAGCGCTCAGATTTAGGGCTCAGTTGTGTTCTTAAGTCAAAGACTATTGACTATTAAGCTAACGTGTTTTAATCAATGCTTAACATTAAATACTTAATACTGGTATTAAATACAAGGTTTCCCCCAAATATCAGACTCGGTGGACTTGAACATCTCAGCCAGGGGAGCCACCTGGGGGCCTTGCAGGGCTCTTGTTATGGGGCTAGAACCAGGGGAGAGAAAGCAATTTGCAGCCCCCTGGGTTGTCTGGAAGGGGGAGAGAAACATTACTGATTTCCTGCTCCCACATTTGATTCAATGGGAATCTTTCTGTTTGCATTTTTCTGAGGTAGTTCAGTTTGATTCCTTTAGTTTTTTTCTTTTACAAAGTAAATTCATTTTTGTACATAATTACCTGGTTTAATCCTGAATCAGCCACTAGACCCCTTGCTGTTCGGTCAGAGACAAGCACGAGTCCTGGAAATGACCGGCAGTCAGTTCTTGCCAGGTACTCTCCGATGCCACCTGGCCCTTCTCTGCTTCCGGGAATAGATGAAATAGCCCCCCATTTCCTCCTTTCCTTGCATTTGCTTCCTGGCCCTTGAGGCTTCAGGGCTCCCCAAGCCAGCGTGAGGCCTGTCAGTTAAAACTGTCCCAGAATCGGATATATCTGCCCACAACTCAGCCTGCTGCATGCTTAATGGAATTCGGGGACCTTTATCCCTTGGGAGAGTTGTTCTTCCAAATTATCACCTTCTCCCTGCCCCCCTTTTCTAGCCGGATTCAAACCTCCATTACCAGCTCCAGCCTGGGCTCTGCCGATGAGAACTCCATGGCTCAGGCCGATGACAACCTGAAGACTCTCCACTTGGAGCTCACCGAGACCTGCCTCGACATGATGGCCCGATATGTCTTTTCCAACTTCACAGCTGTGCCCAAAAGGTTGGAGTAGCTGCTCTCCGCTGGTGTTTGCAGGGACTTCTTCCCAGGGGGATAAGTCCAACACCTGCAGCATTAAGGGCTGGAATTGGTGCAAACTCTAATCTCTGCCTGTCTGAGTATCAGCACCTCAAATCAAGAATGGTGCTTGAAGAGATTGCTTGCTCAGGGGGGATGGAAAATCAGTTGAGAATTATGGCTCTTTGATTCACCTACTGTGTATTTTCCTTCCGGAGGTGGGAATGGGATTTGGAAGGTTTCTTTGGGAAACTTTAAATGAATGTTGAGATCTCCCTATTCAGAGGGACTTCGATAGCATCTTTATCCTTGTTTTCTGCGGGCTTTTAGGTCTCCGGTGGGAGAGTTCCTCTTGGCTGGAGGGAGGACCAAGACATGGCTAGTGGGTAACAAGCTTGTTACAATCACTACAAGTGTTGGGACAGGAACCAGGTCCCTCCTGGGCCTTGACCACGGAGAGCGCCATAATGGTGCAGAATCCAGGTAAGCCTCCTACAGCTCTTAAAGTAAGAGGGTCAGAAAAATTAATGACAATGTTATTAACCGCAAGGGAAGGGGGAGTTTTTGTCCAGATTTTAAACATTGACATTGTTTAGATCAGTATGATGCGTGAACTTCAGCTTCCAGAATTCTCCAGCCAGCACATATAAACTTGCCAAGGTTGAGAGAGGCTGGTTTGCAGTGGTAAAAGCAGAGCCTCAATCTGAAGGCAGAGACGGAGCGTGGAAAAACGATCTGGTTCTGCAGGATTAAAAGTCGTCCGTCTTGGCAGCTAGTCCTCTGGGAGGTTCTGCCACCATTACGGGTTCCTTCACTGTAGCACAACAACAGAAAATGGTGCTGTAAACAAATTTGCCAATTATAATATCTATATGCTTAAAACATTGCATTACATCAGAAGCAAACAAATGTTCTTGACATTGATGCCACTGCCCAACAAATATTCTATCGGATGTGGGCATTGGAAGCATGTTCTCTGCAGAACTCCCAAGTCCATCTTGCCTTACTTTTCCTGTTCTGACGGGCAGCTGTTAGTTGATCACTAGACTGACTTTCCAAGGCATGAACTGGGAATGCCCCCCTCATTCCCTCCCAACCATTAAAACAACATGAATATACCGCTAGTACATACGCGCATCATCAAGCTGGCATCAAAGTTAAACTTCCACATGCATCCAGCATTAAGTCCTCTCGCCAGTCTCGCCCTGCTCTGGTGCCCGGGGAAAAACCAGGCCTTAAGTGCTTTGGGGAGAAGGGAGGCCTGCTGGACTTCAGGAAGGGGGTTCCCGCTTCCTCAATCCCATAGGATGGCAGTGTCGAAGGGAAAGGACTAGGAGTGGGGCCACCTCATCTGGTCTGGAAGGACGGGCAGATGTCCTTGGGGAGAAGCTGCCTGGCAGGCAGCCTGGCCTGGAGGGCTTTTAAAGGTAATTACAGGCACTTTGATTTGCACCCAGAAGGAAACTCGGTGAAGGTGTGAGATGGGCTCCCATTTCGCCTGCACCCCCGGATTCTAGAACACGGGTAGTGTCTGGGTGGTCTTCAAGGGCAGCTCCATGTAGAATGCCTTGCAGCTATCCAACCAAGGTGTCCCGGTCCAGGAAGAAGCACAATTGGTGCCCCAGGTGAGCCTGTGCAAAGCCATGGCTACCACCTGCTCTCGGGAGGACCCCAAGTTGCACACCAGCTGGAGCCTGTGGGCCAAAATTGGGGAGTCTTGCCAGGGTTGAGTCGAAGCCTGTCTATAAATCCTGAGCTGCAGGTTAAGGTTCAGGCCAAAAAGAGTCTCCTGTTTCCTAATGAATTGACAGGAAGATTGTTTCTGATTCCCAGTTCAGATCACAGCTTGCAAGTGAGGCAGTCAAAGGAGGCGCCGGCAAAACTCGAATCTCAGGCTGGCCCACAGGTGGTTCGAACCCGCAGCCGAGTCAGGTCCATGTCAGGTAAGGAGCCTCCCAACACAAACATGAATTTAGGGGCAGGAAAATGTACTTGGCATGGCGGCGGTTAATCCTGTAAAAGAATAAGCTTGCTGTTTGTGGGCTCTGCTGAGCTGGGAGCCTTTGTCCATCGAAGGAGTAAAATAACTAAAACGGAAAATGTTGCGGTTGGATCCCGATCTCCCCGTCGTCCTATCGGCAGTAATGCCAGGTGCGTGGTCAGGCTCTGGTTTCTGATTCTTGTGGCTGAGCATTCGGTGATTCCAGGAAGGAAGAGGGGCAAGGAAGCTCCCAGCGCCCAAATGCTGGCGGCCTCCGCAGGGCCAGTGGCATGAAATGACTCGGCCTCTTGCTTGGGAACGAAAAGTGGAAGTGTGATGGCAGCCACCAGGGCTTTTGACTACAATTCCCATTAAAACCCAGTCAAGGGAGCTAGTGACTGACTGATGGGAGTTGTAGCCCAGAATGTCCGAAGGGAACCAGGTGGCCAATCCCTGCTTTAAATGGGAGGAATGCGTCCATCGGCTGGATCTCTCAACATCTTCGCTCTCCTTCAACCCTTTTTCAGTTGGAGCGGCCTGAGCCCAACTTCAGAGCCTATTGCCAAGTCTGCCTTAAGCAGGGCGCAGGGAGACGGCTGGTCTTCCATTGCAGGGCTTCTGCCAGGTGGCCTGGATGGAGGCAAGGAGCAGAAGCCCGGCCTTCCTTGAACCTCCTTGCACACCCCGGGGTTTCCCAGGCGCCGCTCCCCTCCTCCCCCCGCTGCCCCCGGGGACTTGCACCTGGAGGGGAGGAGAACCGAGAGCCTTCGGTGGAGCGGATTCTTGGAATGCCCCAGAGGAGGGAAGGGAGGGCGCCTGCGCCTGGGTGAGTGCGTGGCTGGCTGAAAGAGAAAGGCAGGGGTACAACTCCACCCCCCCTTGGGAAAGGGGTCGGCTGCGTCCCCTTCCGTTGCCCTCCTGGGTTGCTCCTCCTGAGCTTCGGTTTAGCCTGGAATCCAGGGCAGCCCCGTGACTTCCCTCTCTCGTGCAGGAGGCCATGCTTTGCGGGTTGGTGCTCTGGACAGCTCTGCCTCCCACTTCTCAACCAGCACGGGACCCCAGGTGCCCCCAAGCTCTCCTGCGCCTGCGCCCCAAACTGAGAAGGCTAACCTGGCTGCTTACGTCCCCCTCCTGACTCAAGGCTGGGCAGAAATATCAGTGCGGAGGCCAACAGGTAGGTGCGCTATGGCGCTAACTAGCACCGGGAGTCCCAAAGGGGCTTTATTTTTTCCAAGAGGCAGCTGGACTTTCTGGTTTTTCTTTGAAGACATTTCACTTCTCATCCAAGAAGCTTCTTTAGCTCTGACTGGATGCGGGGGAAGGGAAGGATTTATGCATTCAAAAGGATGCAAACGACCAGCTGTCTGCAAGGAATATAAATCCATTCCTCACCATCCAATCAGAGCTGAAGAAGCTTCTTGGATGAGAAGGGAAACCTCTTCAAAGAAAAACAAGAAAGTCCAGCTGCCTCCTGAAAAAGCCCCTTTGGGACAACTGTGACCCGGAGGACTGAGAATCTCCATAGATGTTTAGCACCAGGAGTGTGTCTTCATAGGCCTGTCAAGGGAATGGGGGCAGCTGGGAGATGAGAGGAGCCTGCTCTCCGTCGCTGATGCTCGTGTTCCAGAGGGTTGGTGGTGGAGAACAGAAGGCGATCCTGCTGGCGCTTTCAAAGGGATCCAGTCTGGAGCTGGGCTGGGAGAGGAGTCCGGGTTCCTAGAAGGGCAACCTTCAGGCAGACTTGATCAGGCTGGAGAATTCAGATTCTTTGGGGAGGTGGATTTCAGCAGGTTGGGATGCCCAGATATTCCTGGGACGGAGGGCTCAGAATGGTTCAGTCGCACCAAAAGAAGCTTATGGGGGAAACCTTGGAAGGGAGTTTTGTCCTTCTCTTCCCAGACGAGGCTGCCCTGCTTGATGGGGCCCTCCCTGGCCACGTTCTTCTCTCTCCTCAGGTAACACCAGCTGGCTGATGAGCCTGGAAAACCCGCTGAGCCCCTTCTCTTCCGACATCAACAACATGCCCCTGCAGGAGCTCTCCAACGCCCTGATGGCAGCCGAGCGCTTCAAGGAGCACCGCGAAACTGCCCTGTACAAGTCCCTCTCGGTCCCCTCCTCCAGCCTGTCCACGGGAACAGCCAAGCCGTCTCTCCTGCAGCGCTCCAACACAGGTGAGGCCCAGCTCGGGAGGCCCCACGGGAAGCACCACCTGTCCCAAGGGGCTTCACTGCGGAGTTGTTGCTTTGCACGGAAAACGTTGGCCCAGCCTCAGCCTCCAGGCTAGTCTGAGAGCCATAAATAGCCACGTTGAAAGCCTCTTTTACAAAGCCATCAAAAACACCTCCTGAATAAGTTGAAGCCTTTAAGGTAGAAATGCAGGATGAAAAGGTCAATTCAGTAGATCTGGATTCCTGGGTTTGGGTTTGTTTGATGGGCCATAAACCCATCAAGGCTCCCTTTAGGGGCTGGCTGGAAGAGCTGCCTGCAGGAGACCTTTCTTGCTGCTCTCCCAACACGGAACTAAAATCCGCATTTCTTTCCCTCTAGCCAGGCAGAGGAGGAGGAGGAGGAGGAGGGTGGTGGTTCTCCTTGGCTTGGGTCTCTGGTGCAGCCCATCTACAGTGCAGGTCCTTGGAGAGTCGTACAGGCAGTTCATACTTAATGGCCACAGTTGGGCCCGGAATCTCAGCCATTGAGCAAAACAGTTGTTAAGCAAGAAGTGCTTTGCTCAGCAGCTGCAGTTCTGGCGCTCACCTTGCAATCATTAAGTGATGTGTGGATTAAATGGACTGAATCCCTGGCAAAGAGCACACGAGCCCCTGGAAGGGGGGCTCTGCTCAGGCACTGGAAATCCTCCCTGCTGAAATCCAAGCAAGATTTTCAGCTGCCCCCAGGGAGAGGCACTGGCCTAGCACTAGGTTTCTCCCCCCTCCCCCGGGGCTCCTTAACCGACTGCACTGCCTCTCTGCTTGGATTTCAGCCCCCTCTTCCCTTTAGGGGCTGGTTGGAAGAGCTGCCTGCCAAAGGATCTCCCCTCCCCACTGTGCGCCTCCTTCCTGCAGGATGCAGAAAGGGAGCTTTCAACCATCGGTCATTGCACCCTGCAGGAGGGTACCAGTTCTCCTCCGGCCCTGGAAGGACAGAGCGCAGGCCTTCAGGAGGTTTGGCTCCCCTCCGTGCACAGAATGCCTTTGGCAGGCTCAGGAACCGGGTCCTAATCTTCAGTCCTGGAATCGCTTTGCTGGGCCTGTCTGCTTTGGAACAAGGGGCAGCAGGGCTTACATTTTGCACGCTGCAGTAATTCTGCCACAGGGCTGGCATGTAGAATTGTTCCTCTTCTAATGTGGTTACTCAGTAATTTCACACGAAATTCTTGGGAGTTTACAGCTCACTGGTCTCTCTTCAGAAAGCTGCACCATTGTGGAAGAAGATTCCTACTTTGCTGTCTATTTTGTGAAGGGCACACTGTGAAGTTTCACCTCTGCTGTCAGATCTTTGCTGAGGAGTCTGTTGTGGTCATGTCTTCCATTTTTGGCACACTCTTAATCCAGTGTGTTCAGCAACCATTACTTGTGCCACGCATTTGCCGGTACTTTTGTTAGTGCCAGTCCATTAGAGCAGCGTTTCTCTACCTTAGCAACTTTTTTTTTTAAACAAATTTTATTGATTTTCAAAGACAATACACAAACAAACAAAACATAAAACGTAAGAACATAAAACATCTTTTCTAAAAACTGCTTATTAAGTTTTAACAGAACAAATAAAACATCTTATTTAAGTACAGCATAGTTCCAAATTATCACATTTCCATACAATCACAATTTAATATGCATCTTATGTATTCAACTTCATATCTTATTACTCTTTTTCCAATTTCTCACTATTTTTCCCTTTACTTCTATTCAATTTTATTCATTAAACTTATACTTTCATCTGTCTTATTTACGATTTCATATGTTCTCATCCAACATTCTTAATTCTCAATAAACAAACATAAACAAACAAAACACGTAACATGAAAACATAAAACTTCTTTTTAGAAAGCGGCTTAACCCCGGGTTACATCTTTTTGTAGACATAAATCAAATTCATGCTCACCTTATATATTATTTCATATCTTATTTAACATTCTATATTTTCTCTATGTCTTCTCCCCTCTTTTCACTCTCTTAATTCTATTTTATTTACTTCATCTCAATTTGAATCATTATACTTGTATCTTTTGTCCGTTCCTTTTCAATTGTGTATTTATCTTTTCTCTTTAATACAAAATTTTTCCTGTAATCAGTGGTTGAAGTATGACGCCTTTCTATCTTTCCCCCAAATTTAACACTTAAAGTAATACATAATTTGCATTCTGATTCTGCTTAGTACATTCTAGGTAACATTTAAATAACAAACATAATAAGCTTATAGTATAGTAAAAACAATGTTCCATAACAAATTAATTAATTAAACTCTATTATTAAATCTTAGACATTTTACACATTCCCTACAATATTCTATTAACACATATAATATTCCAATTTTCTAACTCTATTTCAAATACAAGTACTACGATACAATCTTATGTACTTTTGCAGAATCTCTTTTTAAATTGTATTTTACCCTTTGTCTCTAAAAAAACCCGTTTTTTAACATCTTGTTTTAAGCCTTTATAACTTCTCTTCCCTTTTTCCCTTCCTTTCTTGTCGAATCTAGTCTTTTTACCCCCCCATCTCTCAATCTCCGCCCGCTTAGTCTCCCCTCTCTGTTGTATTCCTCTTTTCTGTTGCTTTCTGACATTATATTGATTTTTCACCTTATTTTTCCCTTTCTTGGTTGTTTTTTTAGATCTTGAATTCTCCATTTTCTTTCCCCTTTTTCCCTTTTATTCATCAACTAAAATTGTTTGTCCATTAAAGATGGCTTCTTCTTCTTCATCCCAGCTTTCTTGTTGCTGTATTTCCTGATAAATAGAATCTTTCAAAAGATAATTTGCAAAAGTCCCAAAGTCATCAAGCAATCAAAATCAACACAAACTGTTTCATTTAGCACTTTCTTCTTTTAATACTTTCTCTTCCTGGGATAGAGTTCAATTACACAATTCCAAAATGATTTTTTAGAAGTCTTATTGCAGTTCAGTCTCTGATCTTATAAGCTCCAAGCAGTCTCCTCCAGCAAAATCTTGGTATAAATCATTTACCTCTCCCTTCCCACTTATAGCAAAAAGATTTTGATTTTTAAATATCAACGTTCAGAAATCTTTAATGTCCCCTTGGCTTTAATTTTCAAGATTAGTTACCTTCTGTTGCCAAAGCGGGTATTTCTGATTTCCATCTGCTATCTCCGTAGGGAAGGAGAGTGAAGAAAAAAAAAAGTTCCCTTTTCACTTTCATCCGCAGCTTTTTACGATCTTCTTGGGAAACAATGTATCCTTTAGAGAGATAGATTTCCAGGGTATTCAGACGTTACTTATTGTCCCAGTTCAGCCAAAAACTTTCACTTTCTCCACTTCCTCCTGCACAAAACTTGTCCGGCTGAGAGGTTCTTTGTGGCGGCCATTGCTGACCGCCGCTCCACCGCCTTTGGAAAAGGGAGTTAAGCCGGCTGAGGAAGGGGGTTGCGATGCCCCCGGACCCCTGCCCGAATCTCCCCTGTCTTCAGTTATCCCTACGGGATAACTATAGCCTCCAAATCCAGCTGGATCGGAGGCACTCCAGCAGCGAGCGCAGCAGGGATTGCGCACAATCGCGAATTCCTGCCGCCGCCAAAGCCTGACAAACCGGAACCCCCTCTACCTTGGCAACTTTTAAGATGCGTGGAATTCAAGTCCCAGAATTCCCCAGCTAGCATTTGTGGCCAGCAGTCGACAAACCTTAAACTTGCTGAGGCTGAGAAACTCTGCCTTACAGAATGCCAGTCCTGTCCCCTCTGAGGAGGCGCATTAATGTTTGCGTTGGGCTGCTACTGGTAGCAAGGCCTGTAGTAAAGAGCTGCATTCAGAAGAGCCAGAAAGTTTAAGAAGGACAATTAAGTCCCTCCTGATGCTTCCAGTGCATGACTCATCCCATAGATGCCAGGCAGGGCAGCCTCAGCCTTTGTGACTGATAGGTCTGGTGCTCCTGCATTGCAGCTGCCATGAAGCTCAACTTCCATTCCGGGCTCCGTCGCAGAACAGGACCTGCCCAGCTCTCCTTGGTAGCAGAGCCTGTTCTGGACTGGCTGCAGGTCTAGTGAGGTACCTTCCTTTCCTCCAGGAAGGCAGCAGTGCTGGCAGCAATTTCAGCCCCAGGATGTCTCCTTCGTGCCCCTGGCCCTTCAGCAATTTCCTTCGCCATTACTGGCCATCTCTGGAGCTGAGAGAAGGGGCAGCTGTGCTGGTTTGCTATCTCCAGCGGACCCTGGGCGGATATCACTCCGTATCCCTGCTTCTGTCTCCGTACTGGGGGATGGACAGTCCAGTGCCTCGTTTCCCCTTGTATGGTCAAGGTGGCTCAGGAGGTTAGAACGCTGGTCGGGCTTAATCGGTGACAGGCTCGTGCTGGAGACCTGTTGCTGCTGCAGGGCGGGGTGAGCTCCCATCACAAGCTCCAGCTCCTGCTATAAGCCAGTAGTTTGGATGTGGGCGACACATGGGTATCACTTCGATGGGCAGCTTCACGGGGACACAAGAGAAACCCCCAACTGGGCGTCCCTTGGGCAATAGTGATGCCACGGGCAAATCCTTTGCTGCTTTCCAACATGGGGGAAAAACCTCCAGTCTTTCAGCAAATGTGTTCTCGGTGTGGAGCATTGTCTTGTCCTTGAAATCCGACAGCCAGCGCAGCCTCCACATCTGTGTGGCTTCTCATCTGCTCCCATCTGAAGAAGATGACAAGACTCTTGGTCTGGCTTTAGGACAGTGGCAATCATCTCAAAGCAGCTTGAGGAATTAGCTCAAGTGCTGGTTTTGTTTTGTCACCGTGGATTAGCACCGCTCTCCTCTTCCAATGCCTGTAAGAAGAGCCACTCAACGTTTTCTCAGCGCTTTGCTTCTTTTGCTAAGGTGTGCAGGAATGTCCCAGGATAGGTCTGCTTTATTTTTATTTTTTTTAATTCTATTTAAAGGGCTAATTTGGTTTAGCTAGAAATGGGGAGACGGTGAGTTCTAGCCCTGCCTTAGGCATAAAAGCCAGTCCGCCTCTCATGCACTTGAGCTGGGGGTGAGTGGGGTGGTCTTGTGCCTCCTGTGGCCATGAGGTGCCTCTCCCTCTCTTCAGGAAAAGCACAACGCCTGCACTGGAGCCAGAAGAGGGTGGTGATGCAGGTCGACTTCATTTGGGAACAATTGTCGATTCCCTGGGAATGCTGCATGTTTCGCTATGGATGCTTTTCCAGGTGCGAAGATGCAGGGTTTCCATCTGATGAGGTCCAACAATGTGTATGTGAAATGACCGACCGGTACATTAATTGTAGTAAATGTGCTATGGAAAAACACATTGCATTTGAGAAGAAATTGTTTTCTCAATTTCTCAAAAGGATACAAAATGTACATATGAAAATGTACTTTGTGCTGGCTTTTTAAAAAAATAATATGTAACTAGCAAACCCCATAAGAGAGCGTCTGTGCGTGTGTGCGCTTGCACATTGTGTTAATATAGTAGAAAAAGGCCCCAGAAAATATATCATAAAACAAGTTCAGAAAAGTGACTAAGTTAAAAGTTAATTGCAGTGAATCAGGTATAAATTTGTACTTCCTGTGTGGTATAATAAATGTTACAGTCTACGTGAGGTAAATTAAATTGATTTTAAGTTCCACAAATCCTTTAATATCTGCTTTGCCAAAACTGAGCTGATGCTAAATGGCAGCATTATGAAATGTTTTAAAAGTCACAATTACTTAACATCTATGGATTTTTGTATGTTCACACTGACTATCTCGCATAATGGTAAGTATAACTCAGTATTTAATTTAAGCATTAAGTGCCTACTTAGGATTCTCAAACAAGGGTAACAATCCTTACAGGAGTCAGAGAGTTCAGAGAAGGAATAAATTTAGAATTCTGAATTATCAAAGCTAAATAATTGTCTGATAAGCCTGAAATGCTGGAAAATTAAATCTGTTTTTCCCAACAGGAAATTACAATTTATAGGGAAAATCTTGAAAGACGCCTGTGTAAGAGAAAGTTATTTACTAGTGTATAATTTCACTCCCCCTTCCTTTTTTCTTTTTTAAATCATCCACTGTAGGGTAGGCAGAAAATATTAGAAACTGTAGTGCTCCAATTCCTCCATCTCTGCTTCTGAGCCTTTTATATATTTATTTGTGGTTGCGGTTATTTTTTTCCCCTCCATATTGTCTCTCTGTCTCTCCTCTCTTCCCTTTTGATGTAGCTCCTCCCTTGGTTTTCCCTCCACAGTGGCCTCTTTCTCTGCCATGGGCCTGACCAGCTCTCAAGGAGGGTTGTACAGGAGCATTTCCTGGGCAGGTATATTTGCATCTTTTCAAGGAGGGTGTTTGCTGCTTGGCTTGGCTTTTAAAGGCAGCTTGGTGTGGAAGGAAGCATGCCTGTGATTCATACCGAGGGCTTTTCTCCGTCCTTCCAGCCATCCGTCTTTCTTTCTCATCAACCAGTGGAAGGAGGAAGGGGAAGAAAGGTGGGCCAGGCAGAGGCAGCCTCTGGTCGCTGGTCGCTCAAAACTTCTAAAGGACAAAACCTGCTGTTCCTTTGACCTTTTCTTACCACTTCAGCTTCCCTTCTGTTTTCTGCCGTGTTCAGTTGTACTTCCTTGTGGTCGTCTTCTGCAAGTGACTCTGCTCCAGTCTCAAGCTATGGAGCTCACCCTGTAACGGCTGGACGCCAGGGAGTGCCAGTATGGACGAAGGAGTTGGAAGAGAGGCAGCTGCCAGGGGCCCTTGCTCGGGGCAAAAGCAGCCACCAATGTCCATGGGATGTCCAGGCCCCGGGAAGCTCTTTTCAAAGCCCTTTGCTGCTACTTCAAAATAATAGCACAAAACCAGTGCAAAACCTCTCTTATCCTTCCCATCACCTTGTCAGCAGCCCCAGTTATACTTCATTATCATCAGGCATATGACAATTGGATAGAAGTATATGATAAACATACTATTTGCTAAAAAGAACCAGGGATTTTAATCAGGGGCATTGGTGAAGTTGCCCAGAAGTCTTCTGCTTGAACAGTTTAATAGATCACCACATTAGCAAGTGAGGATAGGTGGTTTTAACATTAAATCTGAAATAACTACTCTGAAATGGGCTACTCTGAACGTCAACCAATGTCCCTAAGGCTAGTGTTTTCCCCCTCTGTTGCTGATTCTGGTAAGGTAGAAAAATAAGTTTTAAAAGCCACCTTTAAAAAGAAACTGTCTTTGGGCTGTCCAGCACCCCATAATCCAGCCAGGCCACAAACCCATCCACCCATTCCACCCCCCAGTTCTAATGGTTGATTCAAGGGTTCAGTATTGTTGACACCTAGTGACATCCTAATAATGTTTGTGTAGAAATCATGGTTTCTGTTTCACATCTCTGCATTTTCCAAGAAACCCTAAAAAGAGTAAAACGCTCAAGAATGAGTTGGAACTCAATGAGCTTCTTGTTTGACTCCCACTTGGCCACGAATGAAGCAGCTGAACAGTATCGCCTGTGTAGTGGGACTCTTTGTACGTAGAGCATCGTAACAAGATTCCATATCTGATAGACTTTGGGCAAAGTTGTTAACAACATTGGACTAACTTTGCATTTGCTCCTTTGATCTCTGTGGGAGGAACAGGCTGGGGAATTCTGGGAGTTGAAGTCCAGAGTTAAAGTTGCCCAGGTTGAAAAACACCAGGCTAGCTTGTTTGAATTTTTGTTTGAAAAAACAGCCGCCCAGTGAAGTGGAAGGGAAGTACTTTGAAAAACACCGGAGTTGCTCTCGGGAAATACTTCTCCGCCCTCATTCCTGGCTCTTTGTATCTCTTGACAGAGTCTGCAGTCGTACCAGAAGAAGGCAGCCCCCCAGATGAAGACGGGAAAGGAGTGGAATTCCAGCCTGGACCTCAGGAGATTGAAGACTTCGAGCCCATGTGTTTGGGGCAGGGCCTGGGGGAGGAGACGTTAGGCCGAGGAGCCTATTGTCGGGTAAGGACCATCAGGCAGAGCAGCCCAGGGGGCTTCCTGACTGGAAGAGGTCCATCAAGGTGTGGGAGAGACAGCGCTCCAGAGACTCCCGGGGATCTGCAAGTTTTCGATTGCAGGAGGGAGAGTAACCACAGGGCAGGTAGAACGGTTCCTTGAAAGGAGATGCCTCTGCTGAGTATGGAATAATAGGGTTGGTAGGGACCTTGGAGGTCTTCTAGTCCAACCCCCTGCTTGAGCTGGAGGCCCAGTCCATCCCAGGCCAATGGCTGTTCAATCTCTTCTTGAAAACCTCCAGTGACGGAGCACCAGGAGACCAGATGCTCCGTTGATTCATCGTTGTCATAGTTGGGAAATTTCAGGGGGGGAAATCACTGTAAAAAAAAGCTCAGTAGAAAAGAAGAAAGACCCAAATAGAAGAGAAGCCACTGTAACTTCTTTTGGATTTTTTAAAATACCATTTTCATTAAAGAAGTTTTCACAAGATAAAAACAATGCGCATTTTAGAAAAGAAATAAAGAAAAATAGTGAATAGAGAAGAAAGAAAAGGGGAAGACAAATGATAAAAAGATGATTAAGACGGGGCTTTTCTTGACAATGGCTATAAGTGCATTTCTATTCTATGTTCTCTCATTAAGATTGCATTATAATTTCCTTCTTTCCACAGTCTGCCTTTTGTAATTGTCCATCCCATAAATCACAAGTTCATTTCTTCCCACTTTTGCAAAAAAGTACATGAGGGATTTCCAGTTACTAATAAATGGGATTATTTTCCTTTCCTTAATGGAGCAAGTCAGTTTAGTCACCTTGGAAGATGCTGTGGATTGTTCAGCCACGTTTTGGGAGGCAGATTTGAGGTGCCTGTTGGGAGGAGCATCCTAATGATCAGAATATTGATGGCCTAGAACAACGGCCAGCTCCCTTTGCTTTCCGGGCTGGGTAGAGGCAGGGCAGCTGCTGGCTGCCCGGGTGGCTGAAATTGTGTCCCCCTGTCCTGAGCAAGGAGTCGGAGGGCCTTCTGGGCCATGGCGGTGCTTCCTCCTGCAGGTGGCACAACCGGGGCTGCCCCTCGACTGCCTTGCTTTAGAGAGCAAGGACGTGGCCCCGTCGAGGTTGGGTGGCCTTCCATAGCCAGCCCTGGGGGTGGGATGATCCTCCACGTCCGCCCTGAGCAGGTGTTTGTTTCTCGCCCTCGGCAGTCGTTGTCAGTCTCCAGCCACGAGGAGAAGGCCCCCCAAGCGGAAGAGCTGGCCGCCATCGGCATTCCCATCGAAAGGGCCAGGAACCTGGAAGAGAGCCGGGCCTTCGAAGCCCTCTCTTTCCAGCCTTCCCAGACCCTCAGCAAGTCCAGCTCCTCCCCAGAGCTCCAGACCCTTCAGGAAGCCCTCAAGGATCCGGGTGGCGAGGAGCTGGCCCAGAAACTCAGCAGCGAAGGCAAATCCAAGTCTCAGTCTGGGCACCTGGAAGCAGAGGCCGCCGGGGAAGAGGACCAGGGCCCTGGAGGGGTGAGGCTGGCAGCGGCGGCCCCTGCCTCCTCTCCCCACTCCCCAACCGGGCACCGGCCGCGGGGATACACCATCTCTGACTCGGCCCCCTCCAGGAGGGGCAAGCGGATGGAGAGAGACCTCTTCAAGGGAAGACCAGCAGCGGCCTCCAATGCAGGGAAAGTTCCAGGCATCAACCCAAGGTGAGGGACGGGGATGGTAGAAATGGCGCTTCCCCCCACGGAGCCGCCTCCGGGACGCGCCTCTTCTCCCAGAATCCAGGAGAGAAGTCGGGGAACTGCACGAGGCAGCGGCAGGCGTGAGCAGCAGCAGCAGCAGCAGCAGCAGCTCCTGAAATGGGTAGAAATACCCGGGAAAAGTCTTGGCCCAGCAGGTGGGGGGTGGGTGGGTGGATCAGTGTCAATCGGCCCCGCCCCAGTTTTGCTTCGCTTCACTTCAGTCTCTCCCCACATGCCCTTGTAGGTCATGGACACACCTTTCCTCAGTGTCTGGAATAGAGTTTAGAAGGGCAGGGATTCTGAGCAGCTGAAGAAACAAAATAGCCGTGTTTTTATCTGCCCACTGAACTCAGACTCGGGAGCCCCCAAGAAAAGGCATGCAGAAGACAAGCCGCCTCGCTTGGAGTTGATCAGGAGGGCCAGCCCTGGGAGCTTCTGCAGGAGCTGAGTGGCCCCTTGGCAAGGCCTGGTCCCCAGGGGCCCTTCCTGGAAGCAGTTGGCAGTTTCCTCTGGGAAATGGGGCAGGGAGATCAGGGGGGGAGAGCCATAACAACAGTGCCTCAAGACTAAAGGCCAGGAAGAAGACCTGGGAAATGGCTCCCATCTCGCTTTAGGAATGGCCAGTTTTTTCCTCCTCCCCTCTGGACAGTCTGAAAATGGGAAGGATCATGCCTGGACATTCTGGGTGGCTGCCGTCTCATAGTCCTTTTTCCTGGCCTTTGCAATGTTTTGAGGAGACAACCCAAAAGAACGTTTCCTTTTTCACATCAAAGCGTTCAGCCTAGATTATTGTGTCTTCCATAAGTGAACGGTGATATGAAGGCCTTAATGCTGATGCAGGTAAATAGGTTTTCTTTCTCTTTTTTTGCCCCCTTCAGCTTTGTGTTCCTGCAGTTGTATCATTCTCCTTTCTTTGGTGACGAATCGAACAAGCCTCTTTTACTGCCAAATGAGGTGAGCTTGAACATGTTGTGACTGACTCCGGTCTGCTTCTCTGGCACTCCTGGGATTGTATCTGTGGAAGGGGATTCTGGGCTTTTGGACTACTAGACCCATGTGGCTTCCCTGCTTCCTGAGAATTGCAAGGAAGGCGAAGAAGAGAGGCTCCCTGGAGCTCAGTGCTGGGAGAGGAGTTGCCTGTGTCTCCAAGAAAATGGCCTGGGAGGTGTGTTTGTAACTGACCTTGTTTTACTATGTTAAAACCTGACACACCCACACCCACACCCCGTGTGTTTCTCTCCCTCTTGTCTCTTAATCCCTAGACCTTTGAGAACTCCATTCAGCTTCTAGATCAGATCCCTCCATATGACACGCACAAGATTGCCGTCTTGTATGTTGGAGAAGGACAGGTGTGTGTGCCACGCCTGGGAACAGAGTGTTCCCGGGTCCCATTTCTGGCAGCGGCAGCAGCGGCAGCGGCTTCTTTGGAAGAGCTGGTCACTCTTTCCTCGGAAGGGTCGGCTGCCTCGCTGGGCAGCTCCCTCTCGGGAGTCCTGGCTGCGGTTGAGCACACCGTCAGTCAGGAAATCCTTGGCGGGGGGTTTCAGAAGTAAAGACTGAGAAACGGAGCGCTGGGGGTGGCCTGGGGGTTCCTCTGAGGGCCTGCTTTCCTCCTTGTCCCGCAGAGCAGCAACGAGCCTGCCATCCTGTCCAATGAGCACGGCTCCTACAGGTACACAGAGTTCCTGACTGGCCTGGGCAAACTCATCGAGCTGAAGGACTGCCAGCCAGACAAGGTGTACCTGGGCGGCCTGGACGTGTGTGGAGAGGACGGGCAGTTCACCTACTGCTGGCATGACGACATCATGCAAGGTATGGGAGGCGATGGAGGCAGCTTCCTGCCTCCCCCCCGGGAGCTGTTTGGAAGCCCGGAGGGCAGTTGGGTTCTTCAGATTCTGGGATTCAGTCCTTGCCGGGTGTAACTGAACCGACGTGGGAGTCAAGGCAGTGAAGCAGCAGCATAACAATTCCCTCCCGAAGGGGACCAGCCACCCTAATGCCCCTTCATGCCATGCTCCAGGCTGTGAGTTGCCAGACAGATGTTAGCATCCGCCTTCAGCTGGCATGAACGCCCCAGATGAGGAACCCTTTGGAGCCTGAGGCTTGTTGGGTGACTGGACCTTGAGATGGTTGGGGAGGTTCCGAGTTCAAACTCTGCTTTCCCTTCTGATCAACTCAGAAAGATCCTTGGTTGAGCGAAGCCCTTTCCCAGTTCTCAGCCTCTAGTGGCACCCAGTCCTTTTCTCCAAGCGTGGAGTTTGGCTCCTGGAGTGAGGCGGCTGCTCTCCATCCAGCGAGCTGCCTAAACCCCTTGTTTGAAGTTGGGCTGCCCAAGGCGTGATCTCTTTTGCCGCTTGAGGCATCTGAACTGTCTGCAGCCATTTTCCTCCCTTCTTGTTTTTATAGCCATTTTCCATATTGCCACTTTGATGCCCACCAAAGATTTGGATAAAAATTGCTGTGACAAGAAACGACATTTGGGGAATGACTTTGTGTCCATAATTTACAATGATTCCGGGGAAGACTTCAAACTGGGGACCATCAAGGTAAGGACACCGATTGGACGTAGGCAGCTGGTGGCTTTCCGATTGGCTCGCCTCTGGGTGGGGCTTTCTGCCAGTCGGTGGGCGGGAGGGGATGAAGAGGGGAGCCCGCAGGTTGCCTCTGCTCTTCTGGGCTGAGAGGCAGCAAGACCCCGAGCCCATCACGGCTCTTCTGCACGGAGAGTGAGGTCAGTGAAAATGTCCCTGGGGGATTTTTTTCCTTTGGACTCTTCCCCACTCGGGGTTCTGAATCGCTTTCCCAAGCAGGTTGCCCCGACACAGAAGGGATGGCTGCTCAGGTAGAAGAGACCAAAGTTTTGTGGTCCTCCTTAAGGCTGGTTCCTCCGTGTTGATTCTGTTTTGCCTTTCTAGGGCCAGTTCAACTTTGTTCATGTCATCATCAAACCACTGGATTATGACTGCAACCTGCTTACTCTACAGTGCCGTAAGGGTATGGCCAGCCTCCCTCCCTTCATCCAACTTTGCAAAAGGTGGTGTGTGTGTGTGTGTGTGTGTGTGTTGCAAAGGCTCTGGGCCTCATACAGGGATCCAAGAATGGGTGCTGGTTGACTGGAATGTAGTGCATGCTGGAGGGTTGAGCGGGTGTGGTTTCTGCTCTCACCCGGCCATCTCCTCTCTCCCTGCCATCCCAGATATGGAGGGGCTGATTGACACGAGTGTGGTGAAGATTGTCTCAGACAAAAACCTTTCCTTTGTTGCCCGGCAGATGGCGCTGCATGCCAACGTAAGTCTCCTTTGGGTGGGAGGGTACTTCCCCTTCTGCCTGCCCTACAGGGAGAGCAGACTCAGGAACGGAGGCTGTGTAGCTCAAGACGACTTTTACTAAAAAAAGAAAAGGTCTGAATGGGCTTCCCTCTCCCTCTCTCTGGCCTTCTGTGAAGGGGCTCCTTTCCTGGCCCAAGCGTCTCTTGTGTGGCCGCTGCTGTGGCAGCAGCTCTTCCTCCTGTCCCCCAAGGCCTCCCCCTCTGCCCTCTAGAGCCTCCAAACAGCATTGAGTAAGCGGAGGGATCCTCTGGCGGGGAAGGCGAGGGAGACTTTAGGGTTGCCCTGAGCACAAGATCTGCTGCCGGGAGCTGGAGCCCCTTCCAGACCTGGGGGAGCCCTCGAAGCGAAGTTCCTGTGGCAGCTGACCCAGCAGAACTCCCTGCAGAGCAGCTCCAGCTTGGCTCCTCTTGTCACCCCACTCTGTGTGGCCCTGGGTCGTTTGTCAGGTTAGAGGGTGCCGGGTTGGCTTATTCTGCAGTCAGGAGGGGCTCTCCGTTCAGGTGTGCTTCCTCCCTCCCTCCCTCCCTCCTCAGATGGCGTCCCTGGTGCATCACAGCCGCTCCAACCCCACTGACACCTATCCCTCCAAGTGGATCGCTCGGCTGCGCCACATCAAGCGGCTCCGGCACAGGGTAAGGGAGGGGCCCCCATAAAGCCGCCGATGTTTGAAGCAGGTAGAGGAGCCGTGGAGTCTTGTTTCCTCACAAAAAAGGCAAACCTGTCCTGGGAGAAGCAGACTTTCCACATCTCCTGCAACACCATCCTGAACTTGCTCACTTTTAGCCCAAACCTGGGCAGCTCAGATACTGCCCTGAACAGCCACCCAACTTGCACCTCTTGTGTGGGAGGCAGAGGCCTTTGGAGTGTGGATGGCTTGACTTAAATAATTTCTATGGCTGCCCATCTGGCACCAGGGACTCTGGATGGCATGCAGAGAGCAAACCCAACCGTACGTGCAAACCGTGCGCCTGAGCCATACAGACCAGGCTAGTCCAGCGGGTGTGGGGCAGCAGCCGGGTCTTTGGGGGGGCAGGGTCTGCTGCCATGGAGACTGTGCCTTTGCAACCAGCACCTCTTTCTTCTTCCAGATCCGAGAAGAAACCCAGTTCCAAGAGGCCGGCTTCCCCAGCGTGCACCCTCCCCCGGTCCCTGCGAAAGCCTCCGCCCGTGTCCCCCAGGACCCGGCCCCCACCTACGAGACTGGGCAGAGGAAGCGCTTGATCTCCTCCGTGGACGACTTCACAGAGTTCGTGTAGGGCCGAGGCTGCCCTGCCTCAACCCCTCGGGGCACAGCAGGGCCCGTTTCCTGCCCCAGCCTCCAACTGCAGCCACTTCGGCCTCTTCTCAGACAAACGAGCCCAAGTTGCAGCTTTGTGCCCCCTTGAAGGCTGCTGGCCTGACGCACGACTCTGGCGGCTTCTCCCACCCACCAGTTCTGTAATTTAAGCTTTTTAAAGTGAAGGAAGCTCAGGCTTATGATGGTTGGCTTGAAATGGCAGAAGGAAACTCAGCCACCTGACATTCGTGTCCCCGAGGCCCCTGGTGTCCCGGTGGAGGTCCATGAAATGCGCCTGCGGTGCACTTCCACCCGTGGGGGTGATTTGCGACTCCTGTGGAGGGTTTGGTCTTGCAGGAGCTGGGGATCCCTTGGTCTCCAGAGGAAAGCCAATAGGGCAGGTGCAGGTGGGCTTGAAGCCAAGCTCCAGGAGGCCTTGGGGGCTGATCCCCAAAGGCGTTGAGAGCAAAACCTGCATCATCAGCAGCTCCCTTTCCAATAGGCTAGCAGGCCAGCGGGAAATGGGTTGTCTCCGGAGTTCAGTGGTTGGAGGTTCTGCTTGTGTGGGCAGAGGCCCTTCCCTGCCTCAGACGGCCTTTGTCTCCCTATAAACATTGGAAGAGGTCTGATGCTTTTCCCCAAAGGGGGAGATTTGGGGCCAGCAATAAAACCTCCTCCAGCTCTATTGCTTTTCTTGTCTCTCACCTTTCCTTCAATGCAGGGCCCAGTTGGGGGAGGGGAAGTTAAGCAATTGGTGGCACCTGGGCTGCCGTTGCTTCCCCAGGCCCCCTTTCAGGGGGAGAGAGGGGTCCTAGCTGCCGGCATCGGCTTCCCTTTGTGCCCATTAAAACTCTCGTCCCGTCGGTAGCGAGGCCCTGCCTGGTTCTCCTTGTTTTCTTGTCCAAATGATTAAAATCCTGGGGTTGGAAAGGGGAATCCCCAGATTATCTCAGACAAACGGCTCTTTTGCCCAAATCAGTTGTGAAGTTGTAAAGAGGGCCGTCATGTGACTGACCTCATTCTACGACCCATTGTCCACTATGGGGCACTTTTGGCCCAAACCAGAAGAGCAAACACCTATTTTCATCAAAATATACATCGCAGCCACGTGATTGGGGGACGCTGCGGATGGCCATAAATGCAGGCTGGTTACTCAGCGCCCAAAATGCAGCCCTGTGAAGGAGGAGGGGTGGGGTGGGATTGGAACCGGGTCGAAAGGGCCTTTGGGGGGGCCCTCACAGCTTTGAGTGGTTGCCAGAATTGAGGGTTCCCTGGGTCACGCACAAAGCCATTTCCAGCACAGTTGGGACAAAGGTTTGGTTCCCAGCCCGCTTAAACACCCGGGGTCCTCAAGATACGACTGTTGGGGCTTCCCCACCATGGTCGCGGGAGGCTCCCTATCCTGGCTCCCCCTGACGTCCTTCAGTGAGCGGGCATCGTTTGCATAACCTTGGTAGAAGCTGTTCTCCGGGCAGGTTCCGCTTAATGTCACCCATCCCACTTAATGAGTAGGAAAGACTCCTGGCTCATTGCTTTCCCAAGACTACGTACTTCACTGAAAGCAGGAGGAGCGAAGTGGAACCTGCCTGCTTGGCACAAAAGATGCCATCAACTTTCTCCCCTGGCCAACCTCGTGATCAGTCGGTGTCCAATTAGAAGTTCTCAGCTGGTTTAGGCTGGCCTTCTGCTTGACTGATGCATTCATTGGCTTGGCCCCCACACCGCCCTCCAACCTCTTCCATTCCCCCGTCTTTTTTTTTTTCCCCACGGACCTGTGGGTGGGGAGGAGTGCGCAACCGACATCCCTCACATGCACAGTTCACATACAGTAGGGTTTGTGCTCCAATGAGAGCCTGATGAGCTGAGGCAGTGATGCTGGCGCTGGGGAGTGGTTGCAAATACAGGGCTGGAGCTTCCCTTGCCTGTCCCTCATCTCCAGCTGTGCGGCCTGGTTCCTAACAAGCCACAGACCTGTCTCGGTCCGGGAGTTGGGAACCTCTGGCAGAGACCATTTCATCCTAGAAGCTGACAGCATTGATTCCAACTCCTTCCATCTCCGCACACGGAGCTTTATTATAACCTTCCAGAGCTGGCAACACCAACATTTCTCTACATCAAAGCAGGATCCAGTCAAGAAACATTTTGGTATATGAAACCATGTTAGTAACTCAGATTAAAACTTGAAGTAGTTTTACACAAAATGAATACTAGCAAATCTCTTTCTCGTGGTCCAGAAGGAAAGTCAGCAACAGGCACAGAAGGTACACTATTGTTATAACTCTGTAATTTTATTCAAAGATCCAAGACAAGATATTCTCCCAACTCCCACTGAGAAAAGAAGGGCCACTGTAGCACCCGTGTGCGAGTTGAGCATGTGAGACTCTCAATCCTGCTCTTGCTGTTCGTAGTGCCTGGATGGGGCTCCAGTTGTGGTTATCCACAAAGGAATGGGGTCAAGCCATCGTTTGCTGTCCTCGCACACCCAACCAAGGTGCTCTGTTATAGGGAGGGAAAGAAGACGGTTTAAGGAAGTTGCCCATGTAGAAATTGCCCATGACTGATCTCCCCATTTTCCTTCCAGCACAATAATGAAAAGAATTCCAAATGGATAGAACTGAATAAATGCTGGTTTGAAGAAAATAATATTGTTAGGTCTTCTATCAAATTATTAAAACTTGTATGTGGATGGAAATACTTTACCGAAGCTGGGAAAAGATGACCATTTTCTCACAAGGCATTGTGCCGAGGTTCAGCATCTCCATGCTTGTTAGCATTTGAAATCGTGCCAAGATCTGACTTCTTTATCCCGAGTGCTTGCGTAGTACGGTTGCCATCTCTGTTTCCAACTAGAACATAGGGGGGAAAAACTATTTACTTTATACAATGACAATCGATCTTAGAAGTCATAGAATATTGGCAGAGTTGAAAGGGGATCTAGACCCTGCTCGGGCAGCAGACCAGACCGTATGCTGTCCTTAAACGCCTCCGGGGATGAGTGATGGAGCTCCCACGATCTCTGAAGGCAAGCTGTCCCGTTGTCCTCCTCTTCTGCCTGCCCTCTGGTTCTGTGGAGAAGGGGTCCACCCCTCTTCTCTGTGACAGGTCCTCAAGTGTTGGAAGACGGCTATCATGTCACCCCAGTCCTCTTTGCGAGGCTAGTAGACATACTTCCTTCCCACAGCCATTCATCTTTATCCCTTCTGATTAGCAGTAGCTCTTCAGAATTCTAGAGAAAAGTGTCAGCACCTTTGAAAATGTTGTTTGTTTTGTGTTTTTGTTTGTTTCTGTTTTAAAAAATTGTGGCACTTGTATTTTAACTTGTTTAAAAATAAAATAAAATTGCAAAAAAAGTCAAAGTTAATTGTGGTAAAAAGTCTGTTTGGGTCAGCTGAGGCTTGTTAAAAAGTCAAGTAAAGATAGCAAGGTCTCAAGCACTATCAATGAAGAAGAAAACCAGGAGATGCCTGAAGGGGCCCATGTGGCTGAAAAGGCAGCTCCCCATTCAAGGAGGCTCCAGGGAACACAATGCTTCACCTCAAACAGGAAAGGAAAAGGGGGAAATAAACCGGGCAAGGAAGCGAAGCAAAACCCAGCAAGGATTTCTTCCACTATATCAGAAGGCAAAGGAGACGGCAGGCTCACTGCTTATTCAACACGTGGAAATTACTACGATTACTTCATTAGTATTAGCTTTTTATCCTGCCTTTTTTATGATATATATCTCAAGTACGTTGAGCGTATCTAATACTCCTGCCTCAATGCCTAGATGGCCTAGACCAGGGGTGTCCAACCTTGGCAACTTTAAGACTTGTGGACTTCAACTCCCAGAGTTCTGCTGGGAGCCAGAGCCAGCTTTGCTGGCTGAGGAACTCTGGAAGTTGAAGTCCACAAGTCTTAAAGTTGCCAAGGTTGGACACCCCTGGCCTAGACATTGGTATTTGAACACAGATCTTTTTAACATTTATATTTTATTGTGTTATACTAATTTAGATTGTGTTATACTATGTTAGTATCTCCTGCTAGTGCCATCTATGATATGCCACAGGCATTTCTTATTTTTCTTTCTTTTCTATTTCCCTTTTTCCTTTCTTTACTGCCCTTTCTACATTTTTTATTCTTTTCTATTTTTATTCTACTTGTCATAATCTTTACTAAAATTACTATTTTACAAAGAACTCTGTCCCATCAACCATAGAAACTGAAACCAGAAACTGTGGATATAAATTGCAGTGACCTGGATTTCATTTAGGTATAAGGAAAAATGTCCTATGCAACAATGGAAGTGCTGGGTGCTTATGGTTTATGGGTTTTCCACCTCTAGAAAGTTTTAAGAAGAAGTAGAATAAATACATTTCCTTCACATTGCAGAAGGCTGAATTGATTTTCATGGTCCCTTCCAGCTCTACAACTAACTTCAATTACAGCATCAAATTTAAATTTCAGATTTCTAGTGCTTGAACCAACATGAAATAATTTTAAGACTTCCAAAATTCTAGCTGATATTTTGTTCCACTGAATTTTCCTGGTTTTGGAAAATGAAATTTATCACTGCTTTATCAGTACAGGTAATCCTCACTTAACGACCATGACTGGGATTGGAAATTGTCACTAAGTGATATGGATAGTAAGATACTATCATATGCTACGGATGGACCTACAACCTCACTTATCCCACAGTCATTAAGAGAGTTCCCGTGGCTCGTTAAGTGAGACAGCACAGGACCCTGACTTGCTATTTTACCCCTGGCTTCTCCATTAACTTTGCTTGTTGGAAACCAGCTGTGAAGCAGGCAAAAGGCAGCCGGGGGACCCTGAGTCTCAATCACAGGACTGTGGGGAGGACCAGTCGCAAAGTGACTTTTTCAGTGCTGTTGTAACCGGACAATGGCTAAATGTGGTAGTCATTAAGCGAGGCGTTTCTTCAGAAGGGAAATTATTTCACAAACTTACATAGGACGGTTTCATGTGCAATTCCATGCTGGGTTAGTAAATCTGACAATTTCTGCAGATCATTAGAAAGTCGCTTATACTCCTAGGGAAAAAAAGAAGAATAACTTCACATTGATTTTACCACAAAAACAGAATAGATTTATACAAAGTCCAAGAGATACGAAACAGTAAAGTGAAGAAGCTGTGAATTCAAAAAAATTGTCTGCCTTATTTTTCAAAGAAGATTATCTTGAATTCAGCCCTCCTTAGCAAGGCAGTCCTGGGCCTTAGCCGGACAACTTTCAATTGGACCATTTCCACTGATGTCCTACATGGATTAATTGGACAGCCTACAATCACTGCCTCTGAAACAGGAAGGGGGCAGGACCCAGTCCACCACAGGGGACAGTTCGAAGAGATCCTGTACCTTGCTGCACTTTTCTACGGAGTCAAATTCCAAAGGTCGAAGTTGAGTGTCCTTCTCTTTTTTGTCTCTTGTTGATTTCAAAAGGGAGCCTTCTTCAAACAGCTCTCTCAACCTTTTCTTGTATCCCTGAAAACAAAAGTAATAGTTACTTTAATGTTTCATTTTGAAAGGCTGGTCAGATGGAGACTATCTAGAAATCCCAGGTTTATAGGCTAGATTGTTAAGGGTTTTTGTTTTCTTTTTTTAAAGAAAAGAACATTCTGGAAGAAGGCAATGGCTTAAAGTTAAAAGTTACAATTGAGGGATTGAAGCATTCAACTGGGACTTTTTATGTTTTATGTCTGCAATTTTTTATGTTTTATGTCTGCAACTTATGTTGTCATGCATTGTTTTATTCCATTACCCCCGTCAAACACAAAAATTACCTTGGTGTTTGAAAACATAAATTTTCAGATCAATGCTCCTCATTACATCATAAGTCTAACTTCCGTTGCAAATAATTAGGTATTAAGATGGAAAAGGGATACTATTTGTAAAGCAAAATACGTACACTTTTAAGTCCTTCTCCATAGATCGTGCCACTCCAGAGGAGTCTCAGTGGCTTACAATATCCAAATACAATTTTAAAATATTAAAAACGTAACAGACCCCACCAGGGGAGAAAAACCACCACAGCAATGAAAAACACAGCAGGGGGCTCCCCACCAATCTCGGCCCTGAACCCCAAGAGAGTGGGTGCCATGTCTCTCTCTGGGAGGGGCTGTTCCAGAGGCTGCGACTATCAGCCTGGTGAGGTTATCCAGGTGAATTAACTCGACTATAACGTGCAGTTCCATTAACAGAGTCTTGCAAGTCAGAAAGGCTATTCCTCCTCCAAGAAACCAGCCCAAGGAAACAGGGAGACGTGTCCCTTCTGAAACCTTGGTCCTGCCATGTTCCCACTGTGGGCTAAGCGGCCTCTTCTGATCCGAGGGCTCCCTGGCTGTGGCCCTTCCCCATCTGCCCAGGTCACTCCCACACACCATTACAGGACTTCCTTGGTCCCACACGGTGCCAACGTTTCATTGAGAGCACCGCCATTCCCCCTGGAAAATACCAAGCGGAGGCAGGGAGCCCCACAGGCAGCCAGGCCCTATTCCCTGAAGTGCTTCATGGTGATGACGAGCAACTTGAATTGCACAATTGGCAGACGAGGCAGTTCATGCAGCATGGCATAAATCTAAGTGCCTGCTACTTTCAACACTGCTAAACTGTGAGCCAACCTTCGCTTCCAGGTGGTTTCGAGGATAGCTCCATGCAGGGAGCTCTGCAAGAGGGCATGAGCAACTGGCCAACAGACGGTAGAGGAGCAGTTCAGAGAAGGATTGGCCAAGGGTCTAAGGAGAGGAGCCAGAAAGGAGGCCAACACCCTGAAAGAGCTCTTCTGTATCAGCTCTTCTGTGTAATAATGGATGCCCAACTGGAAGAGTTCAGGCCGGGAAGGGGAGAAGAACCTGCAGCCCAGCTTCCCCATGCCTCTCCTGCCAGTGGCTCTCTTGGAATAAGCCTGCAAGTAGGAGCAGCCAAGAGATCCCTGTCATCAGGACAGAAGCAGAAAAGAAGGGATCAGGGCCTGTGCTTTTACCAGGGAGCCTCTGGACACTAGATCACGACTAGTGAAAATGCAAAAATTTGACACAGCAATGAAAGGAAGAACCTGTGAATCAAGGGAGCGCATGGCAGGAATAGCTAACACCCTGGAAGACAGGCTCAAGATCCAGATGGATCTTGACAGACTTGAACACTATCTAACAAAATGAAATTCAGAGTAGAGAAAAGTAAAGTCCTACACTTAGGCAAGAAAAACCAAAAGGATACATATAGACTGGGTAAAACCAGGCTTAAAAGCAGTAACTCTGAGAGGGATCTTGGAGTCTTAGTGGACAACCAGTTAAATAGGAGACAGCAGTGTGTGATGGCAGCCAAAACAAAAACAAAAAACAGCATGGCTGGTTTAGTGAAGAGAAGGACAGGATAGCAGTGTTCCAATACTTGAGGGGCTGCCACAGCGATGAAGGGGTCAAGCTATTCTCCAAAGAACCTCAAGGCCAGACAAGGAATGATGGATGGGAACTGAACAAGGAGAGATTCAACCTAGAAATAAGGAGGAATTTTCTGGCAATAAGAACAATCCACCCATGGAACAGAAGCTGCCTTCTGAAGTTGAGGGAGCTTCATCCCTGGAGGCTTTCAAGACGAGACTGGATTGTCCTCTGTCAGAAATGGTGTGCAGGGTCTCCTGCTTGGACTGGATGACCCACAAGGTCCCTTCCAACTCTGTTAATCAGACCATTGGGAGCAAACAAGCATATTTAATTACTCCTATTATGGTTACTGTAGATTCCAAGCAGAAGATGAAACTTTCTGCTCTTGTAGACTCAGAGGCAACCACTCATTTCACAAGTATAGAAACAGTACAGCAACTAAAGCGACTTTCTCTAGAAAGCCCAATGATAGTTGAGACACTTGGCAGGCAGCCACTAAGAGCAGGCTGACGTTGCAGCACCTGGCTCCTATGCAGGGGACAAGCAAAGATCACACGGAGTTCCTAACACTCTGCGTAGCTGCCTCCTTGCATCTTAGCAATAGAGTGGCTTCAGCTGCACAATCGAGATGCAGATCCCCATTCCCTGCTCCTCAATTCAGCATCATCACATACAAGCAGCACAAGTGCACCCCCAGCACAAAACTAGGGTCTCCTCTAGGCCTCTTGCCCCACCTACTGTCGCTTTTCTGGCCACCCCCTCATGTCTGTCTCTCTGCCCCGTCTGGGAATATCTTTTTCACATACCATCCCAAGCGCCCCTCCCACAACAGCCAATAAGTCACTATAAACAAGGCAGCTGGGTGTCATCAGCAGACAAGGGGGGGGGGTGTAGAAATAGCAGCATTTTACTGGCCTTATGGAAGCCCAAATATGAGTTATTATTCGTATTTGTTGGGTTCATTCCGACTTTCTCTTTCTTTTTTCAGCGCTTAACAACTCATACAGTTAGTTCCCAGGGATTTCAGTGCACTTAATCCAGGCCTCTATGGCTTACATTAAACAAGTTGAGGCAATACATGCAGTGTGTGTGTGTGTGTGTGTATACCCACCCAGCCACTCACACACATATATTGCTCAATATGAGAGTCACAGAATTTATTAATCCATCTTTACCTTTTTTTAAAAATCAGAAGCTGAAGAGGGCTAAATCTGGATGGATACAACCAAAGAATCCGAAAGCTTAAGGCTGGACTGGTAAATTAACACAAAAGAGTGGTTGGCAGTCAGTAGAAGACCAGGCTCACATTATTATCAAGGAAACTGCAGCTCCCCCTTTTATAATACTATTTGTCCCCCACACGGATATGTCAGTGAACCTGATAAAGCTGTTCTTGACTGGTATAACAAAAAACACACCCACCTGTTTTGTAATTAACTCATCATAAAGCAACTGCTCAACTTCATCCCACTTTCTCTGAAGATCTTCAGGCAAGGTTGGATAGACTGTAGAGGAAAACATGATCGTACTTTGAGTTCTCTCTGAACTACCCTTCCCCAAAGATTAAGTTCAGAGAGGCAGAGGATTACAATGCAAGCACTTTCACCATTCGTTTGCTGCTATTAAATACTGCTGTCAGCCACATCCTTGCTGGCTGAGAGAACATGAATGAGTGAAAACGAAGATGTTTGGGGAGAAGAGGAATCTTCTCCATACTGACTTGAAAGCACACACACAATTGTGGAACCAATTAATGAGGAGTACAGAGCTAACACTGTAAATGGAATTTTATTACATTTCCATGCTGCTCATGTTGCTGATACAGCAACTCTGCACAGCTTACAGTCTAATAAAAACTTTAAAAAATAATTAAAATTAGAAAAAAATGTATAGAAAATTTGAAAACCAAGGAACCCCTATTACTGAGCTACAAATATTCTCCTTTATGAGCCATGGTGATGCAGTGGTTTGAGTGCAGTACTGCAGGCTCCTTCTGCTGACTGCCGGCTGCCTGCAATTTGGCAGTTTGAATCCCACCAGGCTCCAGGTTGACTCAGCCTTCTGAGGTGGGTAAAATGAGGACCCAGATTTTTGGGGCCAATAGGCTGACTCTGCAAACCGCACAGAGAGGGATGGAAAGCACTGTGAAGCAGTATATAAGTTTAAGTGCTATTGCTTTATTGGAATCAATTCTGTGCTTGCTATTATATAATTATTAAAATTGTTTTCATTGCTGTCACTAAAAATGTCCTTATTGTTTAGCATTGGTAAACATTATTGCTACTTCTACTTTATTAGTAAACAGTAAATTATGTATAAAGTATCTACTGGCCACCATCACAGTTACTAGCACCTCAACTGTCCAGGCATCTTTATTATGAGCACTCAGAAAGAATCATTAATACTCAACTAGCCATAGGTTCTGGAAGAAATTCTCCTCAATAAAACACTGATTTGACTCCATTTAATTCTGCAGCTTAAAACAAGGGGAAAAAACCCCAAGAGCGAGCAACTCATGTTAGTGGTTAAGAGCTGGTTAGAGCCGTAAAAGGCCTATCCGAAAGCCTCCTGTCAGAAGAAGCTCTGCAAGGGCCCAGAGGAAGAGTCTCCTCCGCAAGGTCTCCTCTGCTTTCAGCCCAGCAATACAGGGCAGCAGTCAGTGAGGGAATGTCACTAGTGACTTAAAGGGGCAAAGAAGATGCACCAAACTCTGGCTTATCATGTCAAGGGACTTTAGAGGCCACATTAAAACAGTTTCTAATCAATCTGGGGCCATTTTTGTTTGTTTTCTTTTTCTAAGTGTGAGCTATTATAAAAATGATAGTCCTCAATTGTCTTTTATTTAGGAAAACCAGACAGAACCCTTCCTCCCAAAGCCTGGTTTCCAGACTCTTGAAATGGGCTTTGACCAAGATAAATCAGCATGTATCTTACAACAATCTTCACCCCTTTCTGGTGAAAAGGGGCAACTCTGGGTGCCAACGAAGTCTACAGTTGCCATCAGCTTAGCAGGCCCAGGGGACTTGTTAGAAAACTTTGTATCAAAAAGCAAGGCTAATCTACAGAAACCCTTAGTTCTTGGGATCATGACATAGCAAGAAATGTTTGGGAACAAAAAATAGTTTGATATAATGGACTTATTGAACATATACAATGTCAAGATTGCAATATAAATTGCATTGTTTCAGTTTTCTGCTTTTAATCCAAAGAAGGAATTATTTTCTCACCTAAAAGAGAATGTGGGTGACAAACAAGTGGAGTTTCAAATGTAAGAGAATAAACACAAGTGCTTGGTTCAGATACTTGAGCCAATCTATTGTTTTTTCCACATACAAGAAGTACCTGTAAAGCAGAGATTTGAGAACTTACAAACAGAATTCATAAATTTAACTAATTCCCCTAAATCACATACCAGTAAAGAGAGACCTAATATAATCTGCTCAATGAATATTTGACAGATAAGGAGAAACATTCTATGTATTACAGCTAAGCTGTTGCAAACTTATTCAGTGATGAATAATATATTTACATCCTAAATAAATAAAGTATAACTAACTAGATTATACAAAAATAATGTTTGTTGAAATATGAAGTGAAGTATTGAACTAGGAGCAAGCAGGCTCAGAATCTAGTCCATTCTCAGCTGCAAAGCTCATTGGGTAACTCTCGGCTAGTTCTATTCTCAGCTCACCTTACCTTCACAGGATTATTACAAGAAAAAATACCAGGTGGTGACAGTAATATGCTGCTTAAATTGCTTGTAAAAGGCAGGATACAAATCAAATAAATAATCTAGAATGGAAAAATATGTTGGCTTCTTTATTATGTCAAATTCTTTACCTTTGTTTCTCTATTTTTTGGTCCGCAAGAATCTCCTTCTCTCATCCACATACCAACAAAAGTGTTGTTTTCAATTTCCCATTCATGCCAGATTCTAGGAAATTAGAATAATATACTTCAGATATTTCAAAGGCCACTGGCAGTTTGATTTCAAGCCCAATTTTAGAACAGTCTGCTTAGATCACCCTTTTACTGAATCAGGAATCAGGATCAAGCCTTTGTTTATTCATCTGGATCTCTCTTTGATACTAAAAAACAATTGTATCATTTTAGCAGGTTTACTTCCACTCATAGATGCTGATTTTAGAAAGGAATACTAATAAGAGCTACTCTTTGTATCTGCAAATTTAAAGAGTCTTGCAGTGTTTTATCTTATATAGTACCCAGAGCAGGAAAATATAGCATTAATCCAAGAATCAGAAGTGAAGTGCAGTTGACATTTGATGCTTCTCCATTTCATTTATATGAAGTCATACTGTAGAAATATTGAATTTAGGGATGTAAATCGTAATAGGCCAAATTGACTTGCAACTTAGATTTGTCTGATTAATCTCCCCTTAGTTCAAGGAGCACAAAACATCTTCTCACTGTTATGAAAATTAGCAATGCACTTTATTGTGCAAAATCCTTAAAATGGATAGTTCTCCTGAAGAGAGAAAAGAAGGGAAGTCTAGAAATTCAAAGTTCTTTTGACAGCACCATCCCTTAAGACAGGGGATTTACTTCTAGAATCCTCCATTCCCTAATTGGCTGTTGACCTTCTGTCAGAAGTACAGATGAAAACACTACCTGTGCTCCTATCTCTTTGGCTTCCATGCATTGCTCCTCATAGTCTCTTGATACTGTTTTCAGGCTCATTTGCCCCAACGTGAAAGATGATATAATAATTGGTGGGCTTAATTAATTTTCATCTGGTACTGTTTTAAAACACTGCCTTCAGCCCTGGCTTTCTAACGGACTTTTTCCAAACAACCTTTTGCCATTTGTAGCTGCAACCATATTTGCAAAAACTGTCTTCCCGCCACAATTCCTACCCCTCACTTCCACTTGAGTGTTTGGGTAGTTGGTTACATTACACAACCCCATGAATTACATCCCTAAAAATGACTGATTATACAAAACAGAATAACACAGTTGGAAGGGATCTTGGAGGTCTTCTAGTCCAACCTCTGTTCAAACAGGACTCTATACCATTTTAGAAAAATGGGTTGTCTAATCCTTTCTTTAAAAAGCCTCCAGTGATGGAGCACCCACAATTTCTAAAGGCAAGCTGTAACACCGACTAGCTGTCAGGAAATTCCTCCTTAGTTCTAAGTTGCTTCTCTCCTTGATTAGTTTCCATCCATTCATTGCTCCATTTCCTGGTTTCAGGTGCTTTGCAGAATAGTTGAAACCTGCCCCCTTTCCAAAAATGACAGACCTTTACTCTGAAATAATATAACTTAATTCAGGTTTGCTTTAATTAAATCAAATGGGTTCTGGATACCTAAATGAGCAATGAGTACATGTTTGGTAATTATCAACCAGTAGCTTTAATTTATCCTCTTTAGGCGAAGCCACACATACCTATATTCATTCTTAAGCTGGGGAAAAAAGATAGCTGTTAGCTATTGACCAATCTCATAGTCTTAAAACTATCACTTCCCCTCAGCCTCATTATAAAACTAAGTATTCTTTTACAGGTAGCAAACTTACATGAGATGAAACTGTAGAACATGCTTAGGAAATGTAGAAGTCATGGTGTTATTCTGTATCGTTTCCATGCAATGTTTCTATCTTATCATTTTATCATCATCAAACTGGGAATTTTAAGCATCCCTTTAAACCAGGGGTCTTCAAACGTGGCAGCTTTAAGACTTGTGGACTTCAATTCCCAGAATTCCTCCTCCAGTCAATGTCAGCTCGGGAATTCTGGGAGTTGAAGTCCACAAGTCTTAAAGCTGCCACATTTGGAGACCTTCTGCCTGAGACAGACAACAGGGAAGAGACGGGGGGCTGTGGAGCTGGATCCTTGCTTACCCGAGAATCCCGCTGTAGGCATTCCACCGGAACGTTTGCTCGTGTTGGGTGACGTTATAAAATGGGCAGAACTCGTATTTATACCTGGAATTTCAAAACAAGCCAGAGATTTATCTCCAGTTTTTAGAAGGTTTTTTAAAACGCACGTCCGGCTAAAGCCTTACTTACGTAGATTCCACGTAACCAAAGCACCTGCCCGCCAGCCTAAGAAGATGCTCGGGCCCTGGAGAAGGAAGCGGTTTAAAACCCATGAGGGATTCCGCAAAAGGCCGGGCTCGAAGTGACTCTGCAGCTCGGGACCCTCCCCCCGCCCGGCTCACCTGAGACCGGGGAGGGCGCCGCTTTGGGCTGGAGCCGGTTGGAAGGAGGCAGGAAGGGGTTGTTCAGCCTTCTCGGGGGAGGGGAGACAGAAAGAGAAGCCTTCAGAACCGCGGGGGCGAGGACCAAGCGCCGCCCAAGCCCGCAAGGCCGAGGGCCGCCCTGCCCGCCGCCGCCTCACCCGAAGCTGTTGGGCTCCTCCACCACCTTCATCTTCCCGGCGGCCGCGAGTCCTGGAAAAGGGCGAGAGAGAGAGCGAGAGAGACGGGCAGCCACGGCGGAGGCCCCGGCAGCGCCTGGAAGGCAGGACGGGCATCTCCTCACCTCCCGCCAGCAGCAGCAGCAGCAGCAGCAGCAGAGGAAGCGGCCGGGGAGCCGGAGCGGCCGCCGCCTCTCCCCGCGGGGTCCCAGGCCGCCATCTTTCCGCCTCCGGAAGCCGCAGCGCGTTCTCTTCCGGAGCCGCTCCCCGCGATTGGCTGACGGTGGGCGGAGCCATTGGCCGGACCCGGAAGCGAAAGTGCCGGAAATGGGCCGGGGGCGGCGGCGGCGGCCGGGCAGGGAGCGATGCCTGGAGACCTTCGCGGAGGAGCTGGGCGGTGAGCGGGCGGTGAGCGGGCGGCGGGGCGGGCGGGCTTTGGGGCGGGCCTCTAACTCTCCCTGACGCGCCTCCTTTTCTCCGCAGGCTCCTTGGAGGATGGCGGCGGCGGCGGCGGCGGCGGCGAAGACGAGGCGAGGGCCGCGGCCGGAACGCAGCGCCGCCGATGCCCGCTGGCCATGTGGGACCTGGGCCAGTGCGACCGGCGGCGGTGTACCGGGCGGCGGCTGGCGCGGAAGGGGCTGGTGCGGACGCTCCGCCTGGGGCAGCGCTTCGGGGGCCTGGTGCTCAGCCCCGCCGCCGTCCGCTTCCTCTCGCCCGCCGACAGGTGAGCGCTCGCCTCCCCTCGCCCTGCCTGGGGCCCCGGCTGCAACGCTGGCCGCTCGGCCTTCTTGGGGGGCTTCGTCCGCTAGAGGAGCCCGGTGGAGCGGCTCGGTTGGTGGCCCAACGACGAAAACCTCCCGCAGCAGCCGCTGCTTTCTTAAGCGTCAAGCGGGCCGGCTGCCCCCCTGAAGCAAAAGCTCCTGCGCGGCGTCCCCCCACCTGCTTTTTGTGCCTGGCATCGACTGACTCTTCCAGATTCCCGAAAACCTTCTGAGTTGCTCACACAAACACAGAGAGAGAGAGAGTCCAAACATTTGTGTTACTGATTTTAAAATATTTGAATTTTTGCAATGTTGTTTTCGTGGAGTAATAACTAGGATGGCAGTTTTTCAATCCTGTTTCTTCTTCTGGTAGACTGCAAAATTGATCTGATTTCCTGACAAGCAGCAAAACAGAAATACCCCATATTAAAATGGCAGATGATAATAGGTCAATAAGGCAAAGGCTATAGTGGACAAAGATTGATTAAGAAATATAGACAAATGTACAGATAGTTAGGATTTATGTAAAAATATACTGTCACGGAAGTGTTGCCATGTATATAATGTATATATAAATGATGTATATAAGAAAATTTGTTTAATAAAAATTATTTAATAAAAATAAAACGGCAGATGTATTTTCAGGGAGGTTGTGACCCAGAATGGAGTTGCGGTGATTGACTGCTCTTGGGCAAAGCTGGACAAAACCCCATTTAGCAAGATGAAGGGAAGTCATCTCCGGCTGTTACCCTACTTGATAGCTGCAAACCCAGTGAATTATGGACGGCCATGCAAGCTTACTTGTGTGGAAGCTTTTGCAGCTACCCTCTGCATTGTAGGTGAGCAGCAATAAATATTGTTTTTATTCCTTATCTTACAGATTAGAAGGATATTTATATATACAAATATATATACACATATTTGTAGCTGTTTGTCATGTTAGTGAAAACAAGTTGCTCTGTCAAGCATCATTTCTTTTTATTATTTGCATTGATTTATTACTGATCCCGCCCAAGATTTCTGGGTAGTTACTAATACAAAGTAGAAAGAAATATAATAAAATGCCATCATACATAGACTACCAGAGCACAATCCTTGACCCAGGGATAAGATAAAATATCAAATTCAAAAGCTTCATATGTAAGATTCTTTCAGTAACCTTGACTGAGAAGTATTTTTCACTAAGAAGATATGCAAATTACCTTTGAGGTGTTTGATAGTTGCTGAAGTTATTTTCCTTATTTTAGGACACACTGATCTAGCCACAATTCTTTTGCAAAAATTTAAATGGGGAACAGTGTTTCTTGATCTGAACAAAGATCTCCTGGAGAAATATGCAGCATGTAGTTGTGAAGAAGAAGTGTTAAAGGTTGAGAATGAATTTCTGAACCATGCCCAAGAAAAAGATGAAACAGGTAGGACATCCCAAGTTATGTTATTTTTTTTCTGCTTTGAAAAAAGGGGTGGAATTGAATTGGTTGAATTAGTGACGCTTTTACCCAAGTTTTAAAGTAAACTAAATATCTGGTTCAAGATAAGGGGAGGAAGAAATCAATCATACACAGGGGATAAATAGTCATGTTATTTGGAACATAATATGTTCAAATACGACAATTTGAGTCTGGTCATTTGTGCCTCGAATAATAACACTATTGATATATTCAATTATTTTTTATTTTAATTATTTAATTGTTTATTCTGGTTAACATTTCCAGAAATTTTGATGTAATGAGAAAAAGTAAGGAATCTTTTATTCATTATCCATGAGAAATAATCATAATGGTGAACAAACAACAGATTCCTCGATGGTATCAAGCAGCCATAATAAATGTCATTAATGTTGTATAACTATCCCCAAATACAGGAAGGAGCCCTCTCCCAAGCCCCTTAAATGCCCTCACAAAATTGATGATTTATCCCTGTTCTTTCAATCTCCCAATGGCACATTCATCACTCCTGTATCTGACTCCATCTCTCTTCCTGCTGGGTAACCTCGTCACATCAGCTCATAGTAATATATTACAATAAGGGCCGACAGATTCTCTCTTTTTTTAAGTTGTTACATACACTGCTCAAAAAAATGGAACATAAAAATAAGACATCCTAGATCTGAATGAATGAAATATTCTCATGAAATACTTTGCTCATTACATAGTTGAATGTGCTGACAACAAAATCACACAAAAATTATCAATGGAAATCAAATTTAGCAACCCACGGAGGTCTGGATTTGGAGTTACGCTCAAAATTAAAGTGGAAAAAAAACACTACAGGCTGATCCAACTTTGATGTAATGTCCTTAAAACAAGTCAAAATGAGGCTCAGTAGTGTGTGTGGCCTCCACGTGCCTGTATGACCTCCCTACAATTCCTGGCCATGCTCCTGATGAGGTGGCGGATGGTCTCCTGAGGGATCTCCTCCCACACCTGGACTAAAGCATCCCCCAACTCCTGGACAGTCTGTGGTGCAACGTGGCATTGGTGGATGGAGCGAGACATGATGTCCCAGATGTGCTCAATTGGATTCAGGTCTGGGGAACGGGCGGGCCAGTCCATAGCATCAATGCCTTCGTCTTGCAGGAGCTGCTGACACACTCCAGCCACATGAGGTCTAGCATTGTCTTGCATTAGGAGGAACCCAGGGCCAACCACACCAGCATATGGTCTCACAAGGGGTCTGAGGATCTCATCTTGGTACCTAATGGCAGTCACGCTACCTCTGGCGAGCACATGGAGGGCTGTGCGGCCCCCTAAAGAAATGCCATCCCACCCCATTACTGACCCACTGCCAAACCGGTCATGCTGGAGGATGTTTCAGGCAGCAGAAGGTTCTCCACGATGTCTCCATACCCTGTCACGTCTGTCACATGTGCTCAGTGTGAACCTGCTTTCATCTGTGAAGAGCACAAGGTGCCAGTGGCAAATTTGCCAATGTTGGTGTTCTCTGGCAAATGCCAAACATCCTGCACGGTGTTGGGCTGTAAGCACAACCCCCACCTGTGGACGTCGGGCCCTCATACCACCCTCATGGAGTCTGTTTCTGACCATTTGAGCAGCCACATGCACATTTGTGGCCCTCTGGAGGTCATTTTGCAGAGCTCTGGCAGTGCTCCTCCTGTCCCTCCTTGCACAAAGGCGGAGGTAGCGGTCCTGATGCTGGGTTGTTGCCCTCCTACGGCCTCCTCCATGTCTCCTGATGTACTAGCTTGTCTCCTGGTAGCGCCTCCATGCTCTGGACACTACGCTGACAGACACAGCAAACCTTCTTGCCACAGCTCGCATTGATGTGCCATCCTGGATGAGCTGCACTACCTGAGCCACTTGTGTGGGTTGTAGACTCCGTCTCATGCTACCACTAGAGTGAAAGCACCGCCAGCATTCAAAAGTGACCAAACCATCAGCCAGAAAGCATAGGAACTGAGAAGTGGTCTGTGGTCACCACCTGCAGAACCACTCCTTTATTGGGGATGTCTTGCTAACTGCCTATGCTTTCCACCTGTTGTCTATTCCATTTGCACAACAGCATGTGAAATTGATTGTCAATCAGTATTGCTACCTAAGAGGACAGTTTGATTTCACAGAAGTGTGATTGACTTGGAGTTACATTGTGTTGTTTAAGTGTTCCCTTTATTTTTTTGTGCAGTGTAGTTGGGAGGGTTCATCAACTGCAGGGTTCCAGCCCTGCCTTAAAGGCCATATTGGCCCCCACCCCTAGCAAAGCTGATGCAGAAAAATTCAGATTTGTTCCTGAAAAATATTTGGCAAATTCTCCCTCTGCCAGCGAAGCTGGTGGTTTATCATTTGTTTGGGATTTATGGATTTAATGTTGAATTTAAATTAATAGTTATTACTTTACTTTAAATTAATTACTTTAAATTACTTTATAATAATAAATAAATTACTTTAAATTAATAGTTATTACTTTACTTTTCTAGTAGGGTGGGGACTTTTAACAGTCTTCTATGTTCCCACTCCAGATCCTTTTGATGTTGATTCAGGAAAGGAATTTTCTATACTCAACGGGCCTTGTAGTACCACACAGTAAGTCTTCTAAAGGATTCCTTTAAGAGTCTCTAGAGATTATTTGTTACAGAGTAACCCTGATCTCTATTTCTTAGAGCAACTGCTGCAGATGAGAGCTCCTCTGAGGAGACCCCTGAGGACAGTGATGACAGCGACAGCAGCAGCGGCAGCGATGAGGACCTGAAAACAGCCTGTTCTGGAGCCAGTAAGTCAGCTGCAGGGAGGCAAAAGAGCATTCCCAAAGAGAAGACGTGTCACTGAATTTAGGAACAAGGTTTTGCTCAGAGTTAAGATATAAACTTGGACAATGTTCTGAAATACTTCATTCAGCCCAAGGGTCTTGTCCATCAACTGAGCTGTTTGATGAACTTCATTAATACTTTGTCAGATAGATTTTACTAATGCAACATCCATATCCCGGTCTTATTTTTTTACTTAGCATCTCAGTTAATTATTATTCCAGGAATTGTTTTTAGACAGTGAAGGAAAAACCAGAAGCAACTTCCTTATATCTGACATCACTACTTTTTGGTCGTTTGCTATTTCAGTTCTTAGTATGTTGAGGATGAATAGTTGATAATAAATGCTCTAAACCAAAAATTACACTGGAAACTGGCTTCTCATTGTTTTTGAAGGGACAGTGAGTGAAACCAAGACCAATTACTCATGTTTATTAGTTCATGTTCATCATCTTGTAGTTGGCTAGTCCCAGGAAATGTAAAAGGAACCAAGCAGGATTGAGTAGAATTGACTTAGTAGGAAATAGAGGAAAGTTGGAAATAAAGAGTTGGAAGGGACCTTGGAAGTCTTCTAATCCACTCCCCTGTTCAAGCTGTACCATTTTAGACAAAAGGTGGTCCAGTCGCTTCTTAAAAGCCTCCAGGGGTGGAGCTTTCAGCTCCAAAGACCCCTTTGGTAAAGGCAGCTGAATATTAACTGCAAAATTAAAGCACTTCCGATTTACATACCTGATGTTTTTATGAAGAAATTGGTACACCCCACCCCCTAGAACATGGATCCAGGAAATTGCAGACCAATCATCTTGACATCAATACCTGTGTAAATCCTGGAAAAGAGCATCAATCACAGTGTGTAGTCCTCAATGGAGCTACATCTACATGGAGGAGAGCATGTCACAGAGTTCGGCCTTTGGCCTGGTGCTCTTCAAAACCTTCATAAATGATCTAAACGAGGGGCTAAAAGGAGAAAACATCAGACTTGCAGATGACACCAAGCTGGGGGAATTGCGTTGGAAGATAGACGCAAGATTCAGAAGGATCTTGACAAACTTGACCTGGGACCTGGGACCTGTCCAATGAAGGTGCAGTTTAGTTATGAAGAAAGTAAGGCCCCGCACTTAAGAAGGAAAAACCAAATGCATAGGTACAGACTAGGAGGCATCTGGCTCAACAGTAGAAATAGTGAGGGGTTTAAGTGTCCTGGTGGATCACTGCTTAAATATGAGTCAGCAACACTGATCACTGCTAAAAATGCCATTCTAGGCTGATTCAGCAAAGGGATGACGTCACGATCATGGATTTGATAGTTCTGCTTTATACTGCATTGATGAGACCTCACTTGGAATCCAGTTTTGGTGATCCCAATTCAAAAAAGATGCAGAGCCCCTGGAGATAGTGCAGAGAAGAGCAACAGAGAGAAAGCGCCTCAAAGCTAAATCTTACAATGAACAGCTAAGGGAACCAAGTACGTTTAGCCCAATAAAGTGAAGGCTCAGGGGAGACATGATAGCAGTCTTCCAATACTTGAAGGCTACTACAGGAAAGAGGGCATCAAATTATTCTACACAGCACCTAAGGGCAGAGGAAGCAATGGGTGGCTGAGCAGAGTGAGATTTAACCTGGAAATGAGGAATTTCCTGACAAAACCATCATTGGAACAGCTTGCCTTCTGGAATTGTAGGTGCTCCATTGTTGGAGGTTTTCAAGGAAAGGTTGGACAATCATTTGTCTAGGGTGGTATAGAGACTTCTGCCTTGGGCAATGGATTGGCCTAGAAGACCAAGATTCCTTCCGATCCTAGGATTCTGTGAGTCATATACCCACAGTCCCTTATTTATGGAGCCCGGGGGCGCAATGCAGAGGGAACTGAGTTATAGTTCTGAAATGACTCTCAAAATGCTGACCTTGGAGGCTGGATGGGGCTGGATGTGAAGAACAAACTGGAGCTCAAGAGCAGGGGATAATAGTGGCCACTTCTGGCTCATAAGTTCTTCAAAAAGTGCCTTGGTCATCTTGTGATTGGATTGCTAGTCTGGGACCACCCCTGAAGACCACTTGGAAGCCACAGCGAGTCCACAATACAGCAGTATAGGCAGCCATGAGTAGATCACAATATATGCACCGGTTACTGTTTGGTTTCTGGTGCAATTCGAGGCACTGGTGAAAGCCCTTTGTGAGCTAGGTAGCCCTAGAGCTACCCAAAGGAATTGCCTAGTGAGGTCAGAGTAGACACGCTCCGGGTCCTGTTTTTAGCAGGGCCCAGAAAGCATGATGGCGGCTCCTGCTCTGGAATGATGTATACCTGGAAATCATAGTCTTCCCCAGGCTATTGATTTTTCACAACTTGCTGAAAACTCTTCTCCGGGCCTTGGAATTCAATATGTTCCAGTCATCTTGTCTCTTTTTTGATATTTTAATTTTACTTCATTGTGAACCACCCAGAGTTGTGTGGTCTGAAAACTGTAATAGGAAGTAAAATACTGCATTGTAAGATGCTAATAAACCTTCTTTACTCGACTCCAGTGTGATACTCGGAGGGATCTTTCTACTGTCTGGTGCAGGGGTGTCAAACTCACGTCATCACATGGCATATTGAGACTTCCCCCCTCGCTAAACCGGGCGTGGCCAGGGCGTGATACATCCGGCACGCAGGCTCTGCGTGACACCCCTGCTCTGGTGCCTAATTTGGCTGAAGGTACTAGAGATAAGCCTTTCCTTACCAATCCTATAAAATTGGCTTTTTAAAAAGGCATAATATTTGCTATAGCGAACAGCCTTTTTTCTGCCTTGCAAACAGCTATTAGAGCCAACATTAATTTTAGCATAAAATTTTATTCCTGGGCTTTGGAATAGGGCAAATAGCTGGAGCCCATATGGTTATGGACTGAATTTCTCTCAGGGTTTTTTAAACATCTCAATTACTTTATGATTTCCTAAACTTGCTTTGAAATATATTTTGTATTTGTATATGTTGGCCTGGAGATGCTGCTTAATTGAACAGGAATTCATAAATGATTAGGAACAATGCTACTTTTTTATTTTTCCTTTTGTGCGTGAAAAACAACACAGAAAAGATGTAGAGTTCTCTAGAAAGTTCCTGCCATGGAATGATAACTCTTGCAGGTTTTTAATGGCTTTTTGCTTTTTTCAGTGAACAGATATTAACCTATATTTAATACAGACATTATTTATAGTTTAAAAAGAGATTACATAGCAAGTTCCTGACCTAACCATAAAAACTTTTTTTGTAAACTGTCAGAGAATGTAGTAACCTCAATACAAAATTTAACATTTCTCATTTTTTCAAACATTTCTGTTCTTTCCATCACTGTGCAACCATATACAATTTAACTGCATTTTAAAGATGTATGAAAAGCACTGTTAAAATACTTAAAAACTCCTGGACCTGCTGGTATGGCTTGCCGACAGCTACAGCAGACAAAGCCATCTACTGAGGGTCAGCAAGCGTTCACCCGTGTTTAACTGAAACTATGAAACTACTCCACATCAGGTTGTGCTATCTGCACTGCAGAGCAGCTATTTCTCCAGAAGTGGTGTAATAGCGAAGAAATGGGGAAGAAAGCGAGACAAAAAACTTTATAGAAACAGTTTATTTACTCTAAACAGCAACACAGACAAAACTCCATGAACACAAAGGAGGTGATGCAGAATCAAGATGCGGCTGACTTTGGATCCAAGGCATTTATGCAACAATCTAATTCCTTATTGGTAGAAAACAAAAGGAAATAAATGGAGGACATGGTTTTTTTTTCTTACCAGCCAAGTAGAGGCCAAAAAACAAAACAAAAAAAAACAACCCCCCCCCCAAAAAAAACATTTTAAAGCGTGCCTGCATCTGAGAGCAAAGAAACTAGAGATACTAGTGAATTTATAGAAGTATAAAAGTTTATAGTTTACAGCAGTTGAAATACTGACATCAATATTAAAATAAAAGCAAGTTTTACATAACAATCAAAAATACAAAAGACTGAAGGAAGAGACCCTGTATGAAAAACTGGGGACAATTGAGCAAGTTTAGAACTGTATACAAGTGGTGAATATGGAAAATGGCACACATATAATCCCTTCCCCTAAATGACTATTAATTGTACATAGCGACATTAGATTTGCAAAAGTTTTGTAAACAAGTTCTTGCCAATTAATCCCTTCCTTTAAAGATGTGGATGACAGGAGCTTATGATGGAGCAAACTTCTTGGCTTGTGCTCGAACCCTCTTTTCATATTCCACTCTGTTTTGGCTAAATGTAGAGAAAAAAAAAGCTAACGATTCTCAAAGATCAGAATCCATAAAGTGTTCTAGATCAGATTCTCCCTAGCACAGAACCCCACAAAAATCAAACTGTTGGTATTTTAAGTGAATTTTCACTGTTTCCCTGGAGATGGAAATTATGCAGGAGTTACAGGCTAGGACACAAGTACAAACACTTTAGAGCACACCTCTCAAGAATTTTGATATGAATGAACAGTTTGAATGTCATCTGTTTCAGATGCAAAATCAGTATCAGACTGAATGCAATTATTTATAATAATGAAGTAATTTAAGAATGGGAAAGAGGTGATAAGAGGCACAGGGATTCTAAAGGGGAGGAATCTCCAAAAACCAAACCAAAAGCCACTTCATTCTGAACCGATGACCCTAATGACTCAGAGACAATGTTTTCTCATGTCCCAAAGGCTTTTGGCAGCAACTTCTTTATTCATGAGGTAGAAAATGGGTCTCAACTCTTTCTAATTGTGAACACCAACAGTCTACTAGCATGCAGCTTTTCCATGGAAAATATGCTTAGACTAGCTCATAATTTCAGAAAATAATTAACTGCTTCAAATTTTTTTAAAGTTTTGTTTTCAAATGAATAAATTGTGTTTCAGACATTTTGCTAAACCATTCTGGATAGATTGCAGTTCAGCTGAACCTGTTAGGAATGGTTAGAATTCAGGTTAGCCTATCTCAATAGCCACAGCCCTTAGCCTTTATCTACCTCTCCAGAGGGCTTTCCGGCAGTTCCCAATGTCAGCCCATTGCTCCCCAACAATCCAGCTCCTCTTCTTACTGACCTCGGAAGGCTGAGTCAACCTGTCAAGTCTGTCAGAATTGAACTCCTGGCTGTGGGCAAAGTTAGCCTGCAATACTGCATTCTAACCACTGTGCCACCAGTGTGTATAATTGTGTATATGTAATATAATTATATACAAATATAATTTGTACATAATACAAATCCAGCGTATTATAAAGGTATTCATGTAAACTTTTACTGATGAGGTTGAAAGCCAATTATCGGTAGAAAATTATTCATTTACCAAATGTATATGCTGGTTAAAATGCTAAACATTAATAAAACATCCATTCAAACTGAAGTCCAGTAACATCAAACCATACGAGCACTTTCCAATATATTTTTAAAAGTAATATTTCAACAGAAACCCTTTCATAACACCTGCCTGTATAATTACTCAGTCATAACAGTAACACTTATTTCCCAAAGACTGCCAAAGTGCAGTATTTCAATTGCCTCCTGAATATTGGCAGGGAGGGAACCATTGTAGCCTCTAAAGGCATGGAATTTCAGAACTTAGGAGCCACCACAAGGTTATTATGCTGCATTTGTTAAAAAGCATAACTTTCCCTCTCTTTACCCTTCCCTCCCATTATATAAAGTAACTGAGTTTAATAATCATAGTTTGCGGCAGGGGATTGAAACTTGGAATTTTTGCAAGCAAGATAATAGCTGTGGAGGGTAAACCAAAGACAGAATATAATTAGAAGCAGGAAGTGCTGGAAGGAGGTTGTAATGGGATTTCTTGCATAACCTGAATCCTTGAAATTCTAGAAATTCAGACTATTTGGGCGCCCCCGGAGGAACCAGGCTTTGCCTGAATAATGGTTTGCCTGCTGGAGAAAACCCAATCTGGAGTGAAGGAGTGCAGGGTACATGGTCAATTTGGATTAAGAACCAGAACTGCCACCTGGATTTTCGCCTTAAAAAATCCACACTTGGTGCTCTTCCCTTCCATTCCATGCTCAAGCCTACTCTCTCAGGATGGTCTAATTTCTCCACGTAGCCACTTCCCAACAGTTCTGCTGGACATCTTATTACCCCACTTGCATCTCTGATATTTATCTTGGGATTCTGCCCATCAATGCCTCAGGGAGAATGCCTCTCTACCCCTGCATGTTAAAGGAGCTCTGGGCATTGCCTTACTTTGCCTTTGTAAAGGAAATTTTAAAAGGGCCCTTGATTATCTACATTTATACAGATTAGGGAGGAATCCACATTATGCCTGTGCAGATTTACCTGCTAAAAAATTAGGAATGAGTGCAAGAACCCAGGTGAGAAGCCTGGGATCAAATACATTGGCTGGGTTAAAGGCAACAGGCACTCCCCATCCACCTGATGCTTCAGTGCTCTGGTCCTGTGATCTAACTTCTTTGGTGGTGGCAAATTACATTCTAGATGAGCAATATTATAAGAGGCTCCTCCCTAGAAGAGGCCCAGGAAACAGAATACAGGTAGTCCTCAACTTACCACAGTTCATTTGGGGACTGTTCAAAGTTACAATGGCACTAAAAAAAAACTTATGACCATTTTTCACACTTATGACCATTGCAACATCCCCAGGGTCGTGCAATGCTTGACAACTGACACACACTTATGACAGCCAGTGTCCTGGGGTTGTGTGATTTCCTTTGCGACCTTCTGACATGCAAAGTCAATGGGGGAAGCCAGATTCACTTAACAGCTGAGTTACCAATTTAACAGCTGTTGGGATTCACTTAACAACCGTGGCAGGAAAGGTTGTAAAATGGGGCAAAACTCACTTAACAAATGTTTCATGTTTTGGGCTCAGTTGTGATTGTAAATCGAGGACTGCCTGTAGCAAACTGGCAGGAGGAAAGAACCCCAGAACACTTTCCCTCTTCCAGGTTTGGGGGGGAGCGTCTTACGCCATGACGTTATTCTTCGCTTTGCTTTCTGAGTGTTAAGACCGAAAACCTCCTCCTATAAGCATTTTGTTCTCATATTTCGTATGACTTTGGATGATGACTGTTCTGCACTTACACGATTTTATTTGCACTGTTTCCTGTTTTATTACTTTGGTCCCGTTTAATATCATTTATTGTTGCACTGCAAACCACAGTCAGTTGGCTTGTAAGAAGTATGGAGGTATAAATGTAACAGTAAATAATTTCTCTGTCAAAATCTGCAACTGAAGAGGATGCCTGCTTGAGGAGGGAAGGGAGGGAGATGGTTCTGGGGGTCCTGAAGGAGGCAAGGGCCCACCCCTGTCAGAAGAGGCCATCCTTTCCCAACAGCCTTTGTACCTCAGATAAAATCTTTTTTTAGAATGTACCTAAGTATACACACACACACGTGTGTATACACACACACACACACACACACACACACACTCCTGACATATTATGCAATACCACATGCAGCTCCAAGAGGGAAGGTGTCTCCACACCTGTCTAAAATGGCTTAAAATGGAGCCCTTGTTCCAAGAGCAGCAGAAAATGAATCTGTTCCGTTACCTATTTGAATTTTTAAGAGGATAGTGAAAATGAAAGGAAATTAGACACAGGTAGTCCTTGACTTACAACAGTTCACTTAGTGACCGTTCAAAGTTACAACGGCACTGAAAACGGCACTGATTTATGACCATTTTTCACACGACTGTTGCAGCATCCCCAGGGTCAGGTGATGAAAATTCAGACCCTTGGCAACTGACTCGTATTTACGAGGGTCGCAGTGTCTCGTCATCCCCTTTTGCTGCCTTCTGACAAGCAGAGTCAATGGGGGAGCCAGATTCACTTAACTCACCAGGTTGCTCACTTAACAAATGCAGTGACTCACACAACATCTGTGGCAAGAAAAATCATAAAATGGGGGCAAAACTCACTGAACAAATGTCTCACTTAGCAACATACATTTTGGGCTCAATTGTTGGTCGTAAGTGGAGGACTACCTGCAATTCAGAGACCTAATATGTGAAAAGATGAAACCAAATTTAATCTCAAATTCGATCTATATTTGCTATTAAAAAAAAGAGTTGAAAGGCAACTCACCAGTAGATTGTGTAAGCCTCTGCTTGAGCCGGGTCCTGGATATTTGGTTCATTTAGGAGTTCTTGAATTCCTAACAAGATCTAAGAACACAGAACAAGAGAAGCATCGCTGTAGACTTTCACCTTGCAAAATCATAGATTAAAATCAGATGTGTATTTTCATCAAGGTGTTAAATACTTACCCTCAATTGTTAATTGTGAATTTAAAATATTAAGAAATCATTAGGTGTTACAGGCATACAATTGAGGGCATTTGAATCAATATAGTATGATGCATAAACATGACCCATGTTCTAACAAAATGCATACTTGTTTAATTGTGATTGCAGGCCTCCAATCCTTATCCTCTTCTAAGATAGACAGACAGACTGTGCCTGAAGGATACACGTTTGGATGGAATAAGGGTGGCTCAAATTTGCCTAGAGAAAGGAAAACTTGGTTCAGATACAAGGCTTTGGAGAAACACTTTTAAAAGCTAGCAGGGCTTCAGTCAATGCTTGGGAGCAAGAATATGCCCTTTGCTTCTATACCCAATTTAAACTCCCTTCTCTGAAGTAAACCAATTTAATTTCCTTTGTAATCACTTAGATCTTAAGGACTATAACTGATAGTGTCCCCTCTTGAATCCTCTGAATAAGCTTTTTTTTAACCAAATTTATTTTAAAAGAGCACTAGTAACTTAAAGACAATAGGAAAGAATCCCAAAGGGGAAAAAAACAAAAAGAAGCTGAAATTCAAATATGAAAGGTGGCAATTTTTAAAAAACACACCTAATAGTATTTGTTCCATGCACCAAAGTATTTATTCAAGCACTCGGACTCTGAACAAATTAACAAAATGAAAAATCTCAAACATCCATTGGAAAGAAATACATCCCTCCAAGAAGAGACAAACACAAAACAGCAGAGCTTCGCCAGTTGCTGAAAAGTGAATTTCGGAATCTCTGGCCATGTAAAACTCCAGTCAGCGAGTCATTACAAAAGAAAGGAAGCAGCCAATTTCTGAGATGGGAGATTTTGCAGCAGCGGGAGTGCTCTCCATCAGGGGTCTGGCTGGGGGATTCTGGGAGTTGAAGTCCTCCAGGCTTAAAGGGGCCGCGGTTGGAGACCCCTGCTCTAAAGGATGCAGCGCTTGGAAGCCCCTCCAAGCCTGAGGTAAAAAGGGTCCCGGCTTCTGGAAGGGGAAACGGTTTCAGGGAGCAGGAGAGGAAAGGAGGACCAGGGACTCAGAACCGACCAACTTCTTGGGCTTCTCCCCTTCGGAGGCCAGCGGGCGGGGGAGGCAAAGGAGCCCACCCGGATTACCTCAGCCGGGTCCACCCAGGCAGGGGCTCCCCTTCCTTCGCTTGGGGGGCAATGAGGTGCTGCTCCCCCCCAGTTCGCTAAGCCTGTTCCGGCCTTGCAAGGCCCCGAGACGCTCCGAGGCTCCCCAGACTTACATTTCGGCGGCGAGGAGGGATAGTCGTCCTTGAACAGCATCCGTAGCTTGAACAGGCCGCCTTCCCACGGGGTCTGCGGGGAGGGGGGAAGCACAAGGGAGGCGACCGGTGGCCCACAGCGCTTTGAGACGCCGCTTCCCGGGCTCTTTCCGCCTCAACCGCAGACTTTCCCTCCCCCGGGAACCGCCTCCCGCCCCTCCCCCTCCCCTCCCGGGAGCCTCCCAGGGCCGCGGGGGCGAGCGGACAAAAGGGACCGGCGGGCGGGCCGCTTCCTTACCCCTTTCTTGCCCGGAATCGCGCACTCCCAGTTCATGAGGTTCATGGTGCCGTCGGGGTTCTTGGTGGGCACCGCCACGAAGCCCTGCAAGGAGCCGGAGGTTAGCCGCGACGCCCGCCCGCCCGCCCGCCCCGCCGCCCTCGCCCGCCCGCCCCCGCCACTTACGAACGGGTGGTCCTTCCTCCAAGCCTTCCTCTCCTGCGCCAGGCGGCTGAGCGCGATCCCAGACATGGTCGACGGACTCTGCGACACACAAAGGCGGCCGGTGAACGTCGGGCGGCCTGCGGGGACCCCGGGAGGGAAGGCCGAGCGCCGCCGGGTCCCGACTGACCTTGAGAGGCGGCCGCGCGGGTCGGCCCCCGCAGCGGGCGCGATCCCCTCTGGGCCTTACCGTGAAGCGCCCCGGAGGCGGAGGCGGCAGCGGCAGCAACCCCCGCGCGTGTCCCGGATTCAGGCGGCGGCGGCGAATGACCCGGATGTTCCCTGCCCGCCTCCCCCCCTTTTGTCTGAAACCCGGCCTTTCCCTCGCAGAAAACGGAGCGCGTCAGTACGGCCTGTCCCTCGGCGCGACCCGTCTGCGAGACAGCGCCTGCGCCGAGAGCGCGAAGCCGAACGCCGCAGCGCGGGACGCTCTTAGGCCACGCCTCCAGCTCCGGCAGACAGCGGCCAGCGGGCTGGAAGCCGGAAGGGGCGGGGTCGGCTCCGCGGCTTTTCCTGAACGCCACCCGGCAGGCCCCGCCCCCTGCGTCCCCCTCACGCCGCGGCCGGGCTTTGCGGGCCCGCGCCCCTCTCCGGCTGGCCGATTAGCCGCTCTCCGCCCGGGGCGGATCCAGAGGCGGAGTCGCGATCCGTCCGAGTGGCGGCTCTTAGCCACGGAGAGAGCCGGGGCCCGGGGCGGCGCTGACCAAGCGGGGATCCATGGCTGCATTCAGGGACCCGAATCGAGAGCTGGGGGAGGGGGTTGCCGGTTTTTATCCCGGGATCACCTGCGATTAAAAACGACTTAACGGAAGAAAAGGATAAAGGAGGACAAGAACGGCATGGGTCAGAATTGTTGTAAGAGGCTTGGGCGGGGGGTGGACTAGATGACCCACAAGGTCCCTTCCGACTCTTATTCCATTATTAACGGCAGGCCGGACTCTCGCTCTCCGTCCCGACGGCCAAGGCTTGAGCAAGGCAGGCCTCTGGGTCTCCGGGGAGCCTGGTTTCCAGAAGGCAGGTGCGCTTTGGGGGCGGCCGGAGGGCATTGCAGGCAGGATCGAATTGGCCAGGTGGCTGTCTCAGGAGCCGCAAGCAGGGTGGGCCTTTCACCCTGAATTGCACCCCTGGCCGGTCCAGCTCACGAAGCACTGTCGCCTTTGGCACCAGGTGAAGCTTCTAGGTGGTCTTCAAGGACAGCCCCACACACAGGGCATTACTGCAGTCAAGTCTTTAGATGCCAAGCGTGAGCGTCCGAAGGGTGCATCAGATTAACAGAGTTGGAAGGGACCTGGTAGGTCATCTAGTCCAAACCCTGCCCCCAAGCAGGAGACCCTACACTATTTGTGACAAATGGCAGTCTATCCTCTTCTATATACTTGTGCAACCTTGTTGGTTTATGATTTTGGTCAACAAACTACTGAAGGGCTCAGAAATTGGATAGCAACTATTGTAGAGGTATTGGCCAGAATCCTTGCAAGGGAAGTGGACCAGGAGTAGAGATGTGGGGAAACTGCAGAGTCTGTACCCAAGCTGGTTCTTCTACAAGACATAGAGGGCCCACAAAATGCAGTCTTGAAGTATTTTTATCCATATTTGAGGATAATAAAAAAACAACTATTGGGAACACTGAGAATGGGCCAGAGTTCATAGGTAGTACAGGTAGTATTTGACCTGCTACCTCAACTGATCCCAAGATTTCTTTTGCTAAGTGAGAAAGTTGTTAAGTGAGTTTTGCCCCCTTTACAATCTTTTTGCCCTGGCATGTTAAACGCTGCAGTTAAGTTAGTAATACATTTGTTAAGTGACTTTTGTTTCCCCACTGACTGCTTGTCAGGTCACAAAAGGTGATCACATTACTGGGACACTGCAATGATCCTCAATATGAGCCCAAGTATCCCAATTTTGATCATGTGACCATGGGAATGCTGCAATGGTTATAACTGAAAAAATGGCCATAAGTCACTACCTTCAGTGCTATTGTAACTTCAAACTGTCACTAAACAAATTTTTGTAAGTTGAGGACGATCTCTATCATCCTTGCATGCAAAAGATCCCCGAATTGATCCCTGGATGGATTGGAAACCATCCTGTATATAAAGATCAACAAGATTGAGTATTCCGTGAAGGTTTGAACATGTATTACCAGACCAGAGACTTAGCCACTCCATCCACACGTGTAGAATTGTTAGTTTTAACCTTAACTAAAAGCTTTTGAAGCTTAGTACATTATTTGTGAAGCTTAGCTTCACTTTGTCAACCCAGAAAATGGTTTAATTTAACCAAATTGCCTTTATTCTGTTGCTCCATCACAGAGAAAAGCAAATCTTTTCCTGCTATCGTAAGAAAATGGTCTTCCTGAATAGACTCATTCTGGTTGCTCTCATTTAATAAGACACCATCTGGCTTTCTTAAGGGGGGTGGGATCACAAGTACTGTATGATATCACTTGCCACTCTTACACCCTAGGAATAGTGTAGTTCTGTCTTGTTCTTGGTGAATCCTGGGCCTGGTGTCCCAACACACCAGTTGAGATCTCAACGATCCTTCAGGACTAGAGTTTATAATAGGCTTTGGCATTCAGGATAGATGGGTCACCATTGTTGAGAGTGATGAAAGTCAAGCTGAAGAAAAATGATATTTGGAATGAGAGGTTTTCTTGAGGAAAAGAACCAGCCAGAGTTATTGCTTGAGAACCCCTCAGAAAGTGCCAATAGAACTGATCCAAAAGGCTTGATCTCTATAGATTTCCACTGATTGTTTAGATCCTGTCTTCACTTGGTGTTAAGGAACTATGGCCTTCTGATAAGCAGGTAACTTGTAGCTGATAACTTTCTACCGATTCCACAATATTTCTTTGCCACATTCAAGTCTCAAAATGTGGGCTCCGTAAGCTAAAATCCAGTCAGACTAGGGAGGTCCTACCTCATGTGAGAACTTTCACAGCCTGTTGGGAAAAAGAATCCTACCGATCTTCAGACAACTTTCTCTTCTGCTGTTTTTGTTCTTTTATTGAGCACCATGGTTATCTTGTGCCTTAGCCATGCGTTATATCAGCTTAAGGGGACACACTACATGATATTAAAGCATTTAAAAAAGCATTTAGCCTTCACTGTCAAAAATAAAATAAATGCAAAAGTTAGACCAAACAACTGAAAAGAGGAACAGGTTTGCTAACACCCATGTTTATCATTCAGAATCCAGAATCAGTGTGGATGCCTTCAAAGACAAGTGTCAAGTTATTAAAACCTACCCAATTCCCTTGGTAAGGCCCATCAACTTTCTATAACAGTGTTTGTTGAAATGTGGAAGACAGCGTGGGATGAGACTACCATAAAAGAGTGATAATCAATGGTTAATGGATTATTTTAAACTGGTTTTTCCAGGAAGCTAAGCATCATGCCCTATATTAACATTACATAGTCTTGAAAAATACAAAGAAAAATTCCATGCTTTTTAGGTTATTTTGATGATATAATTTCCAAGATATAAACTTTAAATTCTGATGCTATATTGTTCATATACTACTCCCACCCCCACCCCCAACTCAGCAAGAAGTCACACCAAAATGAGCGCAAAGGAAGTATTGCCTGGATTTAAAATCCTCCATAAGAATAGCCCTAATGCTGGAAGTTTCTGAACTCTTCAAAAGGGAATCGGTATCGGTCAACATTCCCGTCACCTCTCGGCTCTTGCAAGGCAATCTTCAGAAATGGCAAGGGGGCAACCTCACTCATTCCAAAGCCAACCCTTGAGCTCGTGCTGAAGGGGACACAACAGAGGGGCGAAGAGGGGCTCCCCCTGCCCCATCCTGGGCTGGGCTGCTATCCCCTTTCAGGCTGGCATTGAATGATAACGAGCTGGCTAATTACTAATACCTTCAAGGGGTTCAAAAAGAGGGGTTCATACGCACACAAACCTGTTTCTCAGTACTTCTCAATGCAATACTCCTTTCAGGGGGAAAACTGGCGATAGATATAAAAGCCCAGATGTGAAACATGGACTCCTCAATAGGAATCGCTCAAGGAGTCTGTGTGTAGGTACAGCTGTCCTATGTAATTACACTTCAATCAATTCGGCATCTTTCAAAAGTACTGAGAAGGCCTTGTAATCTTCTGTGCTGCTTAATGCCATCTCCAGACTGGAGGCTAGAAAATGTAACCAACTTGCCCGTTCTTTTGGGCCCAAAGATTTAATCAAATGCAGGCAGACAAGATACATTTGAGACAGTACATGTCAATTATTAAAAAGTATTACATAAGTTGTTTAATGAAAGTTTAAAATATGGGTAGGATGCTATAAAGTCTCAAACAAGCAGGGACTCCTCTCTAAGGGAACCAAGAGAAGTTTGAAGTCAATTCCTCTCTAAACTATTCTGAAAGGCTTGCCAAGGGTTCCATTTAAACACAGTGCTCTAAAAAGATCCAGTTGTGTTTTTTCACATTTACTAGAAGCTTCTCTTAATGAAACTATGGTTCGTTTTGACAGTATTTGCCAAAACATTAGAAAGAACTGCATAGATAAGAATATAGAAATAACTGTAAACATCTGTTTAAGAATCAGAAGAATTCCTACTTTCTGATGCATAAATTCTATGCTTTCGGGCACACAGACCTTCCTTCCCGACCCTCTGCACCGAGCAGCCATTGAGACGAAAATCTGAGGCCTAACTTCAGCTTCACCACTATCAATATTTGCAGATCTTTTTGAAAAAACATGGTGGATAGCCATGCATTTGAAAGGCAAGATGTCGTATCATTTGTAAACAAAACTGGTCTTCAATCCTTAAGGGTAGTCAAACTGAATGCTGACATTGGTAAGATCAAGATCAACCTGAAGGCCAACTCTAGAAATGCAGGCAAAAGAGGCTTCTCCCCTCTGGCTAATAAAGGGAGCAAGGGGAACAGGGGAGAGGAATTAGGGAGGAAATACACATTTCATTTATCCCAACAGAGGAATACTTATTCCCTAAAACATTCTTACATGAGAACCGCAAAGGAATGTATAGGAGAAGTCCACAGAGGCTGCTAGTAACAGAGGCCTGTATACGGACTGGAGTAGCACCAATAAGTTGTCCTTGAACCACCTGCAGGAACTAAGCTCCCAATCGCTTCCCACAAACCAGCAGAGCTCCCTCTGGCCGGCACTGGAGAAAGTGCTGCAGCTCTGCAGGGCGGAAGCTGAGAGTAAAGCCGAGTCCTTCCGTGGAATCACCTTCCGCACAACCAGGGATCAGAAGGAAGCAGGCAACGCAGGCCTGCTCCGGCCACAGCATTTTCAAAAGTTATACATCCATCTTGTCTGCACAAGAGACGTCCGCTTGGCGCCAAGCCTCTTCGTGTGGTGATGCAAATAAAACAACCTTCTGCATTCAATACTGTGACACAACTACATTCTCGAACCTCGTTCCTGCAAAATCTGGAGAGAGAAAAAATTACACTGAGAAATTAGATTTGACACAATCTTCCATGTGGGTTTGTATACTAAACATTGTTTACTTTATTCTTGTTTCTAAGAAACCCCATGCCTCTGGTGCAAATGCAGACCAGCACAAAGTCAGCAAACGATCATTTAGCCACAGAGCATAAATATCTCAGCCATGAACAGTTTGTGCACCTCTTGTCACCAAGACACTGGAACACCCCCTTCTGCAAGGGAAGATGTAGCTCACTAGAACGACTGGAGGTGCTTTGTGACACAAAGCTTATTTTAATCATCTGTGGGCCCTTTATCCCAGCAAAGCAGTCTGACCACCAGCCCTCCTGGAGGGAAAGCGTCTGAGAACCCCTGCACTGAGAAGGCCTGTCCCTGTCTGTCCGGGAGCTGAGTCCCTGGCCCTTGCACTATTCCAAAATCTGGATAATGATACTTCAATCTGCTTTTGCCCAGGATTAGGAGTTAAGGGATGTAGAAATACAAAAACAAGAGGCAACAGTGTGTGTGTGGGGGGAGCAGCAGGTGGCACTTGGACCTTTTGGCCTTCACACTTGATCTAACATTAGAGGAGGAAAGCCAAAAATCAGGAGGAGCCTGGGAGCATCTTTGTAGGCTAACAAATTTTATTAAAGGGCAAACGCTTCCATGAGCTGCAGCTCAAAAGAAACGCAGCTGCAAGTTAAGCTGCTTCTTACAGCTCCTCAAAGGTGCAGAGTAAGGGCAAATAATGCAACATATCCTTGAATGACCTGAACTGAATATGGAGACACCTTGTTGGCTTTTGGCTTAGCAAGCATTATAATCTGAGAAATAAAGCAGCCAAACTAGTTCATTTCACAATAACCGTCACATTCTTAGAAAAACCAGCAGTCATTAGGACCAACAGAATCTCAGATTTTCCAATCACATATTTTAAGGACCAGGACTGTGTGACTTCCTGTTTCAATGCAATAGCTTTTTATTTTTCACTGGAGTGTTTTTATAGTTTGTGTCTAAAATGCTCATATAAACTCATTTTTCTCCCTTTTCTCCAATTCTCACCATCACTCTCTTTTTATTAAAGTTTATTCCGGAAGAATTAGAAGATGGCTTAGTCATTTCATGTTAGTGCACAAAGTAAAACCATGGCTGTCATAGTAGTAAAAAGGAAGCAAAAATACCCTTAAAATCTAGTCTGCACTCTTAAAATAGCTTGAATTCTTAGCCCCCGTAATCAGTCCCTTTGCCTAGTGCTCCCTTGCCCGAGGATGGAGACCCACCTGCACCCCTCTTAACTAGAGTGGCTGGCATTCCTGATGGCAGCCCTCCTTTGGTTCCCCTTGGCAGAAGAGAAGGCCAGATCTATGTGCCATGGGCAGGTGCCCATTCATCTTCTGAAGATTCTTCCATTCTCCTTCAGGCTAGTTTGGGCTTAAATGCAAATGGCATTGTCCAGACATTGAAACTTCACCAATTAAACCAACATTGACTCCCCCTGCTTGCTCCACCCAGCACTCACCCCCCCCCCCCCCATGGAAGAAGCCAGGGGACACAAACAGAATTCTTCTGTAGTGGGATGTTGGGGTGGGGGGCGCAGTGTTACTTCAGCATTCATTTCCAACACACCATCTACTTAGCCTGAAGGCCCCCAACTCAGGTCAGGATCTGAAACGGCAATGCGGACAACAAGGGTCCCACACATGGGCAGAGACAAGGCTGCTTTCTTACGAGGAGTCCCATTAGCATTGAAGTGTAGAAATACAGGGGAAGACCCTGATGTTTTGAGTTGACTGGCACCTTTTGATTTCTCCGTTAAAGAAAAAGTTTAAAGCTCATTCTGAGCTAACCTGATTGTTTTTCATTCTCTGCTGAAAAAAGGAGGTTGTGGGGGAAGCAGGACCGTCATATCGCTGCCAAGTTTTTCTCATCTGTGAAAGGCTCACAGTTTTGGTTCCGTCCCAGAGCCAGGTGCTACCTGGTCAAGGTCAGGTTGTGCTGTCTCGGGACTACTGAGGCAGGGCCGTGCAGTGATGGCGCCAGGCTTTCATAGAAACCTCTTCCTGGCCTTTAAACTGGGAACTTCCACCCAGAATCCTGCACAGTGGGTGGTGCAAATTGGCCGCCCTTGGGGAGGGGCATCTCTGCAGTTGTTTTAAGGAGCTCTTTGCTGGAGATTTGGGTGTCATCTTTGCTTGGCATGTATGCCTTTTATGTTAGGCTTTTAAATCTGTTTGCTTGAATTAATAATAAAGCTTAAAAATTCTTATTCGCTGGTGTGTTTGTTGTCCAAAAAGACCAACTGCCTGGGCACCTGAGCCCTGGCAAGCACAAAGCCCAGTGCCAAGCTCTTATGCGCTCCTCTCCTCTCGATGACTCACCTTTGCTTTCTCGCTGGGCTCGCTGGCTGTGCCATAGGGCGTGTTGTGCAGCTCCTTGGAGACAACGCAGAGGAATTCTGCCTGGTCCTCATTCCCATAATTATAGGATGATCCGATGCTCACCAGCTGGAACAGGAAAGAGAGGCTTAGAGTCGCTGCTGTTGCTTGCAAAGGGCCCCCGAGGCCTCACACCACACGGCAAGCGTGTCCAAAGGCCAAAGCTCCACTAGCTGGAGGGCAGTCCTCTCTTTTTATTCCTAACCCTGGCAGAGAGGAAGAGCAGGGCCGTCACTGGAGGCCTTCCTCATGAGCGGAGTTCCAGAACATGGACTTTGCCCATGATGAGGGCTCACCCGGCTCCTGACACTGCAAGTATTTAGGGGCAATTAATAAACCTTTTAAAAGATTTGTTGCAATTTCCCCATCTCTTATTGGTGTTCTTTTTTTAGTATCTGTCCTGTAAATTCCAAATTAAATACCAACATGCAGATTAATGGAACAGCTGGTAAAATAATTGGCATGTTCCATCAAACGATCACTTCTGCTCAGAAACTCTAACACCCACTTTCCTCGTCTTTCAAAGCAACGTGAAGCCCAGGAGCCACAGGCAGCTTTGCCAAGCAGCCTCACGCTACCAGTAGCGTTTCTGGAAAAGGAATAACCGCCCGCCTTGAAAAGAAGCACCTGGTACTAAATGCGGCCACACAAGCAATCTTGGGCACCCAAAGAACCGAGTATGTAACAACTCGGGGGTGGGTGGGACTTGGTTTCCCTCCCCCCCCCCACTAAATTTTTTTTTGTTCTATTGTACTTTACTAATTTATTTGATTCTTTTTGTTAGTTTTTATTGTTTTTTATTTTTATTTTAAAAATGGTTTTACATTGTGTAAGCCTCCTCGAATCAGCAAATAGGTGGCAATATAAATTAAATGAATAAATAAATAAACTTTGCTGCAGTGGCTCCACTGGATGCCAGTTTGCTCTGGATCCCATGCCAGGTGCTGGCTCTGATCTTAAAGGCCCACTTGGCACCGTATCTCTGGAACCATCTTCAGCCCCTTACACTGGCCCATCCCACCCAGGGCGGGGCACATGCTGTGGACCGGTCAGTTAAAGAATTCTGACTGGTGGGGTCCAGGAAGAGAGCTGCCTCTGCCGAGGCCCACCCTGTGGCGGGACCCCCTCTCCTTTTGGAAAGGTTTGGAAACATGGCTCTGCTGTCTTGCTTGGAGGAGACGGAGGTGGAGCTGATTAGCACCTGGAAAGCCCCCGCTTCCAATAAACTGAATTATAATCATCCTTGCCTTTTTTAAAAAATTGCATATTGGTTTTTAATGTTTTCATATTTTATTTGTATTCTACCCAGAGTCCCTCTGTGAAGGAGATCAGTGATTTCAAAATCTGACAACTAAGTAAAATCAATGAAAGAAAATAAATCCCTCCCCCCATTGCTGTTGTGACCCTGAAAGCAGGCTGCCAAGTGTCTCCAAGCCTCTCTCTCTCATAACACACAAACACACACGCACACACGCACACACACAAGCCAACTCCAGCTGCTCCACTAACCACCAAGCAGCTGATCCACACACCAGGGATTCCCCTGGGACCATATGCTTTTCAATGTCACCTTTCTTCTCTACAGGTTGTATCAGTCCGACTTAAATCCTGGTTTGCCAGGGAAGGCCCTGGAAATTATCGTTGATAGAAATGCTCAAATATATCACAACCCTGAATAATCTTTTATATGCTTAAAAAAGAGCTTCAACAAAGGAGAAGAAACAAAATTATGCAATAAAGATCTTGGGCGAAACAAAGAAAAATTACTGCCTATTCTGGCACCTGGTTTCCTGATCTTCTATAACTCACCTAACAACAATAATTTAATCTGTGCTGATTCTTGGAATGGACATTTCAGCCATTTATTCAAGACATCTCTAGGTGAGAATCCTTCAATTTTGCTACCCTTCCTGAATAGACCCATTTCATGTATAAAACATCAAAAATAAATTTCTCAATTGGAGAAAAGGCAAATCCCTCGGCAAAAACAATTATACCAGAATTTCCAAAATCCAACCCCACCTCTGCTAGCTCCTCTCTTCATCGCCACAAATAACTCTTTCCAGATTCCAAAACTGGGCTTAATCCTTCTTCCCATGGATACAAAAGGGGACCAGTCTTATCCTATAAACTATCAGCCTCTCATCTGCAATTAGTAGCTTAAACATATATTTTTTCATATTATAAACTTTCTCATTGTAAGCTTTCTAAAAACATCCTGACCTCAAGGCAGACAATGTTCAGACCGGATCATTCAACAACAGATCATAACATAATATGACATCATACCAGCTGAGAAACCTTCCCAAAGATTTCTTCCCAAAGGTGCCCTTCAGAATTATAAAGGAAAACAATTTAAACTGTTTTTGAAAAGAACACTGTTCAGAAATAAAACATAAGCTTGCAGAAAAGGAAGAGGAAAAAAACAGATTACCCCAATTTGTTTTTTCACCCTTATGACTGCTGCAGCAACCCCACCCCCAAAGGAGCAGCCATGTTACCTTCACAGGTAACGTTTTCTTAAGAGGCACCATAAATAGGAGGCTCTACGCTATGTACAAAAACAAGGAGCTCCTTCCAAAAAGAACCAGAGGCGAAGGGAGCTAGAGAAGAGACAGAGGTCGTCCCCCACTCCATGGATTGCCTCGGTGGGCCTAGTTGCCTCTACCTGTCCCTACCTCAGTCTCAAGACAGGAAGGGAAGTATTGGCCTTCTTATAAAAGAGAGACGTACGGGTGACTGAAAGCGCAGGTGCAAAACTCTCTGACACCGAAGCACACTAAAGTAACTGACACACTAATTTCAGAATATTACTTACCAATTTGGCATTACTTAATAGCACGGATATTATTTTTGATGGGATACTGCTACTATTAATCTCTTTTTGATATTGACAATAATGTAGTACAGATAATCCTCGACTTACAACCAAAATGGAGCCCATAATTTCTGTGGCTAAGCAAGACAGTTGTTAAGTGAGTTCTGCTCCATTTTACGACCTTTCCTGTCACAGTTGTTAAGTTAGTAGCAGGGCTGTTAAGGGAATCTGGCCTCTCCATGGACTTTCTTGTCAGAAGATGGTCTGCAAAGGGACCACCTGATCATCCCAGGACAATCGTCATAAACACGAGTCAGCTGCCAAGCGCCTGAGTTTTGTTCATGTGACAACTGGGGAGGCTGCAGCAGTCATAAGTGTGAAAAAGTCATAAATTGCTTTTATCAGTGGCGTTGTAACTTTGAACCAGTCACTAAGCGACCTGTTGTAAATCGAGGACTACCTGTGTGATATTGTGGTGCCTTATATATACCAATGTAATAAAAGTTCTCTCTCTCTTTTTCTCTCAGCTGTGCCTGTATCTGCAAAGGAAGTGAAATCTCGTTACGTTACCTGTTCAAATTTCCAGCCATCAGACATGGTGGAGACCATCTGAGTCAACTCCTCTTCCTGGCACTGGAGCACTCTGTAAACATGCTTGACCGGCACCTGTGGCAGAGAACAAGGCTGCTGGGACCAAGGCAGGGAATGGACAGCCCATGGGGATGCTCAAAAGGAGCTCTCCTGAACACACACACACACACGGTCACAGCACCCCCACCCACCCCCCGGGTGGGACTGGCCTCACAGACTGTCAAAGTGGCATCAACACGAGAGAAGAAATGCTGCTGGAGCCGGGGAAGGCGACGTTCCTCTTCCACACTGGCAATCTCACGTACTGAAACAGCCCCAAACCAAACACCACTTACTCAGAAAATCAAAGAGGGCCCCACCTGTGAGATTTTACTGTCTCTTTCTCTTATTTTGTCCTTCACCAGTTTAATTAAGGATGTGATGTTGTAGAATTCAGCTTCTTCAAGCACACCTTGAAAAGGAAACCAAGTTGCAAAAGACAAAACTTAATTCTGGTGGCAAACAACGTGAGCCCAGGCCACAAACCGCTATACCACCTCTCTTCCCGCTTTCAAGAGTGGCTGTGGAACACAAGAACAACAGAGCCCAGACAGGTGGGAAAGGGCAACCATCTGCATGACACCAGGTTCCTTTTTGTTTCTTCAAATATGTTATAATTAGAAATATTCCAGCTGAAGGAAGGAGGTTTTGAATGGGGAGGGAAGCATATTTGGAGGTCTGGCTAGCCTTACAAAGTGAGACTGGGGTCTCTAGTTCTTCTTTATTCCTACTTTTTATTGTTTGGAAGAATTGTTATTTTATAAGAATCAAATGCCAGGAGCAGTTTATTTTTCAACATTTCAAGCCCAAGAAATTCAAAAGGAGGCAACCATAAGTTGAGGTGCCAAGACCAGCCAACCTGTGCAGATAATCATGCAACTGCTTTCCAAATGAAGCAATTTGAAAACTAATTTTTGGAGCCAACGAATTTCAGAAGAGTTTTACAGAATTGCAAAACATACCTTCCTCCGCCAGGTCTTTATTGATAACAAGTTTCCCATGCCGGAGATAGTTCAGTACCGGTCCAAAATAGGTTGGATCTCTGTCTATTAAATAGGCACCTGTTTCATCCTAATTAAAGGAAATACATTTTATTTATTTGGTACACACCCCACTTTTCCAGCAATCAGTTCTGTAAGCAGCTTTTTAAGTTTTAACAATAAAACAAATAATGTTATTTATATCACTGTGGCCTTTGTGGGGAGATCATGCTTATTGGTTTGACATCCTCGAGGCAATGAATTAGGATATGATTTTCAAGAGGATTTGCCAGCTGTGGGCTAGGCGACAAAGGCAACCAAGAGTGGAGAGAAACTTTATTCAAAACCTGAACTGTTAAACAAATCACCAAATGTTTAAATTAAAAGATCAGCATCCCCATGCGTACCTGAAAGGACCAAAATTTAAATGCAGAACTCAGTTGTAATTATAACATTCTCTCAATTTACTAACAAACGTTAGTTTTATTTCTTTGAAAAATTCATGTGGCTATGACAGGGGGAGAAAAAAGATTGTCAGGTCCACCATCTTTGGCTTGGTACGGCACTGGCGTCTGTCATCAGAGGACTGGGGGAGGGGAACAAATGGGCAATAAACCAGCATGCACTTTTGTGTGGGAATTCAGGAGGGGGATGACAGCTGAAGAGTGTCACCGAGGGACCAGTTTGTGCCAAGGAGTCTTCAAGGCTGTTTGCCCCGAGTGTGGAAAGTTACCAGGCCAAACACCTCAGGATTCCCAAAACATCCAGGTGGCATCGTATATTGTTGCATTTGGACTGGTCAAGGGGAAATGGATGGGACTGAAGGAAATAGATTTATCTTGTTGCACAGGAGACTCAAATTCCACCTGACTTTACTGCAATCAGCATCTCTTAGTAAAGGGACCCTTTGCTTCAACAAATGGAGTTGAGGTTTTTTTTCTTCCCTAAGGGATCAGGCTTGGGGCAGGTCTGACATTAGGCAGAATCTGCAATTGTGGTCAACCTGGAGAGGACATCATCTCTATTGTGGAGACTGTGCCCACGATGTCGGCTCAAGGGAGCGATCAGGAAGGGATCGAATGCTGGGAGAGGCTTCGTCCAGGCCTCCTCCGGGACTGGATCTCTCTGAGTGGATAGGAGAGGCCGTGACCAAACGAGGCCCAGGTGGTTCTTGGGTGTTGGGAGGAAGAACGACCCACGGGGATGAACTACTATCAAGCTAACACCTCAGAGTTCTCAAACACCTATGCGGCACTACACTGGCTACCGGTGAACTGGTGAAGGGGCGGTGGTGTTTGAGTTGGGAAGAATAGCTTAATGCTTTGCGCAGGAACTTCAGGTTCCGCCCGAACTCTCTGCAATCACTTTCTCTCAGTAAAAGTGTCTTTTGACAACTACTTGTTTCAAGAGTCATACTTTCCTGAGGGAGTAGCTGAGGGAGGCCTTTAAAGTTCCTAGTGGGATAGGTTTTCCAGATGTTCTACCACTCTGGTAAGCCCAGAGACATGACACTAAGATCCAATCAAATCGAACCCTTTATTTGCTTGCCTCTAATGGAGAAAATCTTGCAAATGAAAGCTATAAACTTTTAGACATTATTCTCCTCTATCAAGCTCGGGAGAGCCCAGTCTCTGAATCCTTTTTCTGGGAATGTTCTGAGTTGGCAGCTGCCTCAGAGGCTCCTCCTGCGTAGAAGGGAAGGGACCTTGGCGGCCTCCAACCCTAACCCATTCAGGTCAGGGAATCTCAGATCATCCATGACAACAGGCTGCCTGAACTTTGCTTTGACACCCCCAGTGATGGACTGTCCTGTGGTTTAATACTTAACAGGAATGTTAAAGTATTATTTTGAAATCTTTGAAATCTTACTCAGTAAAGCTCTCATCCCTCACTACGCGTCCCATTCTCAGATACCAGAGAATAAATCTACATCCTCTTCCTTGGTAGTGACTTTCAAGAACTAAGGCCTGCTGGCTTGTTTCATCTAAGCTTCTTCAGGCTAAATATACTCGGTGCCTTTAAATTTTTCATAGGATTCAACCTGCAAGCCTCCTTTCATTGTCACTGTTTTTCTGAGCAATTTTCCCAGTTCCTCAGCATCTTTCCTGAATTATGGCAACTAGAACTGGATACAATACTCCAGTACAACACAGAACTATCCCTTCCTATAATCTCATCACTATGCCTCGGTTGATGTGATCCAAGAATACATTAGTCCTTTTGGCAACAGTAGCACATTGCTGGCTCATGGTTAATTTATGGTGCACCAGAATACTGAGATCCTTTCAAAAGTACTACTGCTAGTACCTATCAATCTGATTTTTCCTATTTAAGTACAGAACCATACACGCCCTGCAATGAACTCCATTTTGCTGGGTAAGACTCAATGTTAAGGTATATCAAGAGCCTTCTGAACCTTGAGCTGGTCTTCTAAGGAGTTAGCAATCCACCCCAACTTTGGGTTGGCAGAAAACGTGATCAGCACTTTATCTCCTCATCTAAATAATTCATGAAGAAACTGAAGAGCCCTGGGGCCAAGATGACCCTGCGATCCCACACTGAATATATTCCTGATGACGAATATCGCCAGAACATAAACATGCACACCTTTACTGGTGAAACAAAAAGGTGTAAGAGTTGATGTTGTAAAGGCATACAAAATTCTGGGATGCATCATCATCAGCAGGAAAAAGGAGGTCCTAATCCCGCTTATATCAGGCCTATCAAACTGGCAGCCCGCAGGCCACGCCCACCCCGGCTCCACAAAGGCAAAAAAAAAAAAAAAAGGTCACGTCATGTCACATGATGCGATTGAATCTGACACCCATGCACACACAGAGGTTCAGCCAGACCCCTGACTAAACTGGAACATTGTGCCCAGCTCTGGAGACCCCACTTAAAAATAGATGTAAGATTGAGCGAGTCCAGCGATGAGGAACAAAAACGGTGCAAGCTCCAAGGGACAAAACATATCAGGAGAGATTGGAGGAACTGAATATCTACTGTCTGGAGGATGGAAGGGAAAGAGGGACATGACTGAAACCTTGAAATATATGAAAGGTGTGAATAAAGTTCTAGAAGGTTCTAGAACTAGGTTCTATTTTCAACATTAAGCAAAAATCAAGAACCTGGGAGCATAATCTCAAACTGAAAGGAGGGAAGTTCAAACGTAATGTTGGAAAGTATGACTTCACAAAAAGAGTAGAGGATGCTTGGGACCAATTTCCAGCGGATGTAGCACACCAATCATCAACAACTGTGTTTAAATATGCTTGGGATAAACAAATCTCCATCTTCTGACAAAAAATAAAAAATATAATACAATTAAAATAAATTAAAAAATAAAAATAACCAAAAACGATACATTAAAAAAAATCCCCTTCAAAGGACAGACTTGATGGACCACTAGGTCTTTTTCTGCCATCAGTTTTCTACGTTTCTAAGACAAAGAACCCAAGGACCACGAGTGGCATACAGGAGTACAACCACTTTGGGTCCATCTAGTAGTGGGACCATCCATCCATTTTGTTTTATCCCAAGTTGCCGCCTGGATGCCACCAGGAACCAGGGAAAACATAGGAAAGATAGAGGGAGGTGCAGAGGCGGCTTAAGTGGCCTGCTGACCAAAGAAGGAAAGAGGGTGAGAGGCAGCAGGGAAAAGACTGGACTGCTTAATTTCTAGTATGCACCTGTCTTTTCCAAAAGGGAAAAGTAACTGACTTGTAAGAAGCTACAGCATGGGGAGCAGAAGAGAAACACATATTAAAATAGGCAAGGGATTGGTAAAAGAGCGCCTAGTTGCTTTGAATGAGTTCAAGTATTCTGAAGCAGATGGATTGTATCCCAGAATGTTAGAAGAATTGGTAGATGTTATCTCTGAGAAACTGACTGAAATCTCTGAGAGATTCTAGAATGCAGGGAAAGTCCCAGAAACCTGGAGAAGAGTTAATATTGTCCCAATATTTGTTTAAAAGGGTAAACGTTGATCCAGGAACTATAGACCAATCAGCTTGACCACAATACGTGAGAAATTCGAGAAATGATAATCAAGCAGCGCTTTTGCAAGGCTTTAGAAACGAACAGGGTGATTATCAAAAGCCAGCATGGATTTGTTAAAAACAAGCCATGTTTTTAATAACCCTGGTCCCTATTAGCCTTGGAATTAATTTTACCGTCAGGAAAGTTTTAATAAACAACCCTAATTTATTGCTTTCTTTGACAATGACCCCAGATTATGATCTAAGAGAATGGCGCGGATGTACTTTACTTTGATTTCAGTAAGCATTTGATAAAGTGGGCCATAGCTTCCTTGTTAATAAACTAGAACGATGTGGGATGGACTGCAGCTGGTTGAGCTGGGATGAGTATTCACTCACTCACTCAGTTCATTGCAATTGTAAACCAGAACAAATCATAAAATAAAATTTAAGACATTTGTAAAACTAACTAGTATCTAGAGAGAGATCCAGAATACCTTCTATATTAAACATTAAAATTATATTAAATATCTAAAATTACAACACACTAATAATAGCAATAGCATTTTAAGACTTACCTACTACTTCAAAGTGCTTTACAGCACTTTGAGGCTCTAAGCTGTTTACAGAGTCAGTCTGTTGCCACCAACAACTGGGGTCATTTTACCAACCTCAGAAAAATGGACAGGATTGAACTGATGGCAGTGAGCTGAATTAACCTGCAATACTGCATTCTAGCACCCTGACTGCTCTTTAGAAGGCCAGATCCTGAAGATGAAGCTCAAATACTTTGGCCACCTCATGAGAGGGAAGGAAGGGCTCGCTGGAGAAGAGACGGAATGGTGGGAAAGATTGAGGGCAAAAGAAGAAAGGGACGGCAGAGGAGGAGGTGGCTGGATGGAACCACTGGAGCACTCGGGGTGAGCTTAAATGGACTCCAGAGGATGGTAGAGGACAAGAAGGCCTGGAGGAACGTTGTCCATGGGGGGGGCCATGGGTCGGACATAACTTTGCAACTAACAACAACAATGCTGAAAGAGAAGAGAAAGCTTTCCAATGGCTGTGTAAAGTAGCTGGCAGCAGTGACCAATGGAGCTGTTATGCACCGGGGAAAGGAAGGCTTCCCTAGATCTGTTTGCCTCTCTGCATCCTTTAGGCCACTTTAAGACTTGGGGACACAACTCCCCAAAGCTGGCTGAGGAATTCTGGGAATTGAAGTCCCCAAGTCTTATAGCGGCCAAGGCTGGAGCCCCCTGCTTTAGGCATCCCATCTGAAGCACCGAGGAAGAAGAGGAGCCTAGAAGAGCTCAGAGATTAGATCCGGGGTCCCCAGACTTCAACTCCCAGAATTCCTCAGGCAGCACAGAAGTCCCCAAGTCTGGGGACCTCTAGATTAGGTGCAACCCCCTTGATTGGGGGGGGGGGGCGGAAAACTCTCCGGAAGAATTCGTGGCGCTGAGCTCCGAGGGCAGCCGAAGGTTTACCTATCTACCTTCCTGGACTTCGAGTTCACCCTGTTTGTCCCCCAGGCTTTGTGCGTTTGTAGACGGGCCCTTGTGGTCTTTAGACCCCTCGGGACTCCACTTTCGGGGGCCGGAATTCAACCGCTCCGGAGAGGAGGAGAAACACCGAAGCCCGTCAAGGAGCCGGGCAAGCGGCTCAGCCTGAAAGAGCCGAAGGGCGGCTGGAAGTTGGAAGCTTTTCCTCGGGCAGGGGAAGTTCCAGGAGGCCTTTGGGCAGCGGCCCGCCTGGCTGCTCCCGAGTCCCGAAAGCTCGTCGCTTGCTCTACTTTGCGGCCGGGAACGGTCCCTAAACGGAGCTCCGCGTCGAGGTCAAGTTGAGGGGAGAGAAATCTCCTCAGAGCAAGCGGGAAACAAAACCTCCGCTGTGGCCTGCATAGGACGCGCCAGTAAGAGCGGATCAAACGAGGACTAAGCGGGCGGTTGGGGATCTCGAGCGGCTCCCGGGAAGGACCGAGGCGCCTGCCGGCTCCGGCCTCGGCCCGTCCCCGTCAGGCGCCCGGCTGAGCCCCCGTCCCGGGCCGGCCGGGTGCCGCACTCGCGGAGAAGGCCGCGCGGGGCCCCACCTTGTCGGAGTCGAGGTCCGGGTCGGCCTGGCAGAGGCGGAAGAGGAAGCTCTTGGGGTCCCTGCAGAGCGTCTGCCGGGTGGTGAGGAAGCAGGTGCCGCCCACGTTCAGCCGGACCCACTTGCCGGGCAGCGCCGCGGGAGGCCCGCCGCTCGACGGCGGGGCGGCGGCGGCGGCGGCGACCCTGGAAGGGCTGCAGCGGCGGAAGGGCGCCGAGGGAGGCCGGCCCAGGCTCAGCCCGCCCGCCGGCGTCGCCGGGAGCTCGCAGGGACTGTCCGTCGCCATCCTGGCCCGGCGCCAGAAGGTCCCCTCGCCAAAGGCGTCCCGGCCGCGCCAGCCGCGCCCCCCCCGACAGCCGCGAGCGCGCGTGCGCAGGGCGCCGAGGGAGGAAAAGGCGGGGGGGGGCTCCCCTCACTTCCGGTCCCGCTGGCGAGCCGGGTCTTCCGGCTCCTGCCCGGTACCGTCCTCGGCTCTAGCTCAGCTGGAAGCGGCCTCGGAGGAGGCGGGGGGTGGCGGTCGCTCGAGCGGCGGAGGGCTTGGGAATCTCGCCCCCAAATAACATCGGGTTGGTGGTGGCAAAGCTCCCCGAGTTGTGAAGGAGCTGGCAGGGGTCACCTCGGAACTTCCGCCTCCCGTCTTTCAAAGATCCTGGAGCACCGAAGTCCCCGAGGACTAGAAAAGAGCCGGTGGGGTTCCCACCCTCAAGAAAAGGGGGGAAACAGACCCAGGAAACTGCAGACCAGTCAGCCTAACATCAATACCCGGGAAGATTCTGGAAAAGAGAATCAAGAAACAGACCTGCCAACACCAAGAAACAAACAAAAGTTAAAGCCAGAAGCCAGCAGGGGTTTGGCAAAAACAGATAGAAAATATCACCCTCAGGTGGATTTGTAACAAACTGGCTGACAAACCCTACTCAACGAGGAGTCCTTAATGGGTCTAAGTCAGTGATGGGTAACCTTTTGGGGCTCCCGTGCTGAAAATCGCACACACGCTCGCGTGCCAGCAGGCAATGCACCCCATCAGTGAGCACGCATGTGCAACCCCCCCCCCGTGCCCCCTTACATGCACTGCACATGCGTGCACCTCCCAACTGATTTCTGGCCTCCCTGAGGCTCGAGGGAAGCCTCTGCAGCCTCAGGAGGCCGAAAAACAGGCCCGTTTCGTCACTTCCGGTATTTCCAGAAGGCCCATTTTTCAGCCTCCCGAGGCTGCAGAGGCTTCCCTCGAGCCTCAGGGAGGCCAAAAAAGGTCTCAAACCAGCCGAAAATCAGCTGGGAGGCGCATGCATGCACAGTGCAGGTAAGTGGCTGGGGCTCGCGTGCCTGCACAGATGTCTCTGCATGCCACCTGTGGCACGCGTACCATAGGTTTCGCCATCACAGGTTTAAGTCTACATGGAGGAAAGTGAGCATTAGAGGAGCACAAAAGGTTCCATCTTAGGCTCAGTACTCTTCAATGTCTATGTAAATGACTTAGATGAGGGACATGTTGAGTGGCTGGGCTAATTCTAGCAAGAGGATGTAAACCTGGAGATTTTGCGCTACAAAGAGCTTTATAGCTTAAAACTATAAATTGTACCCGGGAACTAATAGAAAAGCAGTGTAGGACCTGCAAAACAGTGTAATATGTGCCATCTTGTAAACACCTGTAAATAATACAAATGGATTACTACTTATTGTACCAACTGAAGCTTCTGGGTGGTTTTTAAAGGCAGTCCTATGTACAGTACATTGCAGTAGTCTACTTGGTGATGAGCACATGCACTGTCTTAAGGCCTCAAGTGGCACAGCCCCCCAGCCATGGCTTCCATCTTATGATTCAGCAGAAGCCACCAATCTTGGGGATTCCCTAGTCATGGATCTATCCTTTTAGGGATTAGATCCATGACTAGGGGTCCTTACAGACCCCAAGTCACTGGACAACCTCTACTAGTGGCTCCGTGTAAATGTTAAATAACGAGGGGAGAGCAGACCTGCAGAAGCTCATAATAGGACATGTACAATATCAGTCTTCCATGCCATTCATTTACAGTTGGAACCGGCTAATGAGGAAAGGTAGAACCACTGCAAAACAATGCTCCCAATGCCCACAGCCAGTCAAGGAGACTGTGGTTGATTGTCCAGGTCTAAGCAAACATCATGAAGGATAGCAATGACCTCTCTGAATCATGCCCATGTTTAAACCCTGATTGACAGGGCTTTTCTATAGTTGATATTAAATCATCATCTGAATTATCTTCACCAAAAATGGAAGGTTGTAGAAATACCTCTGGATCCACTTTGGAACCCTTACAGGGTGGTTCACAACCTCCTAGATTCAGAAAATGATTGCTCATCTCTTCAAGTTATCCAAAGAAGCTAGGAAGGATCCAGTCTGCACATAATTAAGGGCATCCTAGAGAGCAACCTGTCTATTTCCTTGGAATAACAGGCTGAAAAGACCCAGAATATCTGGCAACACAGCTGCCCATTCACTACCGCAGACCCAGCCAAGATCAAGTTCTGACAAAGTGAATCTGAATGATTTTGCGAACAAAGTCTCAAGCAAAGGGGTAACAATGACTAGAAGATGAAACAATGGGGCGGATTCTACCCAGAAGCAAATTGGTCACCAAGAAATGGGCTACCGGACAGCAACTAGCTGATGCAATAAAAAAGGAGAAATAAATACATTTCATTTCTCATCACTATGGAATAGGCCTGAACTTGGGCGGGTACTTTTGCTCAAACTCAGTCTCCATACTTAGCATCACGTTTCTACCTCATCTTCTGGAAGTCCTTGGAAAACCCAATAGCCAAATGGGAATCAGCCAGGGGTGGGATTCAAATTTTTTAACAACCAGTTCTGTGGGGGTGGCTTAGGTGGTGGGCGTGGCTTGGTGGTCATGTTATTGGCTGGGTGTGGCCAACTCAATATCACTCACATCGAGGCATGCATCTCCTCGCCTGGCCTCTCATGACTGTGGGGATGCTGCAACAGTCGTAAGTGTGAAAAATGGTCATAAGTCACCTTATTCAGTGCCATTGTAACTTTGAATGGTCACTCCACACAAGCAAATTACCAGCAAAGGAGGGGGAAAAAAACCTCTAGAGAAGTTCCTGAGAGAGGAAGTCTAGTCTTGCCAAGAATGCAATAAGGGTTAACGGAGAGGCAGTTTCTGTAAGCAACCCCAGAATGTTTCCTTCCTGCCTTCCTTATAGGATTAGGCCAGTAATTTCTTCTAACAACCGGTTCTCCGAACTGCTTAGAATGTTAACAACTGATTCTAGCGAATAGGTACGAACTGGTAGAATCCCACCCCTGGAATCAGCCAACAAAGAGAACCCATTTGGGACCAACTTTGTCAAGTCTCACACCACCACCTCATGCCAACAGGCCAGGCTATCATCTGACTTGCCTGCAAGAACTGGGAAATCCACAAGTGCCTGCAGGAAACCTGATGGATTCATTAGACCTCTAGGCAGACCACCTCAATGGTCCTGGCCTTGTGGATTGAATCAGGTGGCAGTCAATACAACAAGGAGCAAATGGTAATACCCCCATAGTGAGATCACACAGCAATTATTCAGAGGCAAAACTGAGGTCTAACCTGTGATGGAAACTCAGATAACTTGGGACAGGCCCATCATTGCCACTGATGGCATGAACTCTACTAGAACAAGACTCATCATTCCAGCGACTGAAGTATTTCGGGAACCATCTCCAACATCAAGTTGGACATCGGTCCAAAAGCTCAAGAAGGTTCTTAAAAGGACTACAAGATCTACGATACACCCCAAAGACCCCCAAGTTATCTCCGCAGTCAATCCAAACAATAGGTGCTCCTACATCAGCCCCCTCTGGAACAGGGACCCTGATCACCAATAAGGTGTCATGAAATTCAATGCACCCTACCTGCTGGCCTGTCTGTCAACAGGTCCTGAAACTTGGCTGGACAGATTTCTGAAGGTGACATCACCACTCTTCCCTCAGTCCGATCTCAATATTCCCCACCACTTCTGTTTGTTTATCCACCGCCATCATGGATGGCCGTGGTCTTATTACAGACTGAACTGGCCTTAACTACCAGCATTGATTTGAGGTCAGGAGCCCCACTTATTCAGCCACCAAGTGTCCAAGCAGAGGCAGTCAAAATGAAAGAAGAAACGGTCGAGACTGAGAGACCATTAACCTGGAATGCCCCAGTTTCTATGATGATTCTATGTTTTGCTTTTTGGACTGGCCCTAACAAGCAGAGCAGAGACCCCCCCCCCCGGAGATTGCCTGCTTGGTGGGATTCTGGCTCCCAGAATGATGCCGGCAACATGGTGAAGTCTGACTAATGGTTCCATGAGCAAGTGCAAGCAGGTTTTTTTTTCTTCTTTCGGTTGGAAAATGTAGTTTGGAGCAAAGCATGGTGATGCACAAAATCTTATGTACAAAGTACAGCCCAGGATTTTCAAACTGCTCATGTAACCTGAGGGTTGTGTGATGAGGATTCAGGAAAAAGCAAGAAAGACTTCACTCGAGCACAATTGGTGGCGTCTAAGGCAGAACAAAAAGGGTGGGTCTTTACAGCTGCCACTCAAAAGCTTCTCTCCCTCTCCTTGGGGTTTGTGCTCCTGGCAACTCATCATTGTGAGTCTTGGAGGGCGAGAGTTCCAGGAGTGTTCAGGTTCCACAGACTGAAGTGGTTTGAAAAAACTGGCATTTTCCACCCTTCACCCCCGATGGTATCAAACTTGAAGTCATCCGCTGACACTAAATATTGATAGATTCAAGATGGATGAACTATGTGGGCAGCAGTTTTGATTATAACACTGAATTTCAATGTTCTAAGAAGAGACGAAAGATATTCACGGAGGAGGGTCGTCTGCTTACTAATGTCGATGTCTTTTTATTACCTCTTCATGGCAATATTTCTCAATACTGGCTGCTGGTAAGGGTGGCTTTTGCAGCCATGCGCCTTTCCAAGCACATCCCATTAGCCAACATGTGACACCAATACTAAACTGGCTGGATCCAGCAGAACACTCTCTGGGTTCTCCAGCATCTTTATTAATGATGTGAAAGATAGAAAGTATAAGATTTGAGAACAATGCGTAACTGGGAGAAGATGGAAATAAAATTCAAAATCATTTTAACAGATTACACAAACACTGAAATTCAATGGACACAAATATAAATTTACATAGAAAACTAAAATCAAATTATGCTGGATAGGGAATACTTGGTTTGATCATTGTATTCATGAAAAAAGCCTTTGCAATACTTTGATGGCAAACCAAGTGGTCTGGCTGAAAAAACGAAGATATAGTCCCTAAATTGTGAGAAGTATTTAATCCACATTATTTTGATTTGATCAAACCCCACTTTAAATACTGTATCTAGTTCACATTTCCAGAAGGCTTCCACATTTCCAGAAGGAACTGGAAATTTTACAGAATTCCACAGAATGCTTTTAAATGTCATTATTTTTCAACCAATTTCTCTATCTTTTGAGAGTCATATTCAGTGGTGTTTAAAAGTTTGTGACTCTTTCTGGATTTTCAGCATTTCTGCATAAATATGACTTAAAACAGATCATGCCAAACAAATCTTTGACAAAGTAATTAAATTAATGGATCAGCAAAATGTGGTGGACATAGTATATTTGCATTTCAGTAAGGCATTTGACAAAAGACTACAACCTACTTAGTAAACTAGAAAAAAGTGGCATAGACAGCATCACCACCAGATGGATTCATAACTGGCTAACAAACTGCAATCAATGTAGTTCTTAATGGAACTATACATGGAGGGAAGTAAGCAGTGGGGTACCTCGAGGTTCTGTCTTAGACCCACTACTCTTCCATATCTTCATAAACGATTTAGATGAGGAAATAGAAGGGAAACTCATCATATTTGCAGAAAACACGGAGTTTGCAGGAATAGCCCAAACTCCAGAAGATAAGCTCAAGATGGAAAAGGATCAACACTCTTGAACACTGGGCCTGATCTAAAATGAAATTCAATGGTGAGAAAAGTAAGGTTTTATCTTTAGGCAAGAAAACCAGATGTCTGTTCAGTGCACAATTCCTAAAACTAGATAAAGAGAACTCAGTTAAACAGGTGAGTCAAATACTTATTCATATATTTGAGGAAATAGAGCTACACATATCTGTGTGACAAAAGTATGTGAACCTCTAAGATTATCAATTCATTTGAAGGGGAAGTTAAGAATCAAGTAATTAATGGGACGATAATCAGGTGTGAGTGTGATAGATCCTGCCTTCTTTCTGGGTACTCACTATTAATGTGGGAGCATATCAAGATTTGTGAGGACATCTGAAAAAGTTGATGCTCACCAAGCTGGAAAAAGGTGACAAAACTATTTCCCAAGAGTTTGGACTCTGCCAATGTACGGTCAGGCAGATGGCCTGCAGAGGCACCTCACCAAGCGGTTGACCAAGAGTAAGGGAAATAATTCTTCAAGAGTTCTCAAAGAAGCCCAGAATATTGCCTAGTGCACTAAAAGCCGTCTCTTGCATTGGCAAATGTATTTGTGAGATCACCATCAGAACACTAAACAACCAGGGTGTGCATGGCAGGGTTGCAAGGGGAAAGCCACTCCTCCCCAAGGAGGCGGCTGCTGGCTGTGTATGGATTGAGACACCACGTGGCTAAACCAGAAAACCCTGGAAGAGGATTCTGTGGATGGATGAGATCAAAGTAGAGCTTTTAGGCTTGAATAAAATTGCCAGGTTTTGGGGAAAGGCAAACCCTTCCAGCATAAGGACCTTATACCGTATGTCAAACGTGGCAGTGTCATGGTTTGGTTCTGTTTTGCTGCCTCTGGACCAGGATGACTTCCACCACTGATGGAATGATGAATTCTGAATTGTGTCCCCAAATTCTACAGCTAAAGCCAGGACGTGTTCTTGTGAACTGAAGCTCAAGAGAAAGCAAGACAACAATCCAAAATGCACAAGTTACAACTAAAGGATGGATAGAGCAGAAGAAAATTAATGCTTTGAAACAGCCGTCAAAATCCTGACCTTAATCCTACAGAAGCGTTGGGGAAGGATCACAACATCCTTGTGTCAGAGGGAAGGGCTAAAATTTCTCCAAGCAGATGTTACAGGTGGTCCTCGTTTGTTCAATGACTGTTCAAAGTTGTGTCACATTGAACAAGAGGTATTGTACTTACAAGTTCTCAAAGTTCCGGTTGTTGCAGCAACTGGTCACATGACTGCTATCTGTGTGCCAGGCTCACAATTACATCACAGTGAGTCACTATCACACCTCGCAAATTCTGACATTCCCTGTGGGCTCTTGGGATGCTGGAAGTTGCAACCACACGAGGTCCTCGCTTAACCACCTGTGCAGGCTTTGTTTAATGACAGCAACCAGGACTGCTGAAGTTGCCATTGCTAAGAGACATGGTCATGGGAACATTGCACGCTTAGCGGCAGAGTTCCATTTTCAATTGTCACTGTAATCTGAGGACTATGTGTACAGTATTGGAAATGCTTAGTTGAAGTTATTGCTGCCTACAGGCAACACACACTACTGAATGCAAAGTTTCACATACTTTGCCACAACACATACGTTGCTTTGGTTCATTTTCCTCAATAAATCAATGAACAAGTATATTGCTTTTTACTAATTTGTTTAATTGGGTTCTCAAACTAGTTTTGGGACTTATATGGAAAACAGATCACGTTTTAGATCATATTTATGCAGAAACATTGAAAATTCAGAAGAATTTACAAACTTTTAAGCAACACTGTACAGTTGTAAATGTTTTGTACATCTGAAATAAAGTGTACTTTTTTACTTCTTCTTTGAAACAAAATTGCTATTGATTTTTGAAGAGATTACCAGACAGTGGGAAATTTCAGTTCCTTCCTGGACTTGCAATAACCTAATAGGGACCAGTTGCAGGGCTGCCTTTCACTCTGATGTCTCACAGCCTGGTGGAATCTGGAGGCAGGGAGCCCCTTTGAACATATTCCCCAGTAGTAACTGATCATCCAACCTTCTTGTTCTTTCCTCCCTTGTCCTCTTCAGGGCTAATGTTTAAATAAGTATTATACATGCTGCAAAAATGCTTTAGACCTTATGCCGGCTAAGATTTGTTCCTGGCTTCTATACTGCCCAAATGCCTCTTCTTCAAATGAATGAACCTATATTAAACCATGCAACTTTTAAAGTAGCTATGCTATTTTGCCCCTCAGACGTGTGCAGAAAATTGGGTGCGGGCGTGAGCAAGGACATTTTTATCAAAAGGAGACAAGTGCTGTGCTTACATGAGGACCAAATCACACCTTCTACATAATTTTTGAAGTAAGGCCAGTATTAATTTCCATAAATTCCCTTCACCCGTTTATAAGACTGTCCACACTTGCATTTTGTCTCAAATTTGTTCCAAAGTGGTACAGTGGTGGACTGAATTCCACCCGAAGCCTGCCCAATACCAGGACATTTCTGGTTTCTTCAGTGATTGAAATAAATGAAAATAATCAGCAATGTGCAAATCCAGTTTGAGTACTAACACCCCCCATTCCATCATGCAATACAGTAACACAAAGGAAACGCAACCTTGTGTTCCCTAAACCCCTTCCTGGTTTAGGGTTTTGGTAGGATCTTGTTCAGGCTACGTGTATCTGACTGCTTGACCTGGGGAAAAAGAGCCCAGAAGAGCAAAGTGAAGGCCTTTCTCATTGCCCTCGTTGTCCTTCTGCAGTAGAATAGCTCCAAACCCAGAAGGTTCTGACTTTGCCAGGGCCAACCTCCACGTGGGCTCCTGCCAGAAGAGGCCACTTGTGCTGCACAAGAAGCATCCCTTTGAACAGAGGCCTCAAAATCTTCAACTCTTGGATTAAAAAAAGCCAAAGCTGCCACCGCTTGCTCAAATTCCTGTTCTCAGCATGTAAAGGAGACAGGAACAGAACTTGGGGGGGGGGGAGTCCAGAGACCCCCCCTGCACAAAGTGAAGGGTTCTTGCGATGAGGAAACAACACCTCGCCCATATTACAAGAAATGTTTGAGCGTGACAGTTTAATTGGAAAAAGACAAAAGAACAATATGAAACATGATAGATATGACTCAAGTACCATACATTTTCCCCTCCTCTGTATCAACATTTTTATATGAACACAACAATTAGTCCAATTAATAGAGGGGCTTAAATATATTTAAATCATGTAAAATATTTTCAAAGTTGCTAAAAGGTACAATGCTTGGCCAATGAACAATACAGGAATATTTGTACACCTCATTATACAAAGAGACAACAAATCAAGTCATCAGTCGTACAACAGCATTTTGTTTGGCCTTCCCACCACACAAAAAGCCGGGCCCTGCAACCCTTTGCCCCTGCCAGACCTTGGAAAGAAAACGGTTTGCTCTCTCTTCTGAAAAAGTGAAGAGTCCATTTATTATGTCAATACGATTTTGTACTAACTAGTTCACCTTTAGTATTAGTTAAAATCATGCTGGTAACTTTTTATGCTCAGTTAAACATGTAAATGCATCAAATTAAAATTCCATGTTTTAAAAATGTCTGATATTAGAATGCCAGGATTTCAAGGGTCACGTTCACCATTCCTCTCACTTTCCATATGTGCCGGAGTGCATCTTAAAGGCAGACAGGCTGGCAGGCATTAGAAGTACCATCCATGGAGATCCTGCAACTTGACACGACCTGGAGAATTTTGTGGGTTCACACCCAGAGTGATGACAAATGCTGGATACCAAAGAACCAACGGTTAGAGGAAAGTGACGGCAGCAGCATCAAGAGTGGCAGCTTCTCATGAAGAGAGATTTCCAAGCTCCCCAAAACACAGTTGCATGATAAATCAGAAGATCACAGTAATAATCCAGGCCCCACATGATCTGGGCTCGGTTACCTTAACTGGTCTAGGGCGAAGCCAGCAATGCAAACGCCACTCATTTGCAGCAAAAGCCAACGTAATCAGTGTCAGCAGAACGTGGGTGTGGGGGGAAGAGGGGAGGGGGCGTGTAGAAGCTCCACCAGAAGCACAAAAGCAAGCAAAGCAACCCTGAATTCCACTGGCTGGGCTTTTCCTCCTCCTCCTCCTCCTCCTCCTCCTCCTCCTCCTCCTCCTCAGAAGAACAGTTCGGCCCTGGAGCTGGAGGTGAGCCAGGCGTGGAAGAGTCCTCCGTCTGGGGGCACGTGGCACTCTAGCAGCAAAGGAGTGAGATGGGCACTGAGGGGCAGTCTCATTTCGCAGCATTCTGGTGATATCTGTGTCGCCAAACCTCTTGTATCTTTTTGCACCACTTATGAGCATTCCCACTTGGGTCCATCAGGTAGTATGTCCTGTTAGGCTGTAAGTAAAGAAGATTTAGTGCCTGTTCATTTCAGCAGCCAGTTAATATATTGCCAGCAGCAGGTTTGGCTTTAGGCACGAAGACCTTTGTGCAAGCTTCTGCCCAGTGGGACTTCCCCTGCTACATGCCATCCAGGGTCCTAAGGCAAATTCACAGGGCTGCTCCCTACTTTCTGCTGCCCCTAAGAGGAAATAGCTGCAGACGCCAAGCTCAGAGTTTCTGGCATTTGGGCCTATTTTGTTTCCCAATGAGGGATTTCTCACAGCTCCTGTTCTCAGAATGGGCTAAATCTCCCCCCACCTCACCCCCACACACTTTAAAATCATTTGGATGAACATCCCAGCACAGAATTTGCAATAAAGGAAAACCCCACTTGAACTGGCTGGGCAGGTCACTTACTGTGTGGACAAAAAAGGTCTTGAAGTTCTTTGCTTCTGGTCGGAGTTCCAGTGACCAAGGAATCTCCCCTTTCAGGACTTTGTTGACAGGGTCAACGTAGTACAGGTGTGGCCCTTCCGTGAGCAGCAGCTGTCGCCGGCGGGCAAACAGCCCCTGTGGAGAAGCACATGGCACCCAGAACCCATTAAAGGTTTGTTTGAGTTGTTTAACACTCACAGAAGTACAAATGCAACAGCCACGCAACCCTCTCTGAATGAGAATCAGATGTTCCCCGATGTGCAGTGACACGGAAGTCTAAATTGCCTTGCCAGAGTTCCTGTCTCCCAGGAAAAGCCCCACTTCTCTGTCCTCAGGCCCAAGAGTTTAGGGCCACTAAAAGGCGGCCTGTCTCCCTGCTGTTCAGGATGCTAATCACCACAGAAAGCTTTGGGAAGGGAGGGAACAGGAAAGCCCTAACCCGCTTCAGGACGGAAAGCCAGGGCTGTTGCATGATTGCTTTAGTTACAAGTCATGGTAGTTTTCCTTTTAGTGCATTCTTTCTTTGTGAGCTGCTTTGGGCCTTCTTGAGTAGAGCAGCCTATAAATTGTGGCAAAAGAGAAGCAATAAAATAAGAACCAATGACGATGGAACCCAAAGCTGTACACAGTCCTCAAGTCTTCTAAGTCAGGAATGGGGGGGGCATTTTTTGTCACCAGGGCTAGTCTTTGTTGTGTGAGGGCTAGGAGAACCTCACTACGATGTCATTAAACTGGAGCAGCACCCACATTTTTGGCCAGGCATGGATAGTAAGCAATGAATAGGTTTCCCTAACAGAGATGCTCCAGCTGTCCCTCTCCTTGTAAGCCACCAGCCCAGGATAATCTGCAGCTTTCATGCTCTGGTTCCCTTCAATTTAAAATGCCATTATTTGGGCTGCTGCTCCTCCCCTCTGAAATGCCAATCTCCTAAATGCCTTTGTAGCCCCAGCTCTGCTCTGCTAGTAAGGTAATGGCAACAGGGCATAGGCCAAAGTGTTTTGGCATCCTGAGAGGTGACTGAAGAGCACTTGTTGAAACTTTTTTATGTTCTTCTTTTAGAACATAAATGAATATAAGAATGGGGTTCAAGTGTTGTTCCAGTTGTTTTGGCGCCTATTTTTTTGGTATTATCTTTGCCTTCTTTTGCCACAGCTGTTATTCTTCTATTGCAGCTCTTTGAATTTTATGATTTTTTTCCAGTTCTTTCTGTTCTATTCTGGTATCTCCAGGTCCTGCCATGTATTATGGTCCATTTATTATTACATACACCCAAGAACCTAAGTGCAACCAAAACACCGTTTATGTGAACATAACATGCTTCTGTTGCAGTACCTGCAATCCTTCACCAATGCCTCTTCCTAAACAATTTATCCATCAAAAGGTCAACCCAAAAATCTGAATATGCAACTAAGGCAGATTTTGCGGGATTGTTTTCTTTGCCTCCCAATCACATTGTAGCAGGGGCATTTCTCAAAGACTTGGTCATCTTCAACTCATTAGACGACCAGAAGCAGCAGCCAAAGCAAAGACATCCTTGGGCCTGCAGTTACAACGCGAGCATTCCACACTTTTCAGAATTTCCAGAACAAGGGACTGACCGATCGTGTTCTGGAATGCTCCCCACGAAAGGCCTGGGGGTTCCAGAGCGACTCCCATCGCTGGTGCAAAGAGGTTGGCTACAATGGCTAACTCTGGTCCAAGATTCCTACAACTATCTTCCAGCAGGCAAGCAGTTTACCTGCCATTATTCTATGGCCATCACAACTCAGTGCATCCCCATTTCCACGGATTAAACCACACCCAGGGTGACCCAGCTTAGTGTCCCTCCCCAAGGCCTTTCTCTTTCATGCTACCGTTGCAGCACAGGAACTGGAAGGTGTCCCCACCTTCTGTCTCCCTCAACTGAATATTCGGGGGCAGCTGGATTCCACTCTTGTAACTTTGGGGGTTTCCTGTGCTGTCTTCCCAGAAGGCATGTCAAGCAACAGGACCAAGCAACTTACCTTTCTCTTGTCTACGGGCCCCATTTTCAGTATTAAATTGTTTTCTACAAACTGGTGCCTAAAGAGGAAACATCAGAGCACATCATTCCATTATACTATCTTTGAGCCTCCTCAACTTGCAACATGAGACAGCACAACCCGAGAACCAGAAGAGGAACATCAATCATCTTTTGGGACTGATTTTCATGTGCCAAGAAAAAACAGCCCTAACAACATTAATAAAGATCCAACATTTTGAGTCATAAATTGACTGGATTCTTAGAGTTTAATTACTGTATTTTTCAGAGTATAAGATGGACTTTTTCCACCCCAAAATGGGTGGAAATGTCTGAGTGTCTTCTACAGCGAATGTTGCCCCACCCTCCTGCCAGCCCCCCCACCCTTCGGCCTCTGCCTCCCAGCAATTTACCTCCTTGCAGCAAAGAGCCTGTTTCAGCTTCAGCACAGCCTGATTAGCACAAGCAGCTGATTGTCAGTAGGATCGCCTCCCGACGATCAGCTGTTTCAGGCTGCAAGGGTCACCACTGCCTCTTGCCGCCTCCACGTGCCCCATTTTTGGCCTCCAGGCACCCCATTCTGATCCCCGCCGCCTGGTACGGGCTGAAAAGGGAACGCACGGAGGCCAAAAGTTGAGTGCGCTGAGGCGGCAGCGATCCCCACAGCCTGGAAGAGCTGATTGGCGGTATTCTGGGAGGCCGATCCAACCACCAATCAGCTGCTTGTGCTAAATCAGGCTATGCTGAAGCTGACCTTGCTGTTTGTTGCAAGGAGGCAAATTGCTGGGAGGCAGAGGAAGATTTTCCCCCCCTTGTTTTCCTCCCCAAATCTAGGTGCATTTTATACTTTGGAGCACCTTATTGCCCCCAAAATATGATAATTAAATTTTCTGAATCCACCTCTTCCAAATGAGAATCTCCATCCTCATAATCAAGTAGGAATATATAACTTCAAGAATAAGTGTTTGGTAGTTTTTTACAATAACTTCTGAGAACCAAAGCTTCAAGTCTGCTGCTATGTTTCCACCAGCTTCTCCATTCTGAAAGCTTGCAAAGTTTTAAAGAAGGGATGGAGAACTTGTGGCCCTCTGTACATGGTCAGGAGACCACCACTTCTCATCTTTTGGGTGGCTACAAGTTCCAGAAGAAGTTTCTTCTGCTGCTTGTTGTTTAGTGCTTTTTTCTTAGACAACTCCTAAGAAAGCCTTCTTTTCTCTCTGCACTTCAAGAATAGCAGCAGATGTTCTAACGTTTTCTCAGCAACAGAAAATTCTTGCAGTGTTCCAAGAAAACCTCCTCCATGTTGCCCTATGGGCTTGCTTGCCCTTCTTCCTTCAATCTGAACAATTACTTCATTTCATGTTAGTCATATTCACCTTCTTGTCTCCTCCTGGTTTGACCTTAAATTCTGTGTTGTTTTAAGCCCATCTCCTCTTTACTCCTCCTCTAAGACCCTCCTCTAGATTCAAGAGATTGAGAAGTTCTATGGGACAATATTTTATTTATTAATTATTTCTTTATGCCACTCATCTCTTCTATAAGGTGACTCTGGGTGGCTTACCGGTTACAAAACAAGTAGGTAAACAATTCAAATGTATTAAAACTGCAGAGATTAAAATTTGAAAAACTCAGCTGAGAGATCTCGAGACTTACCAAGGATTGCCCCCAGCCTGCTTTGCCAACAGCAGCCTTTTCTCCTCTTCAGAGAACTGGAGGTCCAGCTCAAAGGAATTGCTGTCCAGGTCATGGATGTATTGCTCTATGTTGTTTCCAGAAGTCTGCAAGGGACCCATTTCTGGGGAAGACAGTGACTGAGAAGAGGTGGAGGTGGAAACTTGCATGCAGCCAAACTGACTCAGAAGGTTGTCATACTACAAAATAAAAGCAAGCGCTGTTTAGCACTTGGCCCTGAATACGGAGGTGCTGAGACAGATGAAATGACAGGGCTTTTCTGCCTTTATCCCAAAGGTGCCTTGTTTTTAACTGGACTTTCTTGATTTTTCTTGAAGATGTTTTGCTTCTCCTCCAAGAAGCTTCTTTAGTTCTAACTAATGGAAACAGAAGGATTTACACCCTTTTCAGTCAACCAGTCATTAACTTATGTCTTGCTACGCTGCACTGCATCAGCACAACTGGAGTAACGTCATATATGCCGCACAACGCAGCAAGGCATAGGCAGACCTGTACATTAGGGGGGGGAAAAACAAACAAACAACCCACCCGCTCCACAAAGGCCTGATGGCCCAACACCAGAGAACTAATCATCAGGGCAGGATTCAGCAGTCCTGGAAAGAGGCACCAGCTTGGTCCTGCTGGCCGCTCTTGAACTGGCCATCCCCAAGGCCCAGACCTAGCATCACGGTCCAGAATTCAGCTGTTGTAGTTCGCCAGCACCCCATCCTGTGCAGACGGCAGCAGAATCGGACAGTGGGGAAGAACGGGGACCAGTCTGGGAGTCTGGGGAGGACTCGGACGAGGGTCCTGCATCCGATGCAGGGATGGGACCAGGACCATCTGGGAGTGGGGTGCTGCCTTCGGAGCCTCCAGAATCTGACAGCAGCGAGGCAGAGGAACAAGGGGAGCCTGTTACCAGTGCGCGTGTGCGCAGAGCTGCTAGAAGGTGAGAGCAGCTAAGACAAAAGGGGCAACTTGGGAGTTAAGGCTTGGAGGTGATTGCCCCTCCCATAAGGTATGAGGAAAGTGCAAAGGTAGAGAAACGTTTGCAGGAAGCAAAGTCATTTGTTCTGTTTGGATTAATCCTTGAAGCTCTGTGTGGACTTTGTACTTCGTTTGGCTTTTTACAGTTAATTTGGCACTTTAATTGTTGGCAGCAATTCAAAGGAAAGAAAAGTGAGTGCTTATCTCAAGGGACTGTTTGGGACTCATTACAGGCTGCGAATGAACATAATTCCCAGCATTGAAATAGAGAGTTGTTTGAACTAAGCATGTGCTTAATTACGGTCTCAGGAAGCCTTGGTCAGAGCATCAGCTCAGCCATAGCATGATCCCACCCAGAAATGTCCAAGCGATGGATTTCTTTTATACCCAAATCAAAATGTATTTTTGCACATTCCCTACAGCTGATACTCTCTTCAGGAATGCAAGGCCAGCCTTGGGGGGATAGACGATGCTCCAAGAGACACAAAGAGCACCCTTCCCTGATGGGGATGATGGGGCAAGCATGAAGGCTGTGGAGAAGCAGCAGACCCACCAGAGCTGATCCAGGCGCATCCCTCAATGGAGGGAATCAATGTTTCCTGGAATCTGTCAGCTGTGGACACTTACATTCCCATAGCAATCCTCGTCATCTTCAGACATGGCAGGCAAGTAGGCTGTGAGCTTGGGAGGGGTTTGATGATGCAGATTTTCCCAGGTGATGAAATCAAAGAATGGGTGGGCCCTCAGTGGTCCATAGCTTCCCATTTCTTCACATCCTAACCGTTTGGTAGCATCAAGAACCTGATTAAGAAAGGACAGTTACTTTCCCCCTGAAACTGCTCAGCTTCCCATGACGTTTTATTTGGGGAGGGTCCCTCCCAAAAACACACAGCCGGAGGACTTGAAATTTGATGTTAACTCTTTCTAGAGAGGATCAAAAGAACTGCATGGGTCTAAATTAAAAGCTGAGCCCCCTCCCGCCCCCACCTGGAGTGCAGCCCCTTAGCATACAAAAATAGGCTGCTCTGCCTCTCTCTATACTTCAGTAACAGCCAAGACAATTGTAACAATTGCACACACTTTTATAGATTACTATAAACTCAATCCCTGGGAAAATTTGACTGCGGTGCATTATTCATAAAATAGCTGAGTAAAATATTTTATATTTAGAATTAAATGAAGGTTACTTATTTAAAACAAGTTTTTTTTCAACTAGAACGCTTGAGAAAAAGAACCATTGGTTGTGAGTTTGCTAACCATGGAGAACCATTCTATTCGAATATGGCAATGATATCCCTGGTTTATGTTATATTCATTGTTTTTACCTGAAGAATATGCCAATTACACCTCTTGTAATTTTAAGCTCCTCTCCTTGTTAGAGAAGCTGAGCTTTTCTTATCCAATGTTCACTGCAGAAAACAGGAAGCAGGAACAACTGTGAAGATCAGCAAAAGAAGGCCTCTGAAGACCTAGCACCAAACATGGCCAGAGCAGCGGAGGAAGACCCCCAAAGGCACCCTGGTAGGAGTAGCAATTTCTTAGAGACAGGCGGCAAGAAAGAATGGATGAATCCGGAAGTTTTGGTAACACCTATTACTTCAAAGCATCTTGGAGATCTTCTAGTCCAACCCCCTGCTTAAGCAGGAAATCCTAGACCAGAGGTAGGGAACTATGGACTTTTTATGACTGGCGGACTTCAATTCCCAGAATTCCTGAGCCAGCACTCACAACCTCTGAAGGCAAGTTGATGAATTGTTCTAACTGTCAGGAAAGCCTACATAACAGCAGAACCCGACATGACAACAGAAGGAACTTTCATTGCCACAAAGGTCAACAAAAACAAACTTCTCCACTTGATACACAACAAACTCCCTGACTGAGCTGTTTGATACTGTGGTGGACTGGCCGTAGTTTCCCAGAGTTATGGTACCGGGGGATATTTTCTTCCTTTGGGCCTGGAATTGGGAGGCAGCTTGGAAATGCATGGATACCGTAACAGCCACAGACCACATCCATGTCATTGAGGGCTCAACTCACACTCCATGCTACTTCTGATTTGGATCTCATAGCAGTAGCAATAGGACCTGGAGTTGGAGGAGTTAATTATTCATTTTTATTTAGGTATTTATCAGATGCAAGGCTACTTGACTCCAGAATGACTTTGGGCAGCTTACACTATGAAGATTTTTTTTTTAAAAAAAATAGAAAACAAGAAAAAGGTACCTCTTTGGAGACACATTCCAGGCATTTCACAAAATAGATCCAACAGGAGCTCAACAGCCTGGTTTTTATAGCTTTTCAGAACATTGTTAGCGTGGGATCCATACTGGGATGCTATTCCAGGTGTGCTTCCTGGATGCTGCCAATAAGAGATTTGGCAGTGCACTAATTCTGCCTGATCTTACCAGATGGATAGAAAACCCTGGATTGAGACGTCCTCCACATGTAACCAAGCCTTGTGCCACACAGGGCTTTATAGATGACAACCAGCACCTGGAATGGCCTCCATGGCAACAACGCAGCTTGTAAGAACTGAGCCAGGCCCATCGCTGCCTACACCACTGCATTCAGGACCCTTCAAGGGCAGCTCTTTGTAGAGCACATTGCTGTAGTCCAATCCCTAGGTGATGAGGCATAATGCCATCTCTGTAAAGTATTTGTCAAGGCCTTTCATGATATCCTTGCGGAGAAGATAGATAAACATGAGCACAGTGTAGTCCAATTGATTTGCAACTGGTTGAAGAATCCCAACCAGAGTTCATGTACAAGTGTCAGCATTAGTCTAGGAATTACTGAGCTTCATCTTTAGAGCTAACTTATTCACTATTTTATAAACAATTTTGTGGCAGAATGGAAAGGAAGCCTATTTATTTATCTGATTTGATTGTTGTTGCCATTGGCTGCCTGGGGAATTCTGGGACCTGAAGTCCACACATCTCAAAGTTGCTGAGATTCAGAAACACTGGACTACTGAGTTGGTATTACAAGAGTTTTGAGGATGAACTTTTATAACTTTTACAAAGCATGATGAATCCTATTTTACAGAGAGGAAAGATGCCAGAGACCTGGAAAGAGGCTAATATATCAGTAATACCTAAAGAAGATCAAGCTTGACTTTAGGAAGAAATTACAGACCAATATCATTACTGAATAATAACTACAGTGGTTCACAACAATCCTAGCTGATAGAGTGAAAATAATTTTGCAATCTATTCATGAGGACTATTGTGGATTTTCACCTAAAAGACAGCTAAGGAACAATGTTAGAACTGTTTGAATATTCTGGTACAATTAAATCCAGATACTTCTTTTGAAATCATGGGACGTTATCTTTGTATAGGACAGCTTCAGTGAGACTATTCTATGCTAAAAAATGCAAAGATTCAATATGCCCCACAATGGAGGAATAGTTGGTGAAAATACTGGAACTTCTGGAGAATGGCTAAATTTACGCTCTTTGATTAGACAAAAATATATACATGTATGGCTGACTGGAAACTACTTACAGACTTTTTGCATGAAAGAGAAAAAAAAAAGCACTTATGACTTGTGGTTTAGGGGAAAACATTAGATAATAGAAAAAAAGTGACCTAACCATACTTGCATTTGCTGCAAAGGAAACCAAAGCTTCCTCTGTTTCTTTTTTTCCCCCTGCACTTTTGCCTTTTCTTCTTTATCTTTGTTTTCTTTATTCTGTCTTATGTGCTCTTTAAAGCTTTTGTATTTTAAAAAAGAGAAAATGTTCTCTTGCCTCATTTCAGTTCCATAAATTATACAGTTCCAACTTCTACATTCCAGTCACGCTTAAATGTTCTGTCAATTTCAAACTGGATTTGATCATGAGACTCATTAATCTCCTGCATGAGGTGAAGGATAAATTTGAAAGATTTGTCACATTAAAGGGCTGACTAAAAAGCAATTGAAATCATGGGTCATGGATTGCACAGTGTTCTTGCTAGGCTGTTCCTGCTTTGTTGTTCCTATCCTGAGAATTAGCAGAGGAATGTGCTGAGAGATTTAAGGGGACTGGAATGCGAGGCCCCTGGGGAACAGTTCCATATTTAGGCAATTAACAACAACAACAAAATTATCATAGAAATCTTTAGACTTCTAAAAGGCTGCCCTGTGCAAGCAGAATGAACTTGTCTCTGCTGAAAACAAGGGCAGGACAAGGATGAGTAGGAAGCTGAGCTGAACACCTGGAGAAATTCTCTAAGCAGTGAAACAGCTGACCCACAATGGGAGGCTTTCAAGTAAAGGCTGGATGGCCACCTGGGATGGGTTAGTGGATTCCCGCACTGAACACACATTTCCATGACAGATTGCTTAACGTTGGTTGTTTATCTCAAAAGGTTGCTGTGGATAACAAAGAAGACTCTACTTTCCACTGAAGAAGACCTTGGTGGTCAACGTAACTAGATATTTATTTTTTACTTTTCTACTGCTTTCCTCACTGACAACAGCATCTAGAGCAGGGCTGTCAAACTCCTGGCCTGCGGGCCGGATGCATCAAGCACTGGCCATACATACATACACACACACACACACACACACATACAGAGTTTAGCAAAGGGGGGGGGAGTCCTGATATGTCACGTGACGCCGCTGTGAGTTTGACACCCCTGTACTCTAGAGGATCAATGCATTTAAACAGGCCTTGCCTGCCAATAACCTATTTTTATTAGCATGGTTGAGAATCCTCTTTCACTATTGTTCCTTAACAGCTGTTATTTAATCATGACTAACTATAAAAAGTAACAAAGATGACTTTGTCCTAGGTGGCAATAGCACTTAAAGCTTACATACTGCCTCACGGTGCTTTACAGGCCTCTCTAAGCATCAGCATATTGCTGTTGTGTCCCGCCAGCTGCCAGCAGAGCTGGCGGCAGAATTGGACGATGAGGGGGTTGAGGAGGACCTCGGGCCAGTTCTGGAGCCTGGGGAAGGCTCTGATGGATGCTCTGTGTCAGACGCACAGATAGAGCCAGGGCTGCCTGACATTTCCCAGCCACCGGAGAAGCAGCTGTCTTTGGAGGCTGATATGAGTGAAGAGGAAGAACAGCTGGAGCCTGTTCCAGACACATGTATGCGCAGAGCTGTTAGGAAAGAGGAACGATGGAGGTCAAGGAGTTGACGCGGGAAGCAAAGCACACATGGATGCTGAATGGCCCCTCCCTGGCTGGAGAATAAACAGAAGGAAAGGGGAGTCGATGGAGACAACAGTTTGTCTTTCTGAAGCTTTTGCTCCTTGTGTTTGGTGCCACAGAGTCTCTTGCCAGAACTTAATTTGCAGTCTTTAGGCTGAGAGCTTATCACAAGGAACTGATAAGGTCTGTTGCTGCTGTTAACTCTTTGAAGGACTATTGCCTGGACTTTTCGGTGGGTGAATGCAATTCATTCACAAGAGGTAAATAAAGAAAGGGGTTTTTCGTGACAAGGAATCTGTTTCTTGCTTCTGCCAAGACTGGGTCAGAACAATTGCCCCCAACAATCTGGGTCCTCATTTTACAGTTTGAGCCTGGTGAGACCTGAACTGCCGAACTGCCAGCACTCAGCATGCAATTAGCCTGCAGTACTGCATTCTAACCATCGCACCACCACGGCTCCTGCACGCCAAGAGTGATGAGTATGGAATCTGTGGGTTTGTTTAAAGGAATCCTTTGCTTTTTGGCACTCAGTCTCAAATGAATGCTCCTTGACTGTACTATATGGGTTTGGCATTACTGTCACTAAGTGATTTGTCATGTGACATCACACTTTATGACTGAATCAATTAGTGATGGCAATTGAGTGAGGACTGTGTGGGTCATTAAACAAGGATCACAACTCCCAATTTCCTGCCAGCTTTCCCACTGAATTTTCTTGTGGGAAACCAACGGGGAATGTTGGATATGATGGGACTGCGACAGCCAGAACTCCAAAGAGCAGCTGTAAGTCCTCCTCTCTTAGCAGCGCTGTGAGTTCAGATGGTTACTGAGCGGTTGTAACCTTTAAAAGAGTATTTTTTTCCTATCCTACCTGTAAACACTTAAGCCCTCCAGAACACCTCTGGAAAGGACCACAGTTGCTTTACCTACCCCAAGAAAAAGCTGTTTCTTCTCTTCCCCAAAGGCTTTCAATGGGCTCTGGTAGGCCAAGAAACCTGGTACCCTTCACTTCACAGAGGATTCTCCAGTCCAGCCAGACGGGAGGCTGCCTCCCTCTCGTGCTGCCTCCTACATTTCCCTTCTCTCATTATCTTTGGTAAGAAACTGATCTAATATGGCTATACAAAAAACAAACGAATGAATGAATGCATAAATAAAACCTGCAAGGTACCGGCCCTGCTTATTCTCATGATTTAATCTCCGCTTGGGTACCCCAGACGTTCTTGTTTATGCGTGATGGGCACCTTTTTATTATGTTGGTCACATTCGTCTTGCCATCTATCTCCAGCCTCTGCCTTTGCTCTTACAGGAATCCTTAAAAGTAGCTCTGCTCCTCCTAGGATACGAAACAACTGCCCTTCCACAGTACCCTGAAGGGAGCGGGTGCAACCGCCCGGTCAAAGGGGGAGGGAGGCAGATCAGTGACAGGAACCGAGGGACGAGAGGGACGCATTGCAAGCCCTTTGGGGCAGCTCCCCTCTCATCCAGCATGCAGTGCAACTGCGTCACTGTCAGAGTATATTCATGAACTGAAATAGAGCATGGTAACATGGTCAGCCAATGAATGGGCATGGTAATTAAGTCAGCCAATGAGAACTGTTTGGAAACTGAAACTAGAAGTAGCCTAGGCGTGGCTCTATATTAAGCTCTGCAGCTCTGAAGCTATGTTGAGCTCTGTTTACTGAAAATGAAACTAACTTGCTTACTTGCCTGCTGAAGTTACTTGCAACATGTTTCTGTCTGAGTTTGCTCCATGTTGGAGAAATCTACAACTTGTTTGTAAAATTTACTTATTATGTTTATAAATATGTTAAATGAAGCATCAGCCATCTGTGTTTATTGTTCTGGCGCTGAATTAACGCTGCAAAACTCTGAACAGTCACTAACGCCTTACTGGGGTTGGCTGGCATGTGCCAACCACTCAGCAGACACAGCTGCGCAGGCCTGACCTTTTGCTCAAGCAAGGAGTCCCTTTGGCCTGGAGCGCAGCAGCTCCACAGTGTAATATGTCAATGAAGACTCAATCCTCCAGGCCAAAAAGTTATTTAAAAATAAATAAATCAGGGCAACTGGTCCAAAGTGTATACTTTGGTCCGGCTGCTCCGAGTTAACTTTTTAAACAGCTCCTCCACAAGGCTACCAGCAGAGCAAGCCTGCAAAGGAGGGCAAAGGACGGGCAGGCGGCCCAGGGGCTTGAAAGAAAACTGATAACAGATTGAGAATTAGGGCCTTGATTAAAGGGTGTGAAAAGGTGTGAAAAAAGACTTGCTGAAGAGGAAGCTCTGATGGTAATCAAACTCAAACCAGTGGGGGGGGATGGGGACTTGGAGAACACAGCTAAATGTTTTACATTTGTTTTTTCCCCTGGATAGTAATATTTATTTACCAGAAGCTTTTCTACAAGATCTTTCGCCTTGGGAAAGAACTTCTCTGGGAATTCATATTCCAGTTTGATTATCTTTTGAAATATGAGATATTCATTTCTGCAAAAACAACAACAAAGTGTCACATTAATGTAAAATCCTAGGTAGCAAAGGAAAAAAACACATCGTATCACACAAGAGGGTTATTTCTTCATCAGCAAGGAAATAATTCTCTGCTGGAAGGAAGTCAGAGGACATTATGCTGCAGTGACCAGACAAAGGGATGCAAATCTGCACTGAATGCATCCAACTAGACACCAGCTTGAGTCACACATTTTGCTTAAGCCATGGGTGAATCTTGTTTGTCTCTGGAAGTTAACCCATATTAACCCATTTGTGGCTCAATATATTAAAACAACTGTGGTCCAAAAGCTATAGTTTGTTTCTTAAAATTGAATGAAACCACCACAACTGTAGATTTCAACAAACCAGTCAGCAGGTGTCGAGCCTTAAATGACGATTAGCCAAAATCAAACCAATTGGCAGTAGAGAGAGCAACTCGGCTGCAACTATGGAGAGTCTGGCAAGAGTGTCTTTAGGTGGTGCACAAGGAAGTTCCCCTTTTAATTCCCATTCAGTGTCTCTTAAGGGAATCAGACCAGAGACAGGCAAAAGCCAGGAACCGGGCTAGGAGGGAGCCTTGTTAAGCAGAGACAGGGCACTCTTTCCAGAGCCAGGAATTCCAACCCCTCCCCGTTTTTCCTTTGCCTCCCACTCTATGAGCATTCTCTTTCAAATCGTACCCGGGAAATCCAATTCAGGACATGGCCTTACCCAGCTCGGAACGGTGGTAGCCCTGCTACAAGCTGGTACACGATGCAGCCCAGCGCCCAGAGATCGGAACTTCATCAGCAAGAGGGACAAAGGGAAGAAACAAAGCACAGGAATTAATATTACATAATATTAATTATTAATATTATTCACCAGAAACAATTCCACAGAGCTTCACCTACTACCCAAGACATTGCTGGCAAAGGATCTGTCAGGTAGAGCAAGGGAGGGGGAATTCAGAGGAAGACCCAGGCCCACCCCCTCTTCATCCTAGGGCACGCAGGGAGGAACAGAGAAGGGAGCAACGTGAGTTGCATGGCTTTTGGGGGAGGAAAGGGCCCTGATTCCCTTCATTAGCTGCAGCTGAAACATAGTGTTTAAAAAGGGAGGTTGCGCACAGCAACTTGTTGGAAGCAAATCATGTGTTGTTTGAGGCTTATCTTGGTTCCTGGCGTCTTCCCAACTGTGTGTGTTTTGTTGTCCTTTGAAGTCTGGAATTCCTTCTCCTGCCCTGTTCAGTTAATTGCTGCAGTGTGGTTTGTGTGGATTTTTATTTATAGTTTATATGTACTTTGTTTTTGGACTGAATTTCCTCCACTTAAAGACGGTTCTTCAGAGAGTTTTTTTCTCCAGCCGAAGGTAACTGGACATTGGGGGCTAAGTTGGAGGTATTAAAGGGACTTTTCTTACTTATGTGACTGTGTTGCTTTTGTGCCATGCCCCTTTGAGTCATCACAGGATCTTTGACAATCAAAATCAAGTCTTCAGGGCCTTGCAAAAAAACTGGGGGCCAATTTTATCTCTGCGGGGTGAGGGAGGGAGCCGCCACAGAGAAGGCCCCTTTTCTTGGTCCCACTAGATGAACTTCCTTAGGGGAAGGAAGGACCCGCAGCATTCCAATCTCCTCACTCTGGTGGGTCAGGTAGATGTGACCAGGAGAAGATGGTCCTTCAAATAGCCTGCTCCCAAGCCACGTAGGGCTTTAAAGATGACAAGCAACACTTTTGAATTAGAGCCAGAAGCAAATCGGCAGCCAATGCAGCTTCCACAGGAGAGAGAACACATGTGGACACATCTAGGCCACCAGAAAACCATGTAGGCCACTGCATTTTGAACCAACTGAAGCCTCCCAATACTTTTCAAGGGCAGCCCCATGTGCAGTGCATTGCCAGACATGAGACGACGAGGATGTGAGTGACTGTGAGCAGAGATTGTTGGTTCAGGAAAGTGCACAACTGATACGCAAGCTGCACTGTGCAAAGGCCCTCCTGGCCATGACTGCCACCTGGCTCCTCAAGCAGGAGTCATGAGACCGGGAGACACCCGCCCAGATTATGCACTGGGTCTCTCTGGGCTATGCCAACCCATCCAAGACCAAAGAACCGTGGAAACCAGAGCCATCTCGTCATACCAGGGTTCAGCTTCAGTCCATTGCTCCCCATCCGGCCCTTCCAGCACTGCAAGGGGGGAGGGGGCACAGCATCACATGGGCTGAGATACAGAGCTGGGCAACATCAGCAGATTGATGATATCTCCACCCAGCAGCTTCACGTAGATATTAAACAAAAGTGGAGAAAGTACTGAGCAGTGGACGGGGGGTAGACACTGACCGAGAGCGGCCACAGAGGAGGTGAAGCAGGACAACGCCAAGCCCCATTCCAGAGCCCCGAAGCTGCTCCAGAAAGAGACTGTGACTGATGGTATCGAAGTCTGCCGAGAAGTCCAGTAGAGGCAGGAGAGACTGACTACTTATCCTGCTTCCGCTAGGGGTCATAAAAGCACAACCGATGCGGTTTCCATCCTATAACCAGGTCTGAATCCTGGCTGGAAGTGGTCTAGTCAGGAGTCTCCAACCTTGGTCACTTCAAGACTTGTGGACTTCAACTCCCATAATTCCTCAGCCAGCAAAGTTGCCTGAGGAATTCTGGGAGTTGAAGTCCACAAGTCTTGAAGTGACCAAGGTTGGAGACCCCTGGTCTAGCTAATCCATTTCATCCAGGAATCTTTGGAGCTGTATACAAGTTCTTTCAGACAGATCAGAGCTTCCTCAAAGTAGTTTACCACACTGTAAGGGTATCATTTAAATTTTAAACTAAAAACAACAGCTAATAAACAACATGTACAAGTTTAAAAAAATGATTGAAAAAAAGTTTTCCAGTTCTTTCCAAATAAGTTCTGTTTCGAACAGACATTAAGTTAGTAAGAAGATGGAGAGTATTTTAGCTGTAAATGTTAAGAAACTTAGTTTAATTTAGCTGTGCTTTGAAATGTAATATTATTCATTCTTTATTGAGACTTCACTAAAAAAAGTTATCCTTAAGAATCCCTCACAATAAATTTCAGTAAGTATTACTGCCAAGTAGGAAAAAAGAAGAAATAATTATTGTCTCATATCTGGGCAGAGCAAATGTTTTGGAATATTGTATTGAACAAATATTGATGAGTTGAAAGACTCTCATTAAATTTGAGAGTTTTTAGGATCCCCTTTCATCTGCTGGACATCCCCCTCCCCCCAAATCCTGTCCACAAAGACGATGCAAAAAGCTTGGACAACAAGGTAAGAGCTCAAAGGCATCTCCTTAATGCAGCTCAAAAGAAAGTATGAAAGAATTTCAACGCACACGCAGAGCTCACCTTTTGCAAGCAGATTTTTCAGTTAATAACTCCGGAGACACGTACTGTGCTGTCCCTACGAAGGAGTTTGCTCGGGCTAAAACAAGAAATACAGAAGTAAGGGAGGGGACTTCTCAAGGCAGTGCGACTGTTCAATGGAATGAAAGACAAACGATTACACACCTTGTTTGCTATCTGCAGACAATATTTTCGCTGTCCCAAAGTCCGTAATTTGAATATGCATCTCTCCATTTAACAAGATGTTCTCCGGCTTCAGATCCCTAGAAAAGGCAAAATGGTTCTATGAACTGGTCATCCCTTCCTCCCCAGGGAAATGTTTAGCTCCACAATGCAATGTCCAGCATTCAAAGTGACATCAAAAGAGAAAGTGCTCTATATTGTTGCAGTAGCATCGGGAAGATTACATTAGTAAGAAGCAAGCCAGAAAAGGTTTAGTAGGCACGGAGGGCCCAGGGCTTAAACGCTTTTAACAGTAAATTCCATTTTAAAAACTTTTACTGCAAGATAGAAAGAAACCAAACCCTGGAAAAAGGTACAGGCGTACATGTTTGGAAAATGACTTGAAGTATCATTTATGATATAAAAAAGACGTTGCTGCTTGAAAGAATCCACTCACTAAACACAATGCAACCTTTCTTTTTGTTCTGCTTGGGCTTCTAGGCCGTGTTGCCTCCTGGTTGTTGCCTGGACTCCTAGCAGCACCCTCGGTTTTCTTAGCCAAGGGTTTCAGCAGGGACTTGCCATGGCTTCCTTCCTAGGGCTGAGGAGGAGTGATTGGCCCTAGGTCGTCCAGCTAGCTTTTGTGTCTAAAGCAGAATTAGAACTCATGGTCTAGTCCGATGACTAAACCATACCACTGAACTGGCTTTCTTAATGCAATTTTAGCAGCTTCAAATTGAGGAAGCCCCAATCTTGATAAAGGAATAGTCCCCACTTACAAGTTAAAGTATTCAAACTATATAACATGAAGACCTTAATGAAAGATTTGAAACTTTCTGTAGAGTTTTAAATTATTGCAAGTTCTCTCAGCTGAAGACAAGCAAATCCTGGAATACAATTCAAGTAACATAGCTTCATGAACTTCATGTGTCTTACAGAAATACATGAAACTTGAATTAACCTCAGCTTTTTTTTTTGTTATTTCACAGACAGAGTCATCCACCAGAGAATTTGGGGAACGGGGAAGAGTTACTAGAAGAGGAGGGAGGGAGGGAGGGAAGAGGATGAAGAGGTAGGCAAAGCAAGCATAAGAAAGGGAAAGCGGAAGACAGGATATAAAAGAAATCTAAAAGCTAGCTTAAAGCTCCACCGAATTTGGGGAACAGGGAAGAGTTATTAGGAGATGGCTGAAAAAGAAAAGGAAGGAAGGAAGGAAGGAAGGAAGGAAGGAAGGAAGGAAGGAAGGAAGGAAGGAAGGAAGGAAGGAAGGAAGGAAGGAAGGAAGGAAGGAAGGAAGGAAGGAAGGAAGGAAGGAAGGAAGGAGAACAAGTTAAGACAAAAAAAACCTGAACTGTGAATGTGGCTAATGAGCTGTTTCTCCTTGTCTACCGTATCATTTGCAATATTTGACAAGCTCTGCAATTCAGGACAGAGCTGGCTCCCCAAAGCACTAGGGATGCAGGGATAAAACCAGCATCCTGCAAGCTCCATACTGACTGCAGCCACACGAGCACTCTGGGCATGGAACAAATAACAGTGAGGCAAGCACTTTACGTAGGCATTTCCTTTCCTGTAGTGGGCAAGCAGGAAAGGCCAAAGAGATCAAGAAAGCCAAGGCAGTGCAGAGACCCCACTCGGCTTCAAAAGCAGGGATGTCCCTGTGCGCAAAGGTGATGCTAAACCGGAAGAGACAGTTCAAAGCCTCAGCCAGCAGCGGCTGGGAAGGAGGCTCCCCAAGGCCTTCTGCTTATACAGTCCCACGATAGAGAAGTAACCCGACAGACCAATGGATCAATTCAGGTGCATCAATTCAGAATACATTACCTATGGATAATGCCCTTTCCGTGCAAGTACTCTAATGCAGCCACGATTTCAGCAGTATAAAACCTCGTACATGTCTCATCAAACGAACCGATCTTTCGGATGTATTTTAGAAGCTCCCCGTTTTTAGCATAACTGAGACCAAAATCTGAATGCCAAGTTAAGAGTTATTTCTACAGGATGATCTAGACAAGACAAGCATGTATTTGGAGACAAGGCTAAAGAGAAAGCCACGAGATTGGAAAGAAGGCCACCAGGGGCCACAGCTGGTAGGCAGGAAGGAGTTTTACTAGCCTTTCAGGCGCTTTCCTTGAGTTAGCTTCCTAAACTAGCTATTAATTAGAGCTACTCCTTCATTTAGTACCAATTTCCATTGTAAGTCATTGCGGCCATAAGTCAAGTCAGACCCAAATTTTAGGACAATTTTTACAGTAGCTGTTAAGCAAATTATGTAACGGTTAAGAAAATCATGTGGTAACTAAGCAAACCCAGCTTCCCCAATGGGCATTCTTCATGGAAATCAGCCAAAAAAAAAAAAAAGGTCACAAATAGCAAACACGTGACCGTAGAAGGCCACAACCGGTTGCAAATAGGAGCTGCTTGCCCGGCGGTTGAATTGCAATCCTATGACTGTGGGTTGGTTTGGCAGATTGTAAGTCATTACTTCCAAGGCTTCTGTAACTTTGAGCCATGGTTACATGGTCATAGGTTGAACTACCTGTGAAACAGATATTTCAGTTTTTTTAATATTCTCCATGACAGAACCGGTGCTCTCCGATTCCTGCAACCTGTCAGAGGTGGCCCTGAAATCTTAGGAAGCCCATTCTGCCCTTAAAACCATCAAGAATGCCAACAAATAATTTGATAATTCAGAAAGTTCTTGACTGCGCTGAAATGGACCTACTTACACAAAAACTTAGGGATAAGGTGGACTCAAAATATACTACAGCTTGGGAAAAATGGTACAAATGGATGAAGGAGAAAAACCAGGAAAAGATAATGATTTGAAAAATGAAGTGGTTAAACTAAGAGCATATACCAAAAATAGAAAATGAATATTAGTAAAATTATTTTCAATAAACGATCACACCGTCTTAGCTGATAAGAAATATATATGTTTTATGTCAATATCTGTATTTGTATACTGGTTTCGTTTGCAATGAAACATTGTATCTTATACATTGTATATATTTTTCTTTTTCTTATTTTAAATATATTTTAAAAAACCATCAAGAAGCTCCTGAGATTCAGCATTCAGCACGCACACACACACACACACTCGGAATTCCAGTTCAGACACCGTTCCAAGTTTGCCCACAATTTTTACGGCCCAGTCAGACACAGGAAAGGATACAGAGCTTTTCTTCGTCTTGAAACGTGAAGTAGAGCTTCACAAAGAAAGGGTGATCCAGGCGGGACATCACATCTCTCTCCCTGGTCACGTAGGGGACCTTATTCTCTTTGATGATATGGCGCTTCTCTAGAATTTTAACTTTTAAACAACAGGCAGGTTACTAGAAATTTGGGCCTCGATCAGTGAATCCCACTCTCTGCTTTGACCAAGTGCAACAGTCGCACATCACGTTGCCATCACCTGACGTTTCATGGCGTTTTCCCTTCGCGGAGCTGGGGTGGGCATGGCCTGTGTGGGCCTCCAGTTTGACACCCCTGCCTTACAGCAACGTCAGGTGTAACTTAGAGGGTCATCCACAAACTACAACCGAAGAAGCAAGTGATACTCACCGGCATATTCTCGGGAGGTGGTCAATTCTCTGGCCAGGACAACCTGTTTTTAAAGGAAAGAGAAACCCGGTTACATTCGAAGCATGTGACAAGCCCTTGGAGGCAAGGCTGGCGCATTCTTTGCATTCTTGTAGAGCCAGGTGTTCTCTATCTGGAGGCTGTCACCATCAGGCCTGACAAAGGGATTAAGCACACTCTAAGGCCTTGCTGAAGGGTGCCTGGTGAGGTTTGGTATCTAGAGGGCATCAGTAGCGCAAGCCTGACACACTATGCTTACAAAATGAGTATGGAAAAAATATCAGCCAGTTGCTCTCCATTGTGAGTCCTACCCAGACTGCTCAGCCAGCCTTACAAGGTGCTTCTTTGAGTGTTTTGCATGCTCAGATCCAAAACCTTATAGGCATTCGTAAAAATCAGGTGCCTGAAGAAAATGCAGTGCTTTGGGGAGGAAAAATAGGAATGGGAAGCAAGGGAGAAACGCAAAATGTCAGCGTTCCAACCAAACTCTCCATTTCAATTCAGAACTCAGAGACAAAGTCCATCCAAGTATGAATTGATTTGAGAAGTCATATTGGCACATCTGGGAAATCCCGAATCTGAAATCCCGCATTTCCCCCTGCTATATTAAACTCACGCCCAGCCCCCTTACTGATGACCCTCAAGTCACTCTCTCCAACCCACCTCCATTCTGAACTCCAAACTCCAGCGACTTGGCCTTGAGCTCTGGCGAAAGAATTTTGTTGTGGCAATCCTCCCTTCTCACTTCCCTTCCCTTCCCACGGTTACCCATCCTCCTCCCTTGTGGCAGCCCCAAATCCGATTCAAGATGGATCCGAGGCCGACACGAAGTCTGTCTAATGTGGTCAGGCTCTCAGTGACCTAAGCATACTTGCCACCAAGCGCAAAGGCCTGGAGAAAAGCACAGCTGACCTGGCCTTTGCGATCTTGGCAGGAACAGATCAGACCTCCAGCCCCTGCTTATCAAGGGAGACCGAATGGAGCAAGTGGCCAGTTTTAAGTTTCTGGGTGTTACCCTAAAAGAAGACCTGATCTGGGGGGCTCACATTGCAGCCCTGGTCAAAAGGGCCCAGCAGAGATTATGCTACCTGAGGCTTCTCAGAAAACAACAACTGAATGGAAAACTGCTGGTGACCTTCTACCGCTGCACCGTAGAGAGTATCTTAACTTCCTGCACACCTGTGTCTGGTTTGCCAATTGCACAGGGGCAGATAGGGCAGCACTCCAGAAGGTTAACGTCATAGCCCAGAAAATCATGGGTTGCCCTCTCCCCTCTTTGGAAGAGCTTTATAGCTCCCGCTGCCTTAAAAAAGTTCAAAACATCCTCCAAGATCCATGTCATCCTGGGAACCCCCCCCCCTTTTTTTTTGAACTATTACGATCTGGCAAACGGTACAGGACAATAAAAAAAACAAGGACAAACAGGCTGAAAAACAGCTTCTATCCCAGGGCAGTAGCTCCTTTGAATTCTACTGTATAGTGCAGTGTTGGTGTGGTGTTGGGGGTTTTCGGTTCAATGTGTGGAGTGTGAAGGACGTGTTTATTTTCATGGTCATGATGTGCACTGAAGATGGTGCTTGATTTCATTGTATGAGGTGCAATGACAATAAAGTAAACGTAAACTACACTAAACATTGCTGGTACAAAGACAAGCGGCTGCCACTGATACTCACTGTGGAAAAAGATCCTTCCCCAAGAATCTTCCCAAACTTAAAGTCCTCTGGGCGTTTCTTTCGAGGCTGTGGAGGCTGTTGCAAGGTGCTCTCCATATTCAGTTCCTGTCTGCTGCCACAGGCAGCAGCAACAGGTTGAAGGCTGGAATCCACCTGGTTCCTCACCATTGATGGAGATGAGCAGGAACATAAAGCCACACTGGACTGGATAGGAACAGCATCATACTGCAAAGTAGAAAGCACACTCAATGCTGTGGCCCTTAATCGATCAACGGTCACTAGACAAAAATGGCCAAATCACGAAGCGCTGCCTGTAAGGAACTTGGCAGGCCCCGTCTGTCATTTTGCACAAGCTCACAGGGCCTGAATGGCAACAGCTCAAGTCAGAGGTGATCTCTGGGGCCTAAAATGTCCTCCTCTGGCTTAGGGTTCAAGTGAGGCACCCAGTGTCCTCCCTCTTCTTCATCCCTTTCTTTCGTTCTCTGCCAACAGAAACTCTGCTTTCTAGAGGATACTGAGTAGGCTCGCTCCTCTGTGTTGACCAGACAGGTTGTGTTGGGTCAGACTGGAAACTCAGAGCTTGACTTTTCAGCAGTCATACTCGAGTCCCAGCCCTGCCTGTACTGGGCTTCTCAATTTCCTGCTAAAAGGAGTGATTGGCTGAAAGATTCTGCAACACCAACAGCCGAGGGTGCTGGGCACTTTGGATGACACCGAGAGGCTTCTAAGACATGGAACTGCAAACTCAAGAAGCAGCAGCGGCAGGAAAGGGCCAAAGGCTCTCTAGTCATGATGGGCAGGACTAAGTCCCATTCAATAGGGAAGCCAGAGTTCAGCAAGGAGACATGAGAATCATTTGTGCTATTTTACATCCAGCCGCCAGGTGGACGTATAACACGATCTACGTGAAGCCTGCTCTCACTCCAGTGCCCCAATTTTTATGGAAGAGACATCCCTGGAGCTATGCTCCTTGAAAAGAGAGCCAGACAGATGCCCTCATGGAGCACCATTTGAAAAGCTGCTGGAACAAGAAGCCCCCAAAGATTCCCCTCAAGGAATAACCACCACCGCTCAGGAATTCTCTCCAAAAACGCCCAGCACAGTTTGCTAAAAATGGCTGCTCCTCACTTACAAAAGCTCAGTCCTCCCGGCTTGGTAGCTCAGAAAAAGCCCAAATTGCTTCCGGTCCAGTGAAAGATTTGTGAGCAGGACCTGCAGGGACTGACACCTTCTTTCAGCTGCCCATGAACACAAGAGGGGCACATGCAATCTTCTTTCCCTCCTCGCTTTCCTTCTTATTTGGATCCTGGCAGAGTTACCTATCAACTAGTACTTGACTTGTACTAAATGTTGTACTAAGCCTGAAAGATATTACTCTCTACTTAATACTGTATACACACCCACCCACACCCACGGGGGTAGCCTGGTACTCATTGTTAATTGGTTCCTGGAGTTATGATGAGTACCAAACTATTTTCCCCGAGTTCCTCAATCAAAGCCTTGCTGTCCACTTTTGCCTGGCAAAGTCTGCTTTAATCTGCTCTCCATGAAAGCTTCTTCCTCAATATGCAGCCATGTCGTTTCTAGAGGATTTTCTTCCACACCGGCTCAGACTGAACCAGTGGATTTACTTGGATCTTAGGGATTTATTTAGAAAAACCTACCGGCTTCAGAGCCAGATATAAGCATGAGAGATACCCACCCATTTGCTATTTAAGGAAAAGACAAGCAACTTCAACGAAGAGGCTCATTTAGACAACTATTGCCCATCACCAGAATGGGCTCCAGAAATTAAAAAGCTCATGCAGGAGAAAAGCTTTCTCCATCACCTCTCAATAACCAACCGGAAATGTTCCCGGGGATTTCATGAAGTGCTCTGACAAATAAGTTGCCATTGTTCTCTGCTTCTTCTGCAATTCAGTTGAGACCTTTGCAAAGCTAGAGTGGGTTTCTCAAATACATTCCTCTAGAAGTTACAAGAAAAAGTTCTTGTGTACTGAATAATATCAAGGTGAATATGTATATTTGTGTTTGATCCAAAATCATTTATGCCCCCCCTTTCACTGAAAGTATAGATGGCCCAATTAAAACAAACACTCAACAAAAAGGGGCCAGGAACAAAACAAAAAAAAGCTTCCCAAATAAGAGTTAACATTTTTCATAAATAGAGAAGCAACCTGAATTAATTCCTGAGCAGGGAAACCAAAGGCAAAAGCGGGGGAGAAAGCTGACCATTCCTTTTGCACCATCGTTCCTTAACCCTGTGGTTCTCAACTTTCTAAGTAAGTGATGCCCATAGCTACCAAAGGCTGACCATTCCTAGCCTAGAATAACGTTCCTATGGCATACTAGATAGTTTTTGCCCAGTCTACAAACTGCTGGGTTCTTTCCCCTGAAAAATGTCTTCTATCACCAACACATTATTTTTTTCGCTTGGGGAAGTCTCATCTACTTTTCCCCCTGTCATCAGTATGTTTGATAATCTTCCTTCTCCAGATGTCTGTGTGTGCTTTCTTCCAGGGGTAGGATATGAAATCGACTGCTCAGCTCCAGTGGGGGTGGATTGGACTGAACTGCAGGGTTTGTGTGATGACCCGTAGTCTCTCAAAATAACCAAAACCCAAAACATACATTAAAGTCCGGTAAGGCCTTCAACTTAACTTCACTGTTTTATTAGGCACAGTTTAAAGTCACAAAAGTAAATAATGAGGCAAAAAGAAAACCAAAACAAACCGCATTGGCGAGAGTTCTGAAGCAAGCCAAGATAACTAATCATAAACTCCAGGAAAATAACTGAAGAGAGTCCATGGGAAGAACGCCAGCAAAGATAAACCTCTTTCAAAGTAAACACTAAACTTTGACTCCAGCAATTCTGACTACACAGTTACAAACTTATATACATAGCTCCTAGCTGCAAGCCATGAGGAGGATCATGGTGATCTCCTCCTGAGTAGATCTCGCTTTTCTCTGATCCTCTCCTCCCTGCATGACCTAGGATGGAGAGGGGATGGGCCTGGATCCTCCTCTGATTGCTCAGCCGGCCTCTGCCCTTCCCCAGCCTCCTCCACCACCTCTGGAGCCACACTCCCACTCCCTGTTGGCTGTTCCTCCTCTTCCTCAGAGTCAGTCTCCACCAGGGGCAGGACAAGTTTGTTTTTTCATTGGGCCTTTAGCAAGCATGAACACATATATGACACACATACATACATATCACAACAGGGCTGGTCTTTCCGTGACTATATGTTTTTCCGTGACTATGCAATTTGCAAATACTCTGAGTCATTCCAAGGCAGGGTGTCTTATTTCTTTTAAAATTTGGTTTAATGAGTTTTATTTTTCAGCAGTATTTTCAACGTTTTCAATAACCAATTCCTTTGGTTTTCAAATTTGGTCTTTGTGATTCATGTTGAAATAAGACTTAAATGTTAGCCTTTTGCTCCCTCTTGTGGCTAGTGTTGAAGTAAACTTTAAATATAACTCATCAAAGGCAAATCAAACTGCCTTCAAGATACAGTTGTAATGCAGAGAGGGAAAAAGCAAAAAGCAGTAGAAGGAAAAAAGGCACTCAGCTCAGTTGTTGTAACAGAGTATGTAAAAATGGTAAATTCTCAATTCCTTCCAGGCAAGGTCTTATTTAGTAGTGTTTGTAACTTTGTCTAATTTGGCAGCCATTCCCTTAGTTCATTTATTAACAAAATTATGAAATGTAGATTGTCAAGCATTTGTCTATAAAAGGCTGTGTTACAACTGTGAGCTTAAACAATATTTCTTAACTCCCAGTCACTCAACTCATAAACTGACCACAAAACAAGAAGCAGCTGTCTGGAGTGCATGTGGGCAATCTCACTATCTCTCCAGAGAGATTTTATCAGCCAGGATCAAGGATCCAGCTGCTGAGCTCCAGAAATGCCATCTCCATCTGAAAATCCATTCTACTTTTTAGCAGGGATGTCTAGCTGTTCCTTGAAAGTTAGGTTGTAAATTCACTTTCTAATCAATTTCAAAAATTATGTTTAATAATCTTAAGGCTATTAGAAATCTTCAAAATGACAAGTTTACATAGACACTTGGTGAATTACCTTCATTCAAGAATAAGTGAAAAATTAAGTATAAGAATTTAAAGATTTGAAACAAATAGTGAAAAGCTAAATAAGATTTTAATCCAAAAAAGGTATAAATTAAGGATTATATAGAAGCAAAAGGACTTTTGCGACACAATTTTGGAATAATTATTAAATTAAATAGCACCTTCAAGAGAAATAAATTGTTTAGTTCCTCTTAAGTCATATCAGAAACTTGAGGGGACTAAAATTTTGAAGCATTAAAGGAAAAATATAGCTTTGCTTTTTTGTCAGCATTGAAACAAAATAACACAAAATGGTATCCCATTTGAAATATTTCAGAAGAAATCCGAAGAACTGGGACAGAAATAATGTCAGCAATGATGTCTGTTTCTACAGACAGAATATATCCAAAAGGTGGGGAAATGATAGATGGAAAACAGAATATTCTGGAAGACTTAAAAGGATAAAATTTAAAAACAAAGCTCATTTGATTAAGAAATAGTAGACTATAAAGAAATTACTGAAATATTGAAAAATAAAAAATTGTTGCTTATAAGACAGAACAGACAGTAAAAGTGGGGAATAGAAATGACAAACCAAGAGAATGACTTGGAGAGTAACTATTTATTGGATCAAGACAAGAAATTTGCTAAAGCCTCCAAGAAGGAATACAAAGTTGGTTTATTTGATCAGGGTTAAATTAAGATGTGTTTCTATAAAACTCTGGGAATCCTTTGTGAGGTCTGTTGACATCAGAGCTGAAATGTTAATGATTTAATGCTTATGAGTAAGGGATTAGTTATGGGAAGAAAAGCTATTACATAAAACTTTACACGTGAATTATTTAAGCTTGTTTGTGCTTGTGATAAAGATCAGAAGCACCTACTTAAATGTTCCTTTTCTTTTTTATTTTTCCTCTTCTCTTTCTCTCACACTTTCTATTCTCTTTTATTTCTATTTCTGAGTTTAGTTGAGTTTGTATTATCTTTTGTTAGAATCTTAGGGTTGGAAGAGACCTTGGACACAAGGCAGGAGTTCTTATAAAATCCCAGACAGATGGTTGTCCAATCTTTTCTTAAAACCCTCCAGCAACAGAGCACAAGTCAGGAAGTCAAACTGTTCCATTCGATTAATGTCACTTCATTAATCTTACTGTCACAGAGTGATATTTTCCTTTAAAAAGCATGTTTTGTGTGTGCATATGCGTGTGTAAATTTATATGGCCACTCGGCTTCACAGGTGATTCTGGGAAGCTTACAATATTAAAAATCCATAATATAAAACCCCATCCCCACGACAGCAACTACACAATCAAATCAATTACTTGATCGGCTCCATCTCCATTCCCAGGCCCACTGGCAAAACCATATCTTCAGGGTCTTTTGGAAAAGCAATGGTGGGGGGGGGGGGGCAATCATAACTAGGGCAGGGGCAACCACTGAGAAGGCTCTTTTCTGTGGTCCCACAGCTCTAATAGATGGGACTGCAGCAAACCCTGCCCTCCTGTCCTGGAGAGTTGGAGTCAGGACTAAAGTCCTCCGTCCCGCCACTTAAGAAGAGAGGGAACCACGCAGGCTCTTTAAAAGGACGGAGGCACCATGCCTCCCCCACAGAATTCCTTATCGCTGCCAATAACCACTCACATGTCACCATCGGGAGGCCTTAATCAGCCAGGAGAGACATGGATCTAACATTCCCTAGGATCTTGTCCATTTCTTCGGGATCTACAAGGTCAAACCATCCCCAGATAACTGAGCAAAGACCTACCACTGGGCCAGTAACCACGCTAATGTCTAACTCTGAATGAATCTGAGTGACTTTCTCTGCCAGAAAACCAACAAATTCCTCAGCAGGACCCTGCAGACGAACCTCCGAGCCCTAGGTGATGATATATATCCTCCACAATAAAACTCCAGCAACACCACTAACAGCAATCAAATAGTCTTGTCATAGTTAGCTGATTGGTCAATTGCAGGAAGTTCAAATTCCATTCAGCAGAACAACCAAATTCTGCAATGACCCTTCCAACTCAAGCTATGGGCCACAAGCGCACCAGCACATCCTCTTTTCCATCCTCTTTCACCTAAGTGTGATGGGACAATCAGTTTGGGACAATCAACCTTGGAAATAGTATAGTCTGACCCCTGCCCAGTGTAGGAATCCACTGCTATCCCTTTGACCAAGGGTCTTCAAACTTGTGGACTTCAACTCCCAGAATTCCTGAGCTAACATGACTGGAGGAGGAATTCTGGGAGTTGAAGTCCGCAAGTCTTAAAGCTGTCAAGTTGGAAGAGCCTTGCCCTTGACGGGCATCCAGCCTCTATTGAAAACACTGGCGGCAAAAGTCCTACATCATTCCTCTGAAGTTTTATTCTCCAGCTCTTATCATCTTGCTTCCTTTCCACTCCAGTTTGGCAGCATCCTTCCTAAAATGCAGTGGCCGTATCCTGATCTTCTGGCAATGACTGAATTGTGTTTGAGGTGCTTACAGACCTCGCAGTAGAGCTTGCAACACATGGGCAGACTTAGCCATATTTTCAACAGGAAATTATAAGCATTCCAGACCAAGCCAAATCCAAAAACACTAGGGAACTTTTGGAAGCTTAGCACAGAGACACATCAGCCCTTAACACAGAGATAAATCATATTTACACAACATTCAAAAGAGGTAATTAAAAAAGCTAAGAAGGAAACAAAAAGGCCAGAACACATCCTCTCCAGTAGTCTACACCCAGACAAAGCAGTGATTAACACCACACAAACAATCAAGCGTAATACCGACCCTAATTAAGAAACTACTAAGGAGAAAAAACACACCACCAACACCGGCAGGACAAGGGACTATATATAAACAGGAAGCAAACCCCACACTCACTAGAAAGGATAATGTTACCTAGTTGGGTAACAAAATGTCTGGTAGCAAACAACCTACTCAGAGGGCACAAAAGATTCCACAGTACACCAACTGTTCTCCCTAATATGGGATGGACCAGGAACAAGTTTTGACAAATGCTTAGACTTGTCAGAACCAGAATTGCAGGGTGAAAGGGGACCTCGGTTTCTCCTGTTTTACCAGGAATTCTCCACTCACCCTCAGAGAAGACAACCACCACACACACAGTCCCCAGATGGACTGCAATTATTTTTCTTTCTCAGTGTTCGTGTGCCCCCTTCTCACAGTCCAATTCCTTACCTCCACCATCAGAATTGCAACTAAAGGCTGCAGGAAACAGAGAAAACCTTATTCCAATTCATGAGTTTAAAACATGGGAAAGAAAGGCATAACTGTACACAGAGGCCCTTTTTTTCCTGAAGGCAGTTACCAAGACGGAAATATGCTTTGCATTTATGCTACAACCAAGAAGAGCTGTGCAAGTCGCAGCCCCTGAATGCATCTTCCCATTTGCTACCCAAGCACCACAGGCTCTGTGCATAGGAGAAGATGGAAAACACCACTTTAACTTGGATCAGATAAATGCTAAAGCGGTTTCAGCAGTGGGCCAAGAATGAAAAAAAGGCTGCATCATGCGGGCAGACCTTAAAGAAAAGGCAGAGAGGCATCTGAGGTGCTGCCAAGGGATAAGCAGATTCGCCCTTAGGCTACATCAAAAGAGGTATAGCTAATATGAGAACCCTCTGAATTAAACTGAAATCCACCCTGTTCTGTAACACAGCAGGATGACCCAAGGATTGGAAATTAAGTCCCCCCCCCTCAATTGAGGTAGTTGGATGCATTAGCCAGGTATGAGCTGAAATATGATAGCTTCGTCTCAACAGCCTCTCCTCCTTTTAGATCCTGTGCCAAAGTAGTAAGCTGAAGCCTAGTTAGCCACCAGATCCGACAGCCACTGTTCCCACGTTAATGTCCCAGGCATTGATTCAACCACGATGGAAAGCAATCTCTTTTGGAGCAGCAAGCCCACCTAAAGGAACCTGAGAAATGCAAAGGAAACAAGTCCCACCCTGCCACGTTGCTGGCTGCAACACAGGAAAGCAGGCAGGCGCTTTCCAAAGACGGCTTTCCTTCTCCTCTTGGTCTGAGAAGAGCTGGGCTTGCCGATTTAACTCCGCAGGGTTAGGTTTTCTGCTCCTACCAGACTCGCCCACTGTTGGGTGGCTGGGGGAGGGGGAAGGACTTGTGGGACAAGAGTGCCTGCCCACCCCCCTCAGAAGCGAGGGAGCAACGTTTTACATGGCACTGTGGCCCCATGATGAGGAGCTGGCAGCCAGCTGAAGAGAACGCAGGAAGAGGAACAGGTTGGCTCTATCTGTGGTGCTCTCTGGCAGGTCCTCTTCCCCTCTGGAACCGAAGATCATACTGACAGCAGAAGCATCTGCAAGAGTCCAGCAGCTTTCCTCGCCCCCTTTTCCCCAGGAAAAGGCAAGGCAAGCAAGTGGACCTCCAATCTTCTCTTCCATTGAAATGGCATTTCGTCCAAGGGGGTGAAAATAAGCCTGGTGGTGCCTGAGCATGTTTAGAAGTTATTAGCTCTCCAGCATAGCCTAGCGTTGGGGAGAGAGGCAATTTTCCATGAGAGCCAATCTAGCAGGTCCATCTTAGCCACCAGGAGAAGCAGCATCCCACATACTGTTGTCTTGTCCAAATAGCTGTTGGTCTAAGGCAAATCAGAGCATTCTCAGGCCTGGAGAATGCACCTGCCATTATACTCCCGCTCCTTTGGTGCTTGATTTCACCAGCTGGGGAGCGGACCAACCGCTCCAAGAATAAATTGTCAAGCCATGCGGAAATGCTGTGGGAAAAGTGGAAAGAGGTGCCTCAAAAGCTGCCCTCCAGCATCCTTTAAAACTAATATGTTAAGGGGAAACAAGTCCTTCTCAACCCCATTGGCAAGTGGACAGTTGAGGGGTTCAAGAAAGAGATCAGAAGATCAAAGACTGACCTCTTAATAGCTGCAGAAAAGCTTCTAATCTCTATAGTAGCAATATGCATAAAATGGTTGCTGAACACAAATTAGTTCCGCTGTCAACGTGATTTGTTAAAAGAATGGACTCTATACCCAGCGATCTCCTGGAAGACAGGAAAGATGAGAAGTCTTTCCTTAGGCCGTTTGCAATAGCAAATGACAACCAACCTGGTTCCAGAGTGGGATGCAATATAAGCTTCTCACTGTTTCCTCACCCCATTCTGTTCCAGAAGTGTCTGGTTTGCAGTATTAATCAAAGTGAGCAAAGACTTCCATAATACCCGCCAACACAACCCAATTTGCTGCGGCAGGGACTACCAGAGTCAATGGCAGAGACCATCTTGACATCTAGGCACAAAGAAGACAGAGCATTTGACCTGATGAAAGTTTGAACCATGGTGGAGAAGGAATCTTATGGCAGCACAAGAACTTCTTGGATAAGTCACACTGGACAAGGGCCTGAGAGTGAAAGCCTGTCTAGGCAGGCCATTACCTTGGGCTTCATCCCTCTGGACATATGGTAGTCACTCTCTTTCAGGCATCTTTATGTGTGCAATTTCCCCTCTGGCATTCTCTGTTTCCTTTCATGAGATTTAATACAGATTCACATACACCAACAAGAGCTCCGTTGGAATTAAACAGATTCCAAACAATACTCTCTCTTGGAAGCAGCTTTCCTAGTGATGCTAACCTCAGCCATGAATTGTCAAATTAAGTATTCCTATTGATAAAGAGATGGTCCAGCCTTTCACCACGGTAAGTTGATGTTAACGCCAGGTCCTTATTTTATTCTTGAAGTGAAAGTTTCACAAGGCACAGGAAGTGGTGCTTTTAAATTTATGTTGCATCCTTTACCATCCAAGACAGCCTAGCTAATATAAACTAGATATATCCAGGAGCTTAAGAACCAAGGGTATCCATTGGGACAGGAACATAGAATGATCTAGGGAGATATATGTCTTCCTCTATTAGTAGATGGGTCAGGGAATGCATTTCAGTGGCTAAAACTAAGCAATTATTTGGGAGAATTGCTGTCTACTCATCAAGGAAAGCCTGTCATCTGGGATTACCTGATATGACATTTGTACAGGAGCAAAGTGGTCAAAATTATTTACTTCCATTAAACATGACTGGAAAAACACATCAGCTTCTGCAAAGATGGCCTTCAGCTGCTCTATACTGACAGGGTGCTGTAAACCCTTCTGCCCCCACCATAATAAAGTTCCTTTTTTGCCAAAAACTTTCCAGTAACCAAGAATGAAACTTGAACTTAAAATGATAAGTTCTGATTTTTGAAAGAGTCTAACTCTGGAAAGTCTAAGAGTTGCTATTGTCACCTGAAGGAAATACTTGTGTTTTGTAATTAATGCTATTATCTACTACAGCACTATCAATTGTACAATACCTAGATTGAATAATTTTTCAGCCAAAGACAATATATGCAACTAAGGAGCTAGCCCTCATCAAATGACAAAAAGCTTAAGCCCTGCTTTCTAGCCAGAAGAAGCAGAGTTAACCCTTCCTTGTTGCCCACTGACCCCCCCAGTCACCTGACGATATGCTTAAGTGAAGGCCAGTACAGAAACAATGGCTTCTGGCTCCCTAAGAATTACAGTGTACTGTATGTCAAAAAGCTTTCTGTCCCAAATGAGGTTGTTTAAAAGTAATGCTCATGAAAATTCAGGAGTGATGGCTGTTGGGTCAGAGACATTTCCTTACTCGTGCCCTTTGCCCAACCCTCACTTCCCCACCACTCCAGAGCACCCTCTCTGGCGATCAACCCTCGTTGTGCCGTCATTTCCTTACCTAAAGAGAAAGCAGAAGGATGGATTTGGGGGGAGGGGGGGGAGAGAGCAGGAATGATTTCTGACCAGCTTCCCCAATGACGTTCCTTGCAAGCAGCATCGGAAATGAGAATAGCAGCAGCCCTAAAGAGGCCGCGGCTTCCCCACATTTCCATGCCGCAGGAGGCTAAACTTGGGAGTTGAGTTCGGACTGCTGGTAAGGGTCAACTGGGCCGAAGGGGAGCTTAAAGACTCTTTGGACCTCTTGGCAGGCGGCTGTTCTCCGAAGCACCGCTTTACCCTCCCAGCCCAGACGAGGCTCCAGTTCCCGGACTTTCAGTTTCTTTGCAAGGAGAGAGAATACAAACCCGAGACTTGCCTGCCGTCAAAGCCCCCAATGAAGCCCCTGATCCCACCCAGCGCACCTCGACTCGGAGCCGGGCAGCCGCTCTGGCGACTCTTGGGACGGACCGAAGCCGTTCTGAGCAGACCCGGAAAGCGACCCGGCTCCCGCTTCGCCGTCAAGGCCGCGCTTCCTGCCCGCAAGGCGCCGAAACCGGGTCCCTTCGTCGCCCCGCCAGGAGCCGAGCAAGGCCGGGCGGCCGAGGGGCAAAGGCGGGGCCGATGCCGGGGGCCAGCAGGCCGAGACCCGCCGGGCAGGGCAAGCAGAGCCGCGCGCCCAAGGCCGCCGCCGCCGCCGCCGCCGCCCGGGACACAGGCTCGCCGACGGGCACCGCGCACCTCGACCCATCCTGGCGGAAGCAGCTCCTCCGCCGGCCGGCCCTTGGCTCCGCGCATCCCGGGCGGGGCCTGCGGAACAGCCGCCGGCCCTGCCGCCGCCACACCGACCGGCAGCCGGCGCCGCCTGTCGCTCCCGCGCGCGAGGGCGGCCGGCCCCGCCGCGAGGCCTACCAGGGGGCTTCCAGCGCTGGCCATGGGCCCGCCGGCCCTCCGCCGCCTCCGCCGCGCCGCCACCAGGAGTGCGACCCAACGGGACGCCCGCGTCCTCCGCCAGTGACGTCAGCCACAACAATGCCCGCTTCCGCCCGGAGAGGCGGGACTTCCCTCCGCGCGCTTCCAGACTGGCTGTCCCAAGGCGCGGGAGCCCCGTCCGCCTCTCTCGCGAGACTCTCTGCGCGCCACCCCTCCCCCGGATTGACGCAGCTGGCCTTCGCGAGGCCTGCTGGGTAGGAGGCCCGGATGCGAGGGGGTTGGCCGAGGGGACATGGCGGCTCTTCGGGTCTTTTCGGGCGAGCCCGAATCGAGCGGAGGCGGCCGGAATCCTGCCCGCGCCGTTGCCTCCCCGGCGGGCCGCGAGTAGAAACGCGGAGGAGGGCCGGTCTCTGCGGGGCTGGAGCGGCTGAGTCCAAGGGCCGTTCTCCCCCCATTCATTCCACGGCGGCGACTCCTCCCCCTGCTCCCCATAGTGGCTTCCCCCGTTTTGCTCCCCCTGGTGGGCAACTGTGAGTCCTGCAGCGAACGGATCGGATCAGGAGCTCCTCGAGCAGCCCCTTCAAGGCCCATCGAGATCATCGCTCCGATCCCTGAAGCCGTCCTGCCGTTTGCCCAGCGCAGGAGCGCCGCTTCCCGCATTCCTGAACTGAAAGGCATCGCGGGCTAGTCCGCATCAGGCTTCGTTTGTCTCCCCACAGCTTCCCCCGCTTTGCAAGCCCCATTTTACTCGGCCGGTTTATAAGGCAGCCTCCCATCTGTGTCGGCCCAGAAAGTCAGTTGTCGGTTACCGTCAAACAAGCTCAGCCCCGAACGGTAAATACGTCTCGTTTTCTGGGAAGTTACCATTGAAGCGTCAAAGTGGCACAGTATGAAGCGTTTAGGCCAGGGGTCCCCAAACTTGGCACTTGTAAGACTTCCACTATTCAACACCACCGACAATGCTACCATCCTTCAAAGCGACCTTGATTATGTGTCAAACAGTTGGCAACTCCAAATCTCGACCAACAAATGCTCTGTCCTACACATTGGTAAAAAAAATCAGTATACCAAATACAAGCTAGGTGGATATGACCTCGTTGATGACCCTCATTCTATCAAGGACCTTGGAGCACTCATATCTAATGATCTAAGTGCCAGAGCTCAGCAATCACAGCATTGCCAAAAAGGCATTAAGAGTTGTAAATCTAATCTTATGAAATATCGAATTGCTAACTAGGGCATACAAAAGCTTGCTAGACCAATACTCAAATACAGCTCATCTGTCTGGAATCCGCACTGTATATTGGACATTAATACAATTGAGCGAGTCCAGAAGTATTTCACAAGAAGAGTACTACCCTCCTCTGCTTGCAACAGAATATCCTATACCATCAGGCTTGAAATTTTGGGCTTGGACAATCTTGAACTACGCCGCTGCCGGATGGACTTAAACGTAGTACACAAAATTATCTGCTACAATGTCCTACCAGTCAATGACTACTTCAGCTCCAACCGCAACAATACAAGAGCACACAACAGATACAAACTCAATGTAAACCGCTCCAAACTTGATTGCAGAAAGTACGACTTCAGCAACAGAGTGGTCAATGCCTGGAATGCACTACCTGACTCTGTTGTTACCTCCTCTAACCCCGACTCCTTTAACGTCAAACTATCCACTATTGATCTCACGCCATTCCTAAGAGGTCTGTAAGGGGCGTGCATAAGTGCACCATCATGCCTACCATCCCTGTCCTATTGTCCCCATTTATTCGTACCTTTTCTCTGTATTCTTACTCATGTTTATACTTATACCTATTATCTTGCAAGTGATTGACAAATCAAATAATAAATAAACAATAAATAAACTCTCAGCATAGCTGGCTGGAGAATTCTGGGAGTTGAAGTCCACAAGTCTTAAAGTTGCCAAGTTTGGGGACCTCTACTTTAGACAGAACTCTCTGGTGCTTTTCTGATTCCACGTTGAAAAGCCGCCAAAAATCACTCCGGCTGTTAACATGGGGGAAAATTTAGCACAACAGATGCTCTAGTGACTTCTTAAAAGGAATATATATATATATAGGGTGTCATTTTACGACCACTGATCCTGCCAAATGGATGTGCCCTGTCCTACCACCTTCCTAGGTCTCCATGCCTGCTGGCAAAAAAGCTGTTTTCAGGATCTTTTGAAAGGCTAGAGAATGATGCCAGCCTGTCCTCCGGCAGAGAAAGTTCTCTTCCCAATTAAGTCCCAATAAAGGAGAATGTTCATAGCTTGAACTGTGGGGTCCTTGGTGCTGTCTGAGTTTGGTGGTTTTCTTGCAGATGTTTCATTAGCCAAACTAGGTAACATCAGTGCAAGTAAGGAATGTCAGGGCAAGACAGTAGAATATAAACGGAGAGTAAACCTCATTCCTTACTAGCACTGATGATGTTACTCAATTTGGGTAAGGAACCCTCTGCAAGAAAACCAATCTCAGAGAGCACCAAGGAACCTTCTTGGCCTTGCCAGACAAGATTCCTTGGCTGATAGGCCCCTCCTGCCAGCCCTGATGAAAAGGGGAGAGGCAGTTGGGGAGAGGACTCAAGTCACCCAGCCCTTGGCCTTGGGGGAGGGGAGTCTTTGTAGGCCATTGCTAGAATCTTGAACCTGGAAGCAGTCTGGCTGCTGATGCACTCCTGGAGCCAAGGTGCAATATGCACAAAATTGTGGACACACACATCAGATACCTGGATCATACTATCATATGTGGTGGACATGGGCAGAGGCTAAAAGATATTGGACTAAAATCCACACATGGTTGGAAAAAATGACAAAAAACATATAGATTTAAAGCCAGAGATATTTTTATTGGGCATTATACCTGAAATATACAGTAGAGAAATGATATATTTGATTATAAATGTATTAACAGCGACTAGAATTGTATTTGCTAAAAACTGGAAAAATGAGAAAACTACAGAGGATGAAGTTATCAAGAAAATAATGGACTGTGCAGAAATGAGTAAATTGACATTTGAAATCAGAGAGCAAGAAGATAAACAATTTTATAAAATATGGGACTTATTTTACCAATGGTTAGATAATAAAACAGGGAAATGAAATATTTTATAATACTCTATAATATAAGTATAATAGAATTGTTAGAGATAAAAGTATTGTAAGGATAAAATATTGAATAGATGGGAGATGATGAAATGAATGTTATAAATGAATGTTATAGGCTAAGTTAAAATGGGGATTTGCTCACATAAAGTGATGAAATGACAGTAGCAGTCTAATAAACAATAATGATAAGACTAGGAATAAATACAACATACATAATATGAGGATTAAATTGTAATTAGAAGGGAATGACTGCAGAGATAGTGCACAAGAGACTAGTACCAACTGACACACTGTATGTAACTGAAAGATGGCTTTATGTTTTTTTTTTGTTTGTGCTTTGTGTATGTTTGTTTAAAAAATAAAAAACTTTTTTAAAAATTGTGGACACAAATAACTGCACACACAGCTGCATTTTGAACTAGTTGAAGCCTCTGAATATTCTTCAAGGGCAGCCCTGGGTAGAACACATTGCAATAATCCATAGGAGAAGTGGCAAAAGCGTGAACGACAGCCTATTGCATCACTATAATTTAGAGGCACAGTGAACCTATCAGCACTCTGAGGATAGATTCACATTCTACATTAGGGAAAAATTGGACAAGGCAGTTTCCATTTGGTCTGTTAAGGGAAAACAGGCATAGTCTTGCCAAGCTGTCCAGACCAGGCCATTGCCCTTAGTTGTAATATAATCTGCCTAGGAAACGTAACGTGTTCTGTGCATGCGTTAATTGTGTTTTTCTAATCCAGTATTGCATAAACTTGAGCCTGGGAGTCTCCACCCTGTAAAAGGGCCTGAAGGGTTACAAATGACCCCCATGTGTCCATTTTGGAGGGGAACTCTGCTTTAAGACCATTGTCAGTGTAAGCTGTAAATCGTTGATCACCAACCCTCTAATCTTGTTGGGGCTTGTCACATGTCCACACTTATCTGATGGCCCTCCAGATCAGTTCCCCAATCCAAGAGACGGTTTTTGTCGCTTGCCGAGGCTGAAATCAGGCAGGATATTAATGTGGCGCAAGAGCTCAGTGTCTTTGGAGACCATCTTCTGTCTGTTGGGCAAAGGGCATCTTCCTTTCAGCGAAAAAAAATTCCAGAAGAATATCTGCACCTTCCTGAGCAGTGACAGAAGAGCTGAGGGTAAGGAAGCATCCTTATTTCTCCCAGTGACTACTCTGGGCAGGCAACAGAAAGAAATGCTGCTACTTGGCTCCCACCACCCCTCTTGGACTTGGTTAAAAGGCACACCTCTGCTTCCAACTGGTATTCATGGAGAACTATAGAGGGTTGTGTCCCAATCCCAGAAGTGGTGGCCCTGCTCCCCCTTTCCTTCCTTCCTTCCTTCCGATGGAACTGCCTGGTTGGCTCCATCCACCCAGGCGTCTGTCCGCAGAATCCACAGCAGGGGGATTCAAGACTTGGTTTGGGGATGAGTGAGTTCCCCCACTGAGAATCCCTTCCCAGCTAAGTCCGTGCCGTGTCTGTGTGCAGCCACCTTGCATTCCAGTCCTCCAGAGGACATGGGGAAGGCCTCCTGTGGGACAGCTGCCGGCTTGATGCTCTGGGCTCAGTTCCTCCTTCTCTTGGCAATGGAGCAAACAGGTATGAGGTAGCAGCAAGAGCACCTGCTTATAATGGGATCTGTGCCCCCAAACTGATAACGAGCCAGTGGAGATTGGTATCCAAATCTTCAAAGCCTGAGTAGGCTCAGGGTACAGGTGTGGGAATATTTCTACCTCCCCAACCACCAATTTGGAGAAAAGCTAGGCGTAAAAGTGGGCACTGCACCTCTGTAGCTCCTGATGAGCGTAGAGGTCCCTGCACTGCAGAGGGTGGGCTCTTCTTTTGACCAGAGCAGCTGTGCTGGAATAAAACAAAGGCCCACCACCCACTTCCAGAATCCACTCTGTTCAGAAGCCCCTTAGCTGTCTCATTTTCCGGGTCATGATAAGTTGCTACAGTCTTCTCTGGGTGGCTACTGGTTTTAGATGTGATTCCAAACAAGAATAAACAAAAGGTTAAACAAAAACTTTAACCTTAGACTGTCTACTATTGACCTCACCCCTTTCCTAAGAGGTCTGTAGGGGGCGTGCATAAGCGCACCAACGTGCCTACCGTCCCTGTCCTATTGTTTCTCTTATTCTTTTATTTTTCTTATATGTACCCATTTCATGTATTCACAACTATGTATACATTTATACTTATTATCTTGTAAACAATTGGCAAATCAAATAAATAAAATAAATAAAATAAATAAAATAAGAAGCCCATTGTTGGTCGAAGGAAGAGAAATTCCTTGTCTTTTTTGCATACATCAGGTAGCCACTAGAGGGCAGCAAAGGGATATAAACCAATCTTCTTTGCTTTCTTTCCTCTAATGGTTCTCTGGATTTTGGTAGCCCAGGGATGGTATCACTAAGCAAGAAGCAGAGGTGGGATTCAGCCAGTTCTGACCAGTCCTGGAGAACCAGTAGCGGAAATTTTGAGTAGTTGGGAGAACCGGCCAATCCCACCTCTGACTGGCCCCGCCAAGCCCATCTCTTCTCTGCCTCCCATTGAGTCCCAGCTGATTGGCTGGGTCTCCTTTGGTTGCCCTACAGAGGAGAACAGAGCTGGAAAGCAGGTTAGTGGGGAGAGAAGTGGGATTTTACAGTATCCTTCCCCTGCCATGCCCACCAAGCCACGCCCACAAGCCACGCCCATAGAACTGGCAGTAAAAAGATTTGAATACCACTACTGGCAAGAAGCCTTTGCCATAAAGGGCTGTGTGGGGGACAAGACCGGGCAGGGGGTTGGGGAGAATTGTAATCCTCAGTTGCTTTTCTCTCCCTCTCTCAGCAGAAGCTGCCAGCCGGGTGCAGTGTCTCAACAATTATGGTTTTCAGGGACGCAAAGTGGACTGCCGATGGCACCGCAATCAGGCCTTGGAGGGAACTCTGTCCTACCTCAATTTCTCTGAGTAAAATCCAGGGTTTAGTGGAGGGAGATGGCCACCCGGACAACAGCAGGGTGGTCATTTCGTTGTGTTGGTCTAATGTGGATTTGGCAGTAGAAGAAAATGCACCCACTCATTCCAGCCCACCTCCCTGGCTTTCTCAGGGCCCTGGAGAAAACGGCAGCTGCCTCTGGCAAACGGTCCTCCCCCCATCCCAGCCCAGACTGCCTGCCAGGTGCACTGCTGTCCCAGCAGAAGCACAGGCACCTCCCTTCAAAAAAAAAAACACCCCATCCTACCCAGGTGCTGGCTCTGTCCCTCCACTCCGAGTTGCACCCCACCCCCATCCCTTAGTTGGACAAGCGCCTATTGGAAAGTTGGAAAGGGCCCTCCTGCAGGGGAGCTGCGCCCATTTCCCAGATCATGCCCTTCCCAAGAAGCAGCACGGCCAATCGAGGGGAAGAAACCCCCCCCCCTTTCCTCTCCAACGTCCATTACAGCGTGTTCTGCTCAGGGGCTCAGCTCCTGGGGCTTGTGAGCAGAGTGAGGAAGCAGGGTTGATTTCTGGGGGGGGGGGGGGGTGTCAATAGGGGAGCCTCCAAGCAGCACGGACTACAATGTCCATCCTTCCCTCTTGATCAATGTGACCTCTTTGGCCAACGTTCAGTTCTATAAATCTGAAGAATGTCTACTTGTTTCATCCAGAGAACTCTTTCCCCTCCTCCTCAGCCTAAAGGGAGAAGCGATCTGCAAATACCGCCCTTTCTGAAGAAAACCTTCCTCTGAGAGCACGTGAACATGTGCCTCACCCCCACAAGCCACCCAGAGGGAGAAAGTGGGGAGGAGGGCCCCCCGTTATCGCTGGGGGTGTCTGCTTTATGTGTAGCCCCAGCCACGTAGTCAGGCTGGATGAGTCGGAAGAGAGGCGGCCTTGGGGCCGCCTCCCCCTTTCAGGGTCTTGGCAAACGTGGCAAACATGGCAAAAGCCCACACCTGGACCTGAGGCTGAAGGTGGGATCTGACCCATGTAAAATAAATGGAACAATTGGCTTTTGTGTTTGGGAAACTGTGTTTCTCTAGAAACAGCCAAAAATTTCCTTTGCTCCCTTTTTGCTTTTTCACAACCACACATATTCAGCGTACGGGGAGCATCCGGACGTTGGAGACATCGAGCGCAGGGCCCGCTTTCCCGGCCAATTCCTGGACTGTCGTCCGTTGCAGGGGGGAGCAGGATGGGGTTGGCCTGAAGGCCTGGGGAGGGGCTACCAGGCAGCAGGGGCGGGCTGCAGGCTCAAGCAGTGATGGCCTTCCTTCTTCCAGCACCCTCGGACTCTCTGGCGACCTCATCTGCCCTCTGTCTGCCTCCCCTGGCACCCCGGGTCCCTTCAACTGTTCCGTCTACAGTGAGGAAGGCGAGTTCACAGAGAACGATGAGTACACAGTGGTTCTGCATACCAGCTCCTTGGGCGAGAACCACACCGAGGTGGTCTTTGTGAAGTACAAGCCCAGACTACACAGTGAGTGAATGTGAACCGGAGGGAGAGGATGAGAGCCCCGTTCTCTTGGCCTCTCCGGCCCCTGCTCGTCTTCTCCACCTCCGCGTAGCCTGGGGTCCTCAGGAAGGCTGCTGGCTCCTTGGGGGTCTCTGGTGGAGCTCAGCCATGCGAACCTTTGCATTCCATAATGGCTTCTCCCTTCTCCCGCCTTCTCTTCCCAGTTCAGTGTGATCCACCCTTCGACCTGCAGAGCGAGTGCAGTGACACTGCGTGCCGTCTCTGCTGGAGGAGGCCAAAGGCCTATGAGGAGATCTTGGAGGTCTGGCAGTGGGAGCTGGCATTCAAGGCTGTTCAAGAACCCTGGGAGGTAGGAGAAGCCAAGGGAAGGAGGGGAGGTGGGGGGCAGCCCTCTAGGGTCCCGGTGCTCCCAAAGCCACCAGGCGCCCCCTCAGGTGATAAGGACCAGGAGGAAGGTTTCCGGGGCAGCCAGGTCTCCCCTTTGGTCAGGGCTAGGTGACTCAGCAGAGGCAGATTTCCATCCATTGGCAAGTGGCCGGAGCCCATGGCCGGAGGGCTCAGGGTTCACTTGGTCTGCCCTCCAGGATCCCTAAAAACCAGGTCACCGTCTTGCAGTGCCTACAGAACACTTCTGAAATGGGTTGGGACTGTAATGCAACTTGGCCATCCTGTCCACAATGACAACAATTATAGCCCAGGACACATTGATGGCAGAGAGCCAAGTAGTCCTCAGGTGCGGGACTGAGAGTGCAGAAACCTACCTGAGGGGGCCCCAAAGCTGGGTGATGTTGAGCCAGCCCCTCCCTCAACACCAGGAAGAAAGCAAGGGCAGCTCACTTCTGGAAAGGGTGCCAAGGGGTTTAAATGATGCCAAGGGATACAGGGATTTAGCCAGGCAGTTGTTGTGAGTCAAGACTACAACTGGGGGGGGGGGTATGTGGGGGAGAGATGGTTTCTCAATAGGTCCTGTGCAGCTAGACCGCTTTCTCTGCTCTTGAGGGCAGGCCGGGGTGTGTGTGTGTGTGTGTGTGATTTCATTCACCCAGGTACTTGATAGTGTAAGGCCCAGACTCTCCCCTCTCCAGACGACAAGAATGAACTTCTGAAAGCTGGTTACTTCAAAAGGAATTCTTTATTGAAAAGGAAGATATCCAGGTGATGTTCAAAGGAGGGTCTAATATGCCTCCAGGCCTGCAGCTTAGATAAAGGGAGTTAGAACCCCTCCCCTTAGTCCGGTGTGGATTTCGTCAACACAGAGAAGCAACAACATGTTAATTCCCCCCCTTTTTTCCTGGGACCATAGTTGAGGAAAGTTTCCCAGGAAGTTTCTTTCGGAACTGGACCCTCCTCCTCTTGCTATCTCTCCAAGAGGTGACAAGTTTCCAGTCATCTGGGCTCCAGTCCCCAGTTGTATTTCATGTGCAGGTTATACAGATTCAATACAAGACTTAAGATATTCAGGTTACATCAAAAAGGATTACTTGTACCAACTCCCCCCTTCTTCTTCCATTGAAGAATGGCAGATACATGGATCCAGGGGTGGGATTCTACCTGTTCGCACCTATTCGCTAGAACTGGTTGTTAACATTCTAAGCAGTTCAGAGAACCGGTTGTTAGAAGAAATTACTGGCCTAATCCTGTAAGGAAGGCAGGAAGGAAACATTCTGGTGTTGCTTGTTAAGCCTGAATTCCCCAACAAGTGTTAAGGAAAACAAACTAAACAGAATGTGTAGCGTAGTCAGATAGGCAGACAGGTAAATGTGTGAGATAAGTTTGTATTTTAGTTAACACGCAGTAAAAAAATACAGATACGCTTGTGCTATCAAAAATATAGTTTATTCCATTAGGAATTATAGCATAGTCAAAATAAACGGTCCATTAGTCATGTATCATTTCAGTCAGTCCAGTCGGGGATACTCAATTTGCAAAATCTGTGTTGAATAGCCAATGTCAGTTCACTTACAATAAATCAGTCCGTATTATCTCTTCTCTCCGTTGAGAAATCAGCACTCCTTTCCCTCCTCCGTTCCAGTAAGGAAAAACGCAGTCATCAATCCATCCAGTAATTAGGGATCATTAAGCCAGAGAGAGAGAGCTGCAATTGACTTGCTTCTTTTATGGTGCTTTTACAACCACACCCTTAATTACATTCTTGTAGTTAAAGTTACACACACTTTAACCAACAAACCATGATAACTTATTTATTATTTTTTACCCAAACCAGTTAGGGTAAACAATGTTATCCCTAACATTGCTTACAGAAACTGTCTCTCCTTTAACCCTTATTACATTCTTGGCAGGACTAGACTTCCTGTCTCAGGAACTTCTCTGGAGTTTTTTCCCCTCCTTTGCTGGTAGTTTGCTTGTGTGGAGTGACCATTCAAAGTTACAGTGGCACTGAAAAAAGTGACTTAGGACCATTTTTCACACTTACGACTGTTATAGCATCCTCACAGTCATGAGAGGCCAGGCGAGGAGATGCATGCCTCGATGGGAGTGATGTTGAGTTGGCCACGCCCAGCCAATAACATGACCACCAAGCCATGTCCACCCAGTCACATGACCACCAAGCCATGCCCACAGAACAGGTTGTTAAAAATTTTGAATCAAACCCCTGCATGGATCTGACAGATAGTTTCCTTCCCTCCCTCCCTCATCCTAGGAAGCACAGAGAAGAGTCTTCATCAACTCGGAAACCTGGGTGCACATAGAAGGCTTTGAGTTCAAGAGCAACAGAGATTATATTGCAAGAATGCGCTGCAAAACACCGGAGGAGAATCATCACTACAGCAGCCAGTGGAGTCCGTGGAGTCCGTGTGTCACTTGGACAGCTCAGCCAGGTTGGCCTCCAGGATGCGACACTGTCAGGATGCTGGACTGATGCCAATTTCCCCGGTACCTGTTTTGGGAGCACATTACAAAGCCATTTTGCAGAATTTTGTTAAGAGTTGTTTCTACAGGTAATTCTTGTTTAGCAACCAAAAATTGGGACCAGCAACTTGGTTGTTCAACACAGTCACCACTATGCAAAACCATAAATGTGCTTATGACTCTTATTTCAGACCTGTAAAACTGAGGTTTGGTTGTAATGCTACGTTTTCACCCCCACTGTAACTGCGAAGCCACTAAAGAAGGCAGTTGCTAAATGAGGTCTACCTCTAGCACAAGGGGCCCCAAACTTGGCAACTTTAAGACTTGTAGACTTCAACTCCCAGAATTCTGCTCTAGAGGTTTTGGTTATCATGGGGTTGAAAGGTACCTCAGTGAGCATCTCATCTGTCTAAACCGGTGGATCTTCTACGATATTTTGACAGACTGCCCCCAGCCTTTGTTGGAGGAATTCCAGGGAGATCCCTCCTATTCCACTGAAATTCCTCCCAACAGGCAGCTCACCTGTATCTGCTTCCCTGCACCTTCCACCCAGGACGGAACAAGCCCCCTCCCTCCCTGCCTCCCTCCTCTGCATGAGCGAGCGCATTTTGACGGGGGTCCCAGCCAATCTCAAGGCAGGCAATTCTAACCTTCCTGCGGGGTTGATTTCTTGGCTGGGCCTACCTAGCCGAGTTGACGTAGACCAGGACTCAAGCCAAGCCTTGGGAGGAGCCCCTCTTTTTTTTGCCTTTGGCAACAACTGAAATGGACAGCCAGTTGTGGCCCTCAGGCTGGCCGTTCACCCCTCAGGCCACGCGAGCCAGCAACTGTTGCTTCCATGGTGCCCCACTGTGTCCAGAGGAAAGAGCGAGGCCGGGTGGGGGCCTTCCGAAGCCCCTCTGCGATGCTTCCCGCGTGGCCAGGGCGGTTCCTGCTTGGGCTCAGGCGCTCCTCTTTCCCACCCCAGGTGACTGGCAGCAGCTTGATGCGCCCATCTACTTCCTGCTCTGCCTTGGCACCCTCCTGCTCCTGCTGGCGCTGGCCTTCGCCCTCTTCAAGAGGTACGTTACCTCCTTCCGCTCTCATGGCGGCTCTGCAAAGTGGCTTTGCACCTGGGAGTTGGCACCTGAGGTCCCGGCCCCTTTTGCTCTTCCCCTCCCTCCAGCTGCCACAAGGGGGGCGCCTGCCTTCCCGCAGGGCACAGAGGCCAGGGCCGGGCCAGCAGCCCTCCAGGGCCACGGGGGTGGGGGCGGGGGGCGCGGAGGGCGCCTGGGCTTCCCTGGTGGCTGTTGGGCTGTGTGGCAGAAGCAGCAGGGAAGCCCCAGGAGGTTGGGGGAGGGCTGGGGGGGGGGTCGGGGCAGCCGTGCTGGGCGCCCCTTGCGAGCTGGGGGGAGTGGGGGGAGCGCGGGAGGCGAGCGGCAGGACCAACCGCCTTTCCTCGGCCACAGGGCGCGGAGCAGCTGCGAGGCCAGCATCCCCACGCCGGCCGCCTTCTTCCAGCCTCTCTACCTCGCTCACCGCGGGGACTTCAAGGTAACGGCCGGGCTCCCCGGCTCCTGCCTTCCGCCCCCACCCCACCCTCTCCAGCGCTGGGCAGAGGAGCCCGCGGCCGCCACCCGCCCACCCGCCCACCCTGCCGGGGGCCTCGGCGAGCCCGGCTGACGCGGCTGCGCTCCCCCGCAGGGCTGGGCCGGGTTGGCCCCGGAGGAAGAGCCGGAGGCGGCGGCGGCGGCGGTTTCTCGGCTCTCCTTCCTGCAGCCGCCCACCTGCGCCGGGTCGGGGCCAGCCAAGCGCCGCGCCTCCCCGCCGGGCGAAGAGCTGCGGGCAGCGCCGCTGGAGCCCGAGCGCCCGCCCGGCGACTACTGCACCCTCGGCGGGGCGGGCGAAGGGACGGCCCCCTGCCCTCCGACTGGCCGCCGCCGCCGCCGCCTCCCGGCACCCGCTCGAGGCCTCCGCCCGGCTGGCTTCCCGTCCGCGGCCAAGGCCGAGCCCAGGAGCCGCCCGGCGCCCCCGCCGCTCTGGGAGGGCCGCTCCGGGACTGCGGCTCGGGCGGGGAGGCGCGGCCGATGCGGCCTCTCTTCGTCTGAGGCTGCCGAGAAACGGGAAGCGCGGCGTTGGCAAAGCCGGTCCGTGACGGTCAGTGGAAGGCTACGTTGGCCTCGATGCATCGATGCTTGCCTTTATAAAATAAATAAAATAAATGTTTCCATCCGTTGGTTTTTGGATGCTCCTCCTTTCAGGGAAAAAGTGTGTGTGTTGGGGGGGGTGGGGTGTTGGTTAACAGAAAAGTAGAATGGTTGTGAAAGACACCTACATGACACAGGTAACAGGTAATCAGAGTGGGAAGGGACCTTATGGGTCATCTAGTCCAACCCCCCCCCAAGCGGGAGACCCTTCTCCATTTTTGACAAATGGCAGTCCAGTCTCTTCTTGAAAGTCTCCAGGGATGAAGCTCCCACAACTTCTGAAGCAACTTCTGTTCCATGGGTTGATGGTTCCCACTGTCAGAAAATTTCTCCTTATTTCCAGGTTGAATCTCTCCTTGATCAGTTTCCATCCATTATTCCTTGTCTGGCCTTCGGGTGCCTTGGAAAATACCTTGACCCCTTCCTCCTCTCTGTGGCAGCCCCTCAAATATTGGAAGACTACTATCATGTCTCCCCTGGTCCTTCTCTTTCCTAGATAGCCAGGCCCAATTCCTGCAACTGTTCATCATGTTTTAGCCTCCAGTCCTCTAATCATCCTGGTTGCTCTTCTCTGCACTCTTTCTAGAGTCTCAACATCTTTTTTATAATGTGGTTAGTAATCATGTTCTAATGGTACAGTTGAGTATATATTGTAAGAATACTCTTTGTTCAGTGTCTTTGCTTTCTCTTCTCCTTTTGCATATAATAAAATAAAGCCATGGGGTCGGGGGACACGGTGATTGATAGAACTTTCTTGACACTGAGTAACCGGGAACTGGACTCCAGAACAAGGTGCAGCTGCAGGGAGCTGGCCTGCCTGCTGCCTTTGTGGCGTGAAGGAGGGAGGCCACCAGCAAGAAGCTGTTAGTCTACAGTAGCCAGAATTTAGGAAGTCAGAGCCTCTTCGCAATTAACACATTCAATTTAAATGCAGAGCCTTTTGCCAGCCAGTCCACAAAGTGGCTGAAAGGGTTGAATCGGGATGAGGTGGGAGTCGGAGGTGAGGGACTTTGTCAAAGGCCATCAACAGGCAAATTTGCAGATGACACCGAGGGAATTGCCAATACTTTGTAAGGTAAGATAAGATTCAGAAGAATCTTGACCGGCATGAGCACTGGGCCCTATCCAACAGGCTGCAATTCAGTGGCGAGAAAAATAAAGTCCTGCACTTAATGCAGGAAAAAACAGATGCATAAGTACAGAATTGGTTGTACCTGGCTCAGCGGTAGTAACCAAAAGGGTTCTAACAGAGGTGGGATTCAGCAGGTTCTGACCAGTTCTGGAGAACCGGTGATGGAAATGTTGAGTAGTTCGGAGAACCAGCAAATCCCGCCTATGACTGGAGATTTTACAGTCTCCTTCCCCTGCCAGGCCCACCAAGCACCACCCACAGAACCGGTAGTAAAAAAAATTGAATCCCATCACTGGGTTCTAAGTATCCTATTGGACTACCTTTTAAGTATGAGCCAGCTTTGTGCTGCAGTTTCCAAAAAAGCCAATGCAATTCTAGGCTGCATCATGGGGAGTGATGGCACTGCTGCTGTATACTGCATTAATAAGGCCACACTTGGAATAATTGCATCCAGTTCTGGTTGCCACAATATGAAAAGGATGCTGAGATTCCTGTTCTGTTTAGTTCTGTTCTGTTACAGTTACTCTACTCTCATTCCTTATTTTATTCTCTTATTTTATTCCCTATCCTATCCTGATAATCAGTTTCTTTCACCATCCTTTCCTAAAAAAGAAATGGTTGAGAACCAAACCAAAATTGTGCAATACAATTAATCTAAAAAGGATGAACAAATTGCAAAAAGCTAAAAGACAACTGAATGGAAGAACTACAAGAGAAGATACACTTTGCTGACTGAAGACATTTTGAGAATATGAAGCAAACCAGGGAAATTTTTGGCATACCAGATTAGAAAAGAAGAAGGGAGACAGATAATATCCACAATACTAGCAGTTCTCATTTAGCACCCACGGCTGAGACTGGCAACTCAGCTGTTAAGCAAAGTGAACAATTGTGTGACTGTGGTTGTGCCCCAGCTTTCCTTTTCTTGCCGCATCAGAAGGATGTGAGCCCAGACAGCAGGGAGCGGTTGAGGAGGAAGCTGGGAAAGGGGCAAATCGTGCAGCCCCCCCCACGCCCCCCTCCGGGAGTCTCGCCTTGATGTTGGGCTAATTAGCAAAGGGAAATCAATGTTTGTATTTGCACTCTTGGGAGAGGAAGGGTTACAAGGGAGTAAGCAGGCACACAGCGGATAATCCTTGCCTTACAAAAATCCGGACACTTGGCAACTGGCGTGTGTTTATGATGGTTGCAGTGTCCTGGGGTCACGTTATCCCCTTTTGTGACCTTCTGACAAGCAAAGTCAGTGGGAAACCCAGATTCAAAAATTGGAGCAGGCACAGGACAACACTACTAAGCCCTGATCAAGTCACAGGTGAGGGTGGCCTTACCACAGGGCAGTTTGGCATTTAGTAGCAGCACCTGAAGGCAGGGACTTGAAGGGCCACTGGCCAGGCACTGACCAGGTAGAGTTTGCGGGCTGGAGTGCAAAATTGGAACCAGGTACCAAGATGGTACCGGGTGACACCAGATTTAAGAATCTGCCCTGGCAGAAAAGCATCGTCCAAATATCACCGGTTTCCTGATCACTTAGGAGGAAACTGACTTTTTTCCTCCCAAGCTATTTATGTATTGAATTTATATTGCCGCCTATTCGCCCATGGTGACTCAAGGTGACTTACAGAATGTAAAACCATATTTAAAATAAATTTTTAAAAAACAATAAAAACTAACCAAAAGAATTTCTTACGTACTGAGAATTCTTGGTGGCCTTCAGTGTGCAGCGGGCAAACTGAATAAAGATAAGGCAGTTTATCTTTCTCACACTGTTACAAGATGCCTATCTGGGTGAGATTATTGCAACTTTTTTTTTTTAAAGGCAGTAATCAGATAAAAAAAGGAAGAGGTGGCCCTCTTGCACAGAAAACAATTTTTTGCATGTAACTGTGAAGAACGGAGAATTGAATTGAGTCACAAGAAGATTCCTTTTTCCTGCATCATTCGTATAAGAACATGTTGAGATTCTTGAAAGAGGGCAGAGAAGAGCAACAAAGTTGGTTAGAGGGCTGGAAGGATAAAACATGTGAAGAATGGACTTTCTTTTTCTTAGTTCTTCCCACCCTCGCCCCACCTCCCCAAAAATCACGTTTAGTCTTAACTGAGCTCGGCTGGTTTTCTGACAGGAAGTGCCCAGGACCTCCGACAAGTCTGACTAAGGCCGACTTGCAGTCCCTCTAGAGTGGGAGTGGTGCAAGCCATTTACCCTCCCCACAAGCTCCAAGCCTGGGATGAGGGGGCAGTGCAGGGTGTGTGCGTGTCTGCTGGGTGCATTAGGAGCTGGGCAAAGCTTCCTAGGTCAATACAGGTGGACCTCGTGTCTTTGAATCAGCGGTGATTTGTGACAATTGCCTGGAAAAGCCCCTGCAGGGTTTTTTTGGCAAGATGTCCAGAGTGGCTTGCCATTGCCTTCTTCCGAGAGCTGAGAGAGAGTGACCGGCTCAGGGTCACCCAGGGCCGGGAGTTCTCCAAGCCAACCGGTGCTGTATCCAAACAGCCACCCCCACCCCCAGCTGCCCTTCCTGTCCACTTGCTGTCTTTCACTCACTAGCGGAGAACGGTTGAAGCGGGAAAGAGAACACCGGTTGGTGCAACAGACAACCTTGTGTGGCTGGCTGTGGTCTCTGTGGAGCCAGCCCTTGTGGCAAGTTTCCCATTCATCCATGTTGCAGGAACTTAGACCATGGTTAGTAAATCAAATCATTTGATGGTATGGGATTCTTTGCAATCCCTTTACAGCAGACACCCTAAGGGAGCCTTCTCAGCTCCTCTTGGGGTGACCCCGGAAGTAATGCCTGCCCCGATCCAGAACACAGAATAAGGGGGCTGGAAGGGACCTTGGAGTCCAGGCCCTGGCTTAAGCGGGAAGCCCTCTACCCTTCCGGACACAAGTGGCTGCCCAGTCTCTTCTTGAAAACCTCCAGGGATGGAGCACCACAACGTCCGGAGGCAACTTCTATTCTACTGATTAATTGTTCTCAGGAAATTTCTGACAGGAAATTTCTCCTTAATTCTAGTTTGGATCCCTCTTCCATCTGTTGCTTCTTGTCCTCTTCTCTGTGAAAAAACCCTCAAAAAGACTGCTATCATATCACCGCTGGTCCTACTCTTGGTTGGACTAGACATACTTACTTACTTAGCTGCCTCAACTGTTCATCAGATCCCTTATATTCTTTGTTGCTCTTTTCTGCACTCTCTCTATGGTCTCAACATCTTTTTTGTATCACGGTGAGCAGAATTAGATGCAGGGGTCCACATATGGCCTCACCAGTGCGATGTATCTCTCCTTCTGATCTTGAAACTATCCCTCTGTTGCTGCAACCTAGGACGGCATGAGCTCTTTTGGCAGCTGCAGCACCTATTTAAGTGATGGTCCACTACGACTCCTAGATCCCTCTCACAGTTGCTAACGTTGAGTCAGGCACCACCTGCTTTATAGTTAGTGTGCATTTGGTTTTCCTGGTCTCTGTGTAGGATCTTACTTTTCTCACAGCTGAATTGCATTTTGTTGGATAGGGCTCAGCGTTCAGTTCTGTCAAAGTCCTTCTTCTAAAGCCGGGGTGTCAAACTTGTGGCCCACGGACCACAAGTGTCACATGCTGGCCCCGCCCCCACCCAGTTTAGCGAAGGAGGAAAATGTCCCAATACGTCACGTGACGATGCTGTGACGATGCGAGCTTGACACACCCCTGTTCTAAAGAGTTATCAATTCCCCGCCAGCTTGGTGTTGTGTGCAAATTTGATGGGTACCCTTCTTTCCCCTCATCTACAGATTACAAATGAACAGAGTTGGAAGGGATCTTGTAGGTCATCTAGTCCAACCCCCCACCCAAGCAGACCCTGCTCCATCTAGATCACTTATGAAGATATTGCTGGGCCTAAAACAGAACCTTGAGGTACCCCATGGCATGTTTCTCTTCATGTGCAGATGTAGCTCTGTTAAGGACTACACACACTGGAGTGCGGTTGGTCAGCCAGTTGCAAATGCCTCTGGTGGCCGTGCTGCCTACCCTAGCGGTGTGCAGTGTCCGGTGTGCAGGCTCAGGATTGCTGGGCTCCATTCCAAGTCACATGACTGGATGGGAGGGGCTGAGAGTGGAGCAGTTGCCAAAATGTTGAGCCACTGCTTCTTCCATTGAGATGAGGTGTATGTGTGCGTGTGTTTCTGGGTCATCTCTTCTTCAGCCCCTCCCATCAGGTTCGATCTGCCCATTTTCAAACTCAGCCGGCCTTTGCTGCCACTTCTTCCTCCCCTCCCACGTTCGTCACCTTCTGTCTAGTATCCTCAGGGTGGTCATGTCATTCCGGTCCTAACATCCTGCTGAGTTGGAAAGAACAAGGCCCTTTGCTTTAAAAGAACGCAAGATGTTCTTGTTGAACGATGCTTCTGTCCCAGCCTGTGACACTAAGTGAACAAACCCTTGCATGAGAAAAACAGAGGTGTGTGTGCTGCAATGGTGTGGCCAAACGATAATTGCACAATGCATTGTCACCTCCTCCTCCTCCTCCCATAGCCTGTGGCTATCCATATCACTTCTGTGAGCTTGAAGGCCATCGGGGACCAAGGACAACAATTTCTGAAAGCTTTTATTTGTGGTCAGTAGATGGTCGGTGTCCATCTGAGCGGTCTTAGCATCCAGCCTGGGCAGGAAGGGAATCTGGTCCAGCGTCTCCCATGGCAGAGCCACAATCCCAAGACATTCACACAGCTAGGAACCCCTGATTCTTGTAGGTCAGTTTCACTCTTTAAACATCTCTATCAGCTAAACATTGTGCAGAAGCAAAAGGCCACTCTAACTGCAAGGAGGGAAGGAAAACCAGGGCAGGACCGGCCCAATTCACCCCTGGGTGCAGGCTGGGATCCCACGAGCTCAGCTCCCCTCCCCCTCCCATTTGCCTCTCATGCCCCAAGCCTTCCATTCCACCATTGCCCGGAGGACGCCACACCTGTACAAAAAGGAAGGTGGGCACCTTCTGGCATGGGGCAAAGGAGGGGAGGTGGCATCACGAGCCTCTGGGGCAGAAGAATCCTGCAAGAGCTGGCAGAGGCGTGTGGGATGCTCCTAGGTGAGCCGGTCCTCAGCCTCTGTCCAGCCCACCAGAGTGCCTCAGTGCTGTGGGACTAAATCCACTGCTTGACGTATCTCGGCAGGAGAAAGTCCTCTTTTTCAGGTTCCCCCACAACAGGGCCCGGCTCAGAGTGGCAACTGCAGCCTGCCGGCATTTCCGCCAGCTCCCCATCGCCAGGGCTCCTGCAGTCGCAGTCTGCGAAGCCGCTGTCAATGGTGTCCAGATCCAGGCCGTTGACGGGATCACTTTCCCCCTCCCAGTCGGGAGACGGGGGTCCCCTGCAGCAGAGGCCTTCCTCTGGGGCTGTGGCAGGGGGGCAAGGGCTGAAAAGCGAGGGGGCAGGCAGCAGACCGAAGAAGCTCTCCTCGCCCCCTGGGGGAGAGCCAAAGGGCGGGTGGCTCACCCAGGAGGCCGGCCCAGAGGGGAAGGAGCCCTGCAGGGGCATCTCGTTCCCCAGCAGCAGATGCCCGGAGCCCAGGCCAAGGCTGCCGCTGCTGTCGAACTGCAGGCCGCGATAGGTCGTCTTTTCGCTGGTTTCCGTCTCCTCCTGCAGCTCCTCCTGCAGGGCCCAGCATGGGTGGGCGCTGCTGCAATGGGGGCAGTGCATGGCCAAATCCTCCGCCACCGTGACGGTGCCAATGGAGAGGTGGCCGTAGCCCTGGCCCAATGTGGCACTGCAGCCCGTGGCAGAGGCCTGCGAGAGTTCCGACAGGAGTGGAGCGGACATCGGAGGCTGCCTGTTCTGGCCCTCGTTCCAGTCTCCCTCAGAACAGCTCAGCAGAAGACGCTTGTGTCCGATCCCAAATATCTCTGACACAACTATGCCCCACTCAAAGGGATCGAGGGTCGTGCCAGAGCAAGGGGCACCCACCCATTTCTGTGGAGAGAAGAAAAGAAATGCAGGGTGTTTGGCATCTAGAGCAGGGGTCTCCAACCTTGGCCACTTTAAGACTTGTGGACTTCAACTCCCAGAATTCTTTGCTGGCTGAGGAATTCTGGAAGTCCACAAGTCTTAAAGTTGAATTCTGGGAGTGGAAGTCCACAAGTCTTAAAGTGGCCAAGGTTGGAGAGCCCTGATCTAGAGGAAGAAGGTGCCATCTGGGTGGTTGGTTGCTCCAGAGAATGTTGCCATGGACACAAAACACCTGCCAAGGTATCTTTGTCATATTGGAACGATCCGTTCCTTAGTCCTCTCTACTGTGCCAGCCTCGCTTGGAGCTATGCCGAACATCAGCAACAACTGCAGGTCAGCACCAGCTGAGGAGGCTGCTCTAAGTCCCCAGACAACTGGGGCATTTGTGGAGATGCGGAACACCAGAGGAAACAAGGGGGAACCCTGTGACACTCCAACCACAAACCCTCCAGCGTCCCTTCTAAATCAGCCACCCAAAGAATGGGACTCTGCGTGCTCTCAGCTCAGCCGCATGGTCGACAGAACCCTCATCCCTCGAGAGCTCCAGAAGTTGCCCGGGTCGCTCCCTGTCTTCTGCCAAAGGGCAGCCCACAGAAAGGAGGCCGATTTCTGTGACCCACTGAGGCCTACCTCTTGCTAGAAATGACTCTCAAAAAGCATAATTCTGGTTAAACAGGTTCCTAAGGGTGGGAGGTTTGATGGTGGGTGGGTGTGGAGTTGGGGGGGGGGAGGACTCCCCTTCTTTACATGGGTCCCACTAGAGACGGCCATCGATTGGGGATACTCGGACTGGGACTCCTGCACCAAGCAAGGGCAGCGGTGGGTGGGGAGGGTGGTGGGCGGCAGGGTTGATACTTCCATCACAACACCAGGAAGAACAAGAAGCTAGAGAGGAGGGAGGGAGCAAGAGGAGGCCCCCTGGAAGGCCTGGGTCCAAACGTTCCCCATGGACATCGGCTATTTCTCCTCCCAAGGAGCGGAATGGGACAACAACTCACCATAGTCAACGTGTCATGGGACAACTTGCTGTGGGCCAATTCAACAGTTTAGTGTAATTATTTAAAATAATTTTAAAAAAATATTTTAATTGTTGTTATTCACACTTTGTTTTGTACCTCCTTTGGGCATCCATTCTTTAATGATTCGATTCCACTATTTCTTCGATATTAATGTAACTCTTGTCCCGCAGTGAGTTGGCCAGAGGGAGTTGTCCTGCAGCAAGTTAGATGCAGCAAACTGGCTGCAGCGAGTTGTCATTGACGCCCCCCCATCAGATGGGAGGATATGCAGGGGGAGCAGAGCTGTGAAAGGCTGTCTTTCCCTGGCTCAGACCCAGTTGGACCCCTTGAGGAGAAGAAACTTGGAAGGCCGCTGAAGGTTCCTCTGGTGCCCGTGGTATCAAAGAGATCCAGGGACGGCCTACGACTCCCCAAACCTTTCCTGAGCCTGAGCCTTCCTCCCCCCCCCCACCCCCCACTCCTTTATCTCTCCGTTCTCCAGAGCAGGGCTCTCCAACCTTGGCCACTTTAAGGCTTGTGGACTTCAACTCCCAGAGTTCCTCAGCCAGCTTTGAGACCCCTGCTCCAGAGCATCCAGGAACTGTGGCCCAGCCTGCAGCTCGGCAAGACCTAAGCTTCTGCTATGGACTCCATTTGCTGCCCACAGCACACCCGTGTCGCTGCCTTTCCCTGGCAAAGAGGGCAGAGAGACCCCTCGACTGTTTACAAATGCCACGTGTGTTTAGTTTGCCCATGTGGGGCAGAGGAGCATCTGTACAGGCAATCAGGAGTTGGCAGTGACTGCAGTGCGTGATGTAGGTGGAGAGGATGAGAAGTGAGTGTGCCTTTTGCTGGGATCCTGCTGGCTGCTCGGGCAGGAAATGGCTCCCTTTCTTCAGCCAAGAGGACCGCCTGTGTAGGCTTTCCTCTGCCCACAGGAGGGTGATGGAGGAAACCATGGTGTGGCCAGGATAGGCTGGGGCAGGAAGTGGGGGGCAGGAGAAACTAACCTGTGCTGTTCCCTCTGCCCCTCTGAGCTGCCACGTGAGCTGCCCACAGGCGGCCCTCCTTGCCACAGGAAGCCCCTGCTGGGCTGCCAGAAGCAGTGGGTGCTCCAGGCACCCCTTCAACTGCAGTCCCTCCCCTCCCCGTAAACTACATTGGTTAGTAAGTGGCAGGGAGCCGGCTCTTACCTTGAAGTCTCCATTGTGGCTCAGGTAGAGGGGCTGGAAGAAGGGGGCTGGGCTGGGGGTGAAACAGTCCAGCTTCTTCCACAACCTGTGAGGGGAAAGACAGGCCAGGCCGCTCACCAGATGCCGTCCCACCTGCTGAAGGCCAAGCGCTGAGCAGGAGCCCCTTTGGTTTCTCAAGTCCCTGAACCGGGGGGAGCCTTGAACCAGGGGCTGGCCTGCCTGGAAGGAGGGCTGGTCATTCTCCCACCCAGGCCACCACGAGACAGCCAGGAGCTCATCAGGGATCCTCTTGAGGGTTCCCTGCTCCCCATCCTCTGCCGTTGGACCCGTGAGATGCTCGCAAGATCAAAGCAGACCAGCCCCAGCTCATACAGCCCCCGCTGCCTTGGATATGGGGTGCGAGGTGAATAACACACATTTTGGGGGTGGGGGTGGGGGTGGGAAAACCCTGCAGTGGAAGGAGACGTGGAAAAGCCTTCATGGACGGGCAAGGGGCTCCTGCAGCTGGCTTCCCCGGCAATGTCACTCACCTCTGGTGACACCCCAGGACGAACGCGAGGACAGCAAATGTGGAGCTGAGCACCAGCACGACCGGCCATTGGAGTCCACCCTGCTCTGGGGCTAAAGAAGGGAGGGGGGAGAGTCAGTTTGGCCCGCCAATCTTGAACAGCTGGTGCAGAAAGCCTGCTGCTGAGGAAGGCTCCGGAAGCCAGGTTGGGGGTCAGGATGTACCTATGGGGCAGGTTCTTCGGGCTTCTCCGGACTGAGGAGATAACTGGGTAACCCAGGAGGAGAAGCCAAAGAAAGGGCTTGGGGTCAGGAAGCCGTGCCTGGACTGCCGGTTTCCCCCACCATCCTGGCTGTGACATGGAGGGCGTGGCAGGCGGAGGAAGGCATGCGGGGGGCTCACCCTTGGGTGTGGTCTTGAGGGAGGCGGGGGGGCTCCAGTCACTCCACGTTCCCTGGTAGGAAGAGGCCGGTTTTGAGCGCACTTGGAACTCGTACTTGGTGTCTGGCTCCAACTCCTGGGGCAGAAGCCGCAAGCTGCGCAGGTCCTGCAGGAGGGATTTCTGGCTCTGCCGCTGCGTGGAGGAAGAGGAAGAGAGACTCCTGGGGGCGCAGTTCTGAGCCCCCTCAAGGGACCCCCCCCCCCAGGAGTTGGGTCTGCAGACTGGTGGTGGCTCCTCTCTCGCAGCAAGCCAGAGAAAAACCCAGAACTGTCCTCAGAAAACAGTCTCTCTTTCCCCCTGAGGGACGGCGGTGGTGGATACCCGGCCATGCCCCAAATCGCCCAAGATGTTCTGGAGAACCCTGGCTTCCCCCAGCTAGTCTCTACCCACACTCTGCCAAGGAGGGGAGGGAGATGCCAGCCACGATGATGGCTCCTGCAGAGCTACTACCAGATGGTGGCTTGCTGCGGGCAGCAGAAACACTCAGCCTTGTTCTCGAATCTCAGTGCCACTCGGTTTTATTTGTACGAATGGCTGCAGGGCATCGATCAGGGGTGGGATTCTACCAGTTTGGACCGGTTCAGGTCAACCAGATGTTAAGTTTTCATCTGGTTTGCCAAACCGGTATTTCAACTGACCGGCTGGCCCTGCCCTCCCCGCTCCTCCACTCCCAGGAGTCTCCGCGCAGCCATTTTCGATGCAGGTCCACATGGAGGCTCTGGGAGGGGAAAACGAGCCTTCCAGAAGTCCTGTTCCAGAAGTCCAGAAATGGGCCTGTTTCTGGCTTCCAGAGGATTTCCAGAGCCCGGGGGAGGCTGTTTTTGCCCTCCCAGTGGCCCGAGGGAAGCCTCCGGAACCTTGGGAAGGCGAAAAACGGCCCTCCCTGAAGTTCCGGTAGGCCACGCCCACCATGGCCACGCCCCTCCAGCAACCGGCCAGCAAGTCAGTTGCTTGGATTTTTGAATCCCACCCCTGGCATCAATCCCAATTGGGACCCCCGTGTGGTGCGGCCAAGGAGGTGGCCTTTCCTTTTGCATCGTGCCAGGGAAGTGCCAGGGTTGGAGGAAGCCCGGTTTTTCAAAGCGCGGCTTTTAATAGGAAGCCCAAAGCCCTTCTCCCAGCCTTGGAGATGAGGCAGGCTCACTTTGTTAAACGAGCATTATCTGCATTTCTTAAAAAGTGGGAGTGTTAGTCGAAGAAAGGCGAAAAGGTCATCAGTCTTTCCCAGACACTAATTTTCCTAGGACGTCTTGGCTGCAGATAAAATAATGTGTGCTTCACATTTAAGCACAGCTTCCCTGCTATTCCTGGTTTTCCTCCTGAAAGGAGGAGGGCGAGTGGGAAGGAAGACTGACTGCACACACACACACACACACACACCCCCGAGGAAGCTGCTGCCTGGCTGGGGCCATCGGCCGGCCTGGTCTTGTCTGGTGGTGCTGAAGCCCAAAACCCACCAGCTGCCCTTCAAGGAGGTCGGGCCAAGCATAGGCTGCTCTGGATCGATCATCCCGTCCCCATGTCACTCCTCCCTGCCGGTGCCTTCGGATGACCTCTTGAGCCCCATATCCCTTGAATTCCCCCCTTTCCACTCTGCCCCCTCACCTGCCAAGGGTGGCCTCTTTTCTTGTACCGCAACTCGTACTGCAGGCTGTCACTCAGTAAGTGGTACTCCTGGTCCAGGTATCTCGTCTCCCAAGAAAGGGTGTAGCCAGCAGAGGATGCCGCTGCCGCCAGGTGGATTGGCGGATATGGCTTAACTGGGAAGGGAAGAAACCAGGCTGGGACACCCCCCAGCAGGCGGCATTTGCCCCCCCCCCAGGTGGAGATAATTAAGATGGCCCAGAGGGCAGGAGGGGTAACCCTCGGTTTAACTTCCTCTCCATAACCCGCCTGAGTCCTTGCTTTGCTTGGCTCTGGAGCAACAAGAGACAAACGGCGCTTCAGCAACCGGACTTGGGCGGTTGCTGAAATGGCTTTTTAGGGACCCATTAAAGAAGAGCCTGTTTTCTGGTCTCAGCTTGCTCTTTGCAGCGTTGTCATAGTTTGCATGTGTTGTGCACAAAAGCTGTGTGTGGTGCTGAACATCAGAGCACCTTCAGCGTGCTCAGTTTGTTCACTGCAATGGCCCTTAAAGACAGCAAGCAAGGCCTGGGTTGCGCAGCCCTGCCGCCTTCCTGGGAAAGGAAACCCAGGGCCAGGAGCAGCTGGAGGCTCCCTGAGGTTCCCTGAGGAGGAAGGCATCGCAAGGGAAGCAGCACCGGGCGATGCCCCAAGTGCGGCCCTCGGAGGTCTCTTTGTCCAGCTGCCACCGGCTGCTGAATCTCTCGCACCGGCTTGGGAGTTCTAGCACAGGTTGTACTCACTGTGATTCTGGAAGAGGAACGTCTTATTGCAGCCTTGGGGCAGCCGCGAAGGCTCCTCCGCAGGAGTTGTGGCGATGCTGACCTCAAAGGCGTTGAGGGCAAAGCAGAGCTTCTGCTCGGAAAAGCAGGCATAGCGCGCATGGGTGCCATTGCTGGCGGTAAGGTTGAAGGAGCAGCTCCCACCATCTCCACAGTTCCTGGGAAAATCAAACGCCTCAGGGGGGGTCCAGCAGTGAGGGCGCTTCCCAGGGCCCGTGGAGGGCTTGCTGGAGGGAACCGGGGGCGCGAAATGCCCGACCCCCCCGCCCCATCCAGGAGGCTTTCTCCTGCTCTGCAGGTGGAAGGCTGAAGCTCTTGACTGCACCCAACCTGCCCCGCGAGGAGCCTCCCTTGCAACAGGAGAGCCGCTTCCCCTCCCCGCACTGGTCCCCGAATCGAGTTGGGCAGGCAGGACGACTCTCCAGGCCAAGAGAGCCCAACTGGGGCTCCTTGTTCTGAGTGGACAGAGAAGCCCAGGGCGCCTGGGGGGCCGGGGGGTGGGGGGCGCAGTGCCCCATCCTCATACCTACCACGTCGCGGTGAGGTTGTACAGGGCCCTTTGAGCTGGGCTGAGGCCGCCTCCCCACGTGCATTCCAGCCGCTGGATGTAGTCCGCAAAACAGCTGAGCTCCTGGCATGCAGAGGCTGTGCAGGAAGGGAGATGCTGCCACATCAGGCCCAGCCTGAACCCCTCCCCCATCTCTAAGCCCCCTCCCCACTTGCCAGCAGGTGGGTCTCCTTCTCTGTCCCGGAAGCCCTAATAAGGTCTCCAGACCCTCCGTTTCCAGCAATGGAAAGGGAGCATCCTGAGGGCCATGCAGGATGGTCTTTGTAATGCTTGAAACATGGTTTTTGTGGTACTGTTGCACTGGTTAACTAACATGGGTTTTCTTGAATTTTAAATTTGTTTTTTTCAAATGTATTGTTAATAGTTTGCCGTAATTACGCCTTAACCTTCAAGTGAAAGCTGCTCGTTCAGACCTGGCCCAGGTTGGGTACAGGAGAGTATTGGGTACATTGTGGATCACCATTTCGTTTTCTGCTGTTCTCATGTCTCAGTGAACAAAGAAAAGAGTCCAGCCCATCCTTGGGAAGCGCTGAGAAGGTATCGTGCCCAAACCCATTTTGACATTTTTCCTTCCCAAATCTTCCTTTTACTTTTACTCAGAATACAGTGCTCGTTTCTATGGCTACTCTCGTGTACTATTGGATGTTGTAACTCTTGTGATGTAATTGGACATCAGGTGACTATTTCTAAAGCCATCCACTTTTGCTTTGAAGTCCTTTGTTGTGCTAACTATAAGAGTGAATGTAATGCATTTTTCCTCGCTCCCCTTTTCATAGGGAGACCCCACTTTATCAGAGTACTCCAATAATTTCTTTTAAATGATCTTCTGACTCGGTGGCTTATTGCAAAAGATAAACTGAGGCAGAATCTAGAATCAGATTTGGCCAACAATCCCCAGCGAGGTTGCAGGTGAGGTGAAGAAAAGGCAGGGAAGGGCCTTAGGCCAGCAGCTCCTGGTTGGCTCCCTCTTTTTCCATCTGGACATCTGGGCGGAGGGGAGATGGTTTGCCACGTCCTTCTGTCCCTCTGGGCAAATGGTGTCTGCCACAATTATACAGTAGCACAGTCACCACATTAGCACCAGCTTTATGTTTCAACCAGTCTTAGCACTGAAACACACCACTAGCTTCTAAAGAGGTATTAAAACATTTGCATAGCATCAGTGAAATGCTGATTAAAATAAATTAATAAACCAGATATTAACAAATGCCCTTTCAGAAACTTTTCCCTCACCATTTCCTTTGGCTTTCCCTCGGGACTCACCTCTCTGCACCAGGTTTTTGATTCTCCTTCCAGGGATTGGCTTCAGCCAGTTCGCACCGGTTCGGGCGAACTGGATGTTAAATTTATATCCGGTTCGGTGAACCGGTAGTTCTGACAAGCGGCTGGTCCTGCTGCACCCCGCCCAGGAGCCTCTATGCGGCCTGTTTTGGATCCCAGGTAAGTGCAGGGGGCATGTGGAGCCCAGGGTTGTGGAACATGGGCCTCCCAAAGGCTCGTGGAGGGTGAAAATGGGCCTATTCCTGGCGTCCAGGTGAGCCCCGAAACATGAAACCCTGGGGCTGCTGGTTGTTTGGATAGAGCTAGATCTGTCCCTTTGTCTCACTAAACCTGGTTCTCCTTTGCTCCTGCTGGTGCCCAGGGCGGCCAGGACAGCGTCTCTCTGGTTAGCTCTGAGGGGTCCCATGGCAACTGAGCCACTTTCCAAGGAGGCTTCCTGTGTGACAGCCGGCTTGACAGGCGAGAGTCATTCCTAGCACCACATGGAAGAACATTGGCCCACTTACAATGTTTTTTTGTGTGGCTTTTATGCCACTGTGATCAAACTCATCAGCAGTAATTGATGAGTAATTGAACCTGGTTTCAGAGCAGGTCAGGCAGAAACAACTTGGACAGCTGCAGAAATTGCGGGGTGGGGAGAGAAATCCAGACCTCCACCCTAAAAGTAGACTTGGATCCTGGATATAAGGTGTTACCCTGAAGTGCAGCCTTGGTGTTTTTGATTTGTGCTCCTCCGGAAGGGAGAACCATGTGGCAACTGGGTAAATGCAACCGGGTATCCCAGACTCCTTGGGCAATGAGGGTTGCCCAGGCCGGTTTTTGTAATTGTAGGTCACTCTGGATAACACACATGTGTTGCGAGAACATGCCCTCAAAATGTGGAGGCAGATTACAAAGGCAACTTACTGTGCTGAAGGAGAAGCAGCACCCCAGCCATCTGGCCCAGCCGCATCCTTTTCTTCCTTCTGTTAGGATTGGTTCACTGGCTTCTTCTGCGTCTTGGCCAAGAAAAGTTAGACGTTAGTAGTGGTGGCTTATGGGCCCCCAGATGCAGTTGCTTCTCTCAGGATTCAGCGAAGACCCTTGGATTTCAGGGAAGGGACTGTTTTCCAACTCAAAGCAGACAACCAAGCTTGCAATCTTTTCCTTAGCCAGCCTGCCATCTCATCAACTTAGAGCAAGGGTGTCAAACTCAGTTTCACTGAGGGACAGGGTTGTGTTTGACCTGGTGGGGCGTGGCCAGCATGGCATCAGTTGTGTTGGGTGCGCCTGTAGTGGCACAAATGCTCTGCTAGTGAAAACGGGCTCCTGAGCTCCATTTTCGGCTGTGTTGACCTCCTGCAACCCTCTGCCAGAAAAAAACAGACCTCGGGGGGACCATGCATGGCCCTTTGCGAGTTCTGTTTTCAGCTGGGACAGCCTCCTGCCACCCTCTGCCAGTGAAAACGGAGCTCAGGAGGGGCTGGCAGAGGCACCACGGGCCAGTCCTTCGCTATTTCCAGGGTGGCCCCATGGGCCAGATCTAAGCACCCCATGGGCTGGATATGGGCACCGGGCCTTGAATTTGATACCCCTGATTTAGAGGAAGCCCAAGGCCTCCACATTGGTTATCTGTGCAGAATTTCAGGTGGTTTTACAGTGTTGATGGAATCAGATCCTTCTGTCCTAAGAGGCTAGAATTTCATCCAGGGCTATTTGGAATTTTCCATAATCTTCTTTTCTCTTGTTGTCTTGTTGAACACCTAATTTCCATAGTACTGACTTATGTCTAAGTACTATATATTTACCCATGTAGTATATCTGTATTACTATTATCCTTCTCATATGTTCCACTTACTTCTCTTATTGGTATAATTATTGTGATTATGGTTATTACTTGATATTATGATTATTACTTTGTTTATTATTATGATTATTACTCTGTCATTTTGCATTTTATACAGAGCTTATGCACTGGAGACAAATTCCTTGTGTGTCTAATCACACTTGACCAAGTAAAGTATTCTGTTCTGCTCATCAGAGAGATTTTGTTGTGGCTAAATTTCCTACCTTGCCTGCTCGGGCTTGTCCTACCCACCTTGAGTCCCCCTTGAGCCCCAGGCTGCCGAACAAGGTGATGGTGAGGACCAAGCAGTATTGCAGGAGTGATCATGGGCTATTTCAGTTGCCACAACATCACCTGGGAATCTAACTCTGCCAAGAGAGAAGTCTAGCCAACTTCTGTCCTCTCTTGTGGACATTTTCATGAGTCAGAAGGTGGGAAAGGGAACAAGGATGCCCACTCTACTCCTTAACAAGAGCCAAGTTGATTAAAAGTATTTCAAATGTTAGGAAAAAGTCCTTGAGCTCATGATAGAAAGAAAGAAGGAAGGAAGGAAGGAAGGAAGGAAGGAAGGAAGGAAGGAAGGAAGGAAGGAAGGAAGGAAGGAAGGAAGGAAGGAAGGAAGGAAGAGCCTTGAATGTTGGATTTCAGAACAACAGATTTTGATCAACTCTGATATAGAAATGTCAGATCCAATGGCTTAAAATACTGAAAGAGAAAAAAAGAAAAATGGGACATGAAATACTAAAGGAGCAATTGCCTTATGTCCTAATTGGGAGGCTAGTGTGACATACACAGGACTCCATACTGAAAAGAAAAAGTGGAGGATTTGAGACAGCAATCAGAAACTCCAGGGATGCATAGACTGAGCTGTGGCAAGAAATGTCCAAACCAAGGGGAAAATAAAAGGAAATTTTGGTGTATGCCAGAGATGAACAAAAAGGCAAAGAGGTGGTCAGACCATTATGAAGAGAAAGGTGAAATGGAAAGAGGTAAGAAGCTTATAAGGATGAAAAGTCAGAAAGTTTCAACTCATTTCTTAGGAAGGAAATGAAACTCTGGTTCTCCATGGTTGTCCCACGAGTGGAAGGAGGACGTGGCGGGTGTCGGTTGGACCAGGAGAGGGTAAAGGGCAGTTAGCTAACTGAAATCCCTCAGGCCAGAGGGATTCTGGGAAAAATAAGCAAAGGCTTTGGGTTATCTTTGAGAACTTCTGATGACTGGTGAGGTCCCGGAAGACGGGAGAAAACAAATATTGTTCCCTCCCATGAAGGAAAGAGATCAAGTCACTTAATGACCTGCAGTTGACTTACTTAAGGACTGAGTAGGAAAAGGTGTTGTTTTTATGTCATGGTCACATGATTTGCTTAGGGACCACCATGACCAGCAACAGACCCCCAGTGGGATCCCACCTGTTCCACTGCTTAACGCAGGTGCACCTAACGCAGGCAGGCAGGCAGCTTTCTCTTCTTTCTCCTCTCAGCTGATCATCGGAGGCTTTTATTTTACTCCCGGTTCGGTTGAACTGGTCAGAACCGGCAGCATATACCACCCCTGCAACAGACCCCTTGGCCCCCGTTGTTGTCCTTAAGTGAGGATTATTTGTATCTAGGATGCAGTGATTTTGTAGTCTTAAAAATGGTGTTATAAATAGAATAGAATTCTTTATTGGCCAAGTGTGATTGGACACACAAGAAATTTGTCTTGGTGCAAATGCTCTCAGTGTCCATAAAAGAAAAGATACATTCGTCAAGAGCCAAGAATCATCAGGTACAACACTTAATGATAGCTGTAGGGTACAACAAGCAATCAAATCATACTAGGAAACAGTCAATAAAAATTGTTAGCGACAAAGTCACAGTCATACAGTCATAAATGCTGAGAAAACATTGGCTTTTTGCCATTGGAATGTGAAATACTGTGGAGATTGCTGAGAAGAAACTTCTGTGGGTGAGCTCTTTGGCCCTTGGGAATGGCCGGCCAGGGAAAGTTGAAAAATTACAACGAACAGCAGCCCCTGTGGATGGCCAGAGCCTCTGCTATGGAAGGCCTCTGTTTGGCACGGCAATCTTCCCAGTGGATAGATGGAAACTTAGTTGTTCTTACAATTTCAGCAATATCCTTGGTGATATCGCTGCAAGCCCTGAGGACGTGCCGGGAATGCTGTGGGAGATCAGGGGGAATGGAACAGGGAACTTGGGGAATTACTCTGGCCAGCACAGGAATCCGTGGCAGTGACCACGGGTGCAGGAAATCTTCCCCAAGAGAGGCTGCTCACCTGCTCCTTTTTAGAGAAGCACTGAAGGCAAGCAGACCTCTCTCTGGGCGCAAATAAATATTGGCCATTTCCAGGGCTGGGAAAGCAGGCTCTTTTTCCAGTTGTGCCTCATGCATGATCACAGATGGCCCACTAATATAACATCTATTTCAGTAAGTTGAATCATGGTAACAAACAGACAGGCCTGGGATTTTACGCACCCTGGTTTGTTCAGATAAAAGGCTACTGTGGTCAGTAGCTACTTGCACAATTGCCTCAGAAAGTATACCTCAGCCATTTTGAGGGCTTTTCATGCTGCCGAAAGTTCATTTAAGTTGAGTGTAGAAGCATCTTGGCTGGATCATTGTGGCCGGCCACCTCGATGGAGAGACGGGCCTGCATGAGTTGTTTGACGGGAACTCCTGAAGAGTAAAAGATGCTGTAGGAGGGGAAGATGTGTAGAGAGCGGTGGGGCTGACTTGGAATGAGTCATCAGGAGAAAATCTAAAGTGTGGCTAGAATGATGGTTGATATTTTCTAAGGGGGAATGGGAACATTGCTGCAACTGATGCATTTGCATATGAGATGATTTACTACTGTACCTGGGTACCAATGTAAGTTGTAGTAACTGCTGAATGTCATATAATCTGAAGCTGAGGTGCCAAGGTTGACAACTTAAGCATCAAGCACTGAAGTCAAAGCAGACCCAAACCTCCTGGAGGGGTGGGTGCTCCATTGCTAGAGGATTCCTCCTGCCTTGGGTGGTGGGGCTGGACTAGAACACCTCCAAGCTGGGGAAGATGTTAACGGACCTACAGAACTGAAATGAGAGGCATAGCCATGGGTTTCAGAGGGAAAGGGTGAAGATAGGGCAGTCAATGTGGGGGCTCTGGAGTTGCTTAGGGGGTTAGTATAATTGCTAGGAAGGAGGACTGACAGTGAGAACAATCCTACAGTGGAATGGCTGGCCTCCAGAAGCTGTCCGTGCTCTATTATTGGAGGTTTTAAAAAAGAGATTGGACAGCCATTTATGTACCTGAGGACTGTGGTTCTCAACTGGGATCACAGTGGATCCACGAAGACTTGAAGAAATGTTAGAATTTAAACCTTGAGTTAAGTCTTGGTTGTCCATGGCCATGGCCTGTGGCCACAAAAGGTATGTAAAGGGGGTTCATGGTGAAGAAAAGATTGAGAAGCATGGTTCTTTCTTGGATTTTGAATGGAGCACCAGCTGACACACGGGTCTAGGGTCTCCTGCTTGAGCAGGGGGTTGGACTAGAAGATCTCCAAGGCCCCTTCAAACCCTGTTATTCTGTTCTTTTCTGTTCAAACGAAGTAAGTGGTGATGTTGGAGAATCTTCTGGAAGAATAGACTGAGGTGGAGAGGAAGCCTTATTATTGGCTTTGTAAGTAATATTAATCTTGACGGCGGTCAGATTCCAATAGTTCTTTGATGTGAACAAATAAGCAAGATTTTGAAATGAAGTCTTATATAAACATAATAATCCAATAATTCTTATGTATTTAGTTGAGTTTAAATTTCCAGAACCAGTTGGAATTGTGATATAGGGCAGGGGAGGAATTAGTTGACCAAATGGAAGAATGTTTATGCATTATGCCCAGGGAAAATATGGCCCCCTTTCAAAAGTGGGATGGGGAAACCCCACAAATTTCAGGCCACTCAGTTTGAATTAGTATTTGGCAATATTATGCAGTGGATCATGAAGCTTTAAAACCATGCAATAATTACCAGAAATGAGCACCCATTTATTAAGAAACGAGACTTGCCAGATTAACATTATCTGACTGTTCAATCTGGTAACTTCCTTAGTATTTCATCTCTTGATTTTATCAAACCACTTGACAAAGAACAGAACATTCTGATTAGTAAGCTAGTTAAAAGAGTGAGCTGGCTGTCATGGCAATTAAATAAACACTGAGTTGGTTTGAAAATCGTACTCAGCTGGATTACTGGAGAAAAAAATTATGCTCAGAAGAGTAAAACGAAACTAGGGAACCAGAGAACATGGTAGCTGGACGCTGTCAAGGCTGACACCAGCCAAAGCATAGAAAAACTCAAAGAAATAGTGCAAGATTGGAAGACGCGGAGAGACCTGGCCCCAGAGAATGGCCAAGAGTCAGATTCGACTGAACGGATAACATCATCCTCACTCAGCTGCAGAGTATCTAGTAAGGTCTTACAAGATCCACGCTTGGGCCTTCTGCTCTTTTGTCCTTTAGGAAAAAGAAGTCAAAAGACAGGGGTGAGGTGCCTTGCTTAGTCATAGGACTTAAAAACGGACTTTAAATTGTAGCTGACAAAAAACAAATAACTCCTGAGTGACAGCACCACTGTATTTGTGCAAAAGTACAAAGAAAAAACACAAGGGAGCAGAATAAGGCAAAGGAGGGGACCGAGGGCAGTTAGAGCTGGGGTCTCCATCCGCGGTCCATTTACCGGCATCGGGCTGTGACATTCCCAGAAACCAGGCTGCGAAAACAAGCGAAGCCTCATCCACAGGATGTAGGCACCACGCAAAACCACTCCCCCCTCTGGTTCATGGAGAAACCTCTTTCCACGGAACTGGTCCCTGGTGCCCAAAAGGTTGGGGGCCACTGAGTTAGAGGGCCACCCCATTTGGACTCAGCCATGCCCTGAATATACCTGGGAGCCTCTTTCTTTAACCAGTCAAGTCGCCCTCACCTCATGCCCAAATCATGACTGAATTTGAAACTGTTTCTTCTGCAACCCAACAAGACAGACACAGACTTCAGAGAGTAATTAGGACTGCAGAAAAAACAATTGCTACCAACCTGCCTTCAATCGAGGACCTGCATACTGCACGAGTCAAAAAGAGGGCTGTGAAATTATCCACAGACCCCTCACATCCTGGACATAAACTGTTTCAACTCCTACCCACAAAACAACGCTATAGAGCATTGCACACCAGAACAACTAGACACACAAGGACAGTTTTCCCCAAAAGCCATCACTCTGCTAAACAAATAATTCCCTCAACACTGTTCAACTATTTACGAAGTCTGCACTACTATTACTATTAATCTTCTCATCACTCCTTATTACCCACCCCCTCCCACTTATGACTGTAGGGCTGTAACTTTTTATTGACTATTTCCTAGTATGATTTGATTGCTTATTGTACTGTATGACTATTATGAAGTGTTGTACCTGATGATTCTTGACTCTTGACAAATGTGTCTTTTCTTTTATGTGCACCGAGAGCATTTGCACCAAGACAAATTCCTTGTGTGTCCAATCACACTTGGCCAATAAAGAATTCTATTCTATTCTGTTCTATTCTGTTTTATTCCATTCCATTCCATTCCATTCCATTCCATTCCATTCCATTCCTTTCCATTCCATTCCATTCCATTCCATTCCATCCCATCCCATCCCATCCCATCCCATCACATCACATTCCATCCCATTCTATTCTATTCTATTCTATTCTATTCTATTCTATTCTATTCTATTCTATTGATCTGTTTTGGCAATGCCCAATCCAGAGATTCCGGCTGGGTCAGAGCATGATCAATGGAATAAAAACATGTAATAAAAAAATAACCATACAACCAGAGACCTAGACTAGAAAAGAAAGAAAATAACCAGAGGAAAGTGAATTGAGCAGACCATGCAGAACATAGGCCACCAACATCTGGAAGTTGCTCCAGCCACCTTAGCCCAGGCCTGATAGAACAGCCAGCTGTTCAGCCCTCCAGGGCACCAGCAGCCACCTGGATCTTAGGGGCGAACCGCATTCCAAAGGGAAGGTGCCATGACCAAGAAAGCCTGCTTCCAGGTCATGACTGACGGCACTGTTTAACCAAAGGAGCCCAGGGGACATTGCCTGGTCAGCATGAGTAGTCAACACCCGGGACTTATGCCATGTAAGACTTTAACCAGGAGCCCTACCTGGAAACCAACTGGCAAACCGTGCAAGTCCCAAAGCAAAAGAGTGTCCATCAATGCTTGTGGCACTGCATTCTGCACCAACTGAAGTTCTCAAGTGGCCTTCAAGGACAGCGCCATATAGAGTGCATGGCAATAGTCAAGCTGTGAGGCAACCAGGACCTCCTGATCTAAGAGAGGGTACAACTGGCCCACCAGACAAGCTGCACACAGGCCTTCCTGGCCATAGCTGCCACCTGCTTATTGAGCAGGAAGACCCCAAGGTTGCTCATCGCTACTCAGTTGGGAAATGCAACCCTTTCCAAGGTTAAAGATAAGAGGTGTTAGATCTAAGTGGCCTTAATATCTATGGCCACTGGGTCTTTGGGAAGATTGAGTCCTCCCCATCAAACCCCGCACAACTTCTAGGCACTGGAATAAAACCTAAATAAAATTAACTGATGCTGTCATCTCCGGCCAATGAGAAGATTTGCATTTTTAGAATTATTTGGAATAAGAGGCAGCATTGGCATATCCTTAGCTTTTGTGCCTTGGACCAGTGCCTACCAACTTAGCCTAAAGCTGAATCTGCCATACAGGACCTCACCCACTGGTTCCATGTAGATGTTGGAACAAAGAGAAAGAGGAGATAGAATGTTATGATATCACCTCAAAGGTGGAACCTAGGGAGAGAATGGAATTGACCCCAAAGTAGGAGAACTACTGTAAAATGGTGCCACCAGCTCCCAGTCCCCAGAGTCAATCCAGAAGGATATCATGGTAGATGGCATCAAAAGCCACAGAGAGATCAAGGAGGACAAGCATGGATGTGCAATCTCCAAGCCAGATTCATCACAGATATGACAAGGCTGTCTGTACACTGAGTTCTAGTCTTAAATGGTACTAGATAATCCAGATCCTGCAGAATTCTCAGGAATTCTGCAGACTTACCTTTTCAACAACATGGTAGTTATCCAAAAGTAGGAGGTGCAGTACCATCTCCTTCAAGGCTGAGCACACCATTTCCAAAGAGATCACCATCAAAGCATGGACTCAACTATAACTCACCTCCCTGGCTGCCTTAACTAAACAGTAGGGCCTGGCTTTAACAAACAGGTGGTCAAACTAAGAGCCGTGAAAACCCTGACTATGTACTTCTTCAAGCATGACCAGCTTATCCCAGACTACATCCCAAGATGGCGCCTGGGACAGACCGAATCTATATAAACACTCTCTCCCTCCCTCCCTCTCTCTCTTACACCCCCCTGCAAAACAACTATTAAGTTATACATTGATTTTATTTTTCTACTTCATACATTCCTTCATTCATTTTTACCTCACTTATATTACTTTTACAAATAACTCAAAGCAGCAAACATATCCAACATATTTTCTCTTCCTTTTCCCCTCCTTACTAGAGAAATGGGAATAATGTATCATTTTTTAAGTATATCAAATAAAACCCTTTAATTCTAATAATTTAATTTTTATATAGTTTTTCAAATATTTTAACATTTTATTATACACCAATAAAACACCAGAATCCATATTTGAAAGAGATGGGTGGCTCAGAAATGTGAAAAATTGATTGATTGATTGATTGATTGATTGAATGAATGAATGAATGAATGAATTGTTAAAAGTCTATTGCAGGGTGAAAGTAAATTAATGGAATTTGACAGCAGTATGTGAAGAATTTCTAACTTAAAACACTTGTGAATTACAGAGAGAAAAAAAGCCAGCAGTTTGAGGTTCTTGGCTGCCTGTTTTTGTTCAGCCAGCGTGGAAGATACATCAAGAGAAACTGGTTTGGAAGAGCATCTTAAAACCAGAGGACACTCTGACAGTTGAAAATGCAAAGGAAGGCAAGTCAAAGGGCACAGTGAAAAAGTGAGACTAATTAAATATAAAGAAGAGAAAACTAACAACAACAAGTATGGCAACCAGAATTGACCATGAAGATATTGAAGTGGTTTATAGCTTCTGCCTCTTAGGATTGACTATCATCAGCAAAGGAACCAGCGGCCAAAACTCTCTCTGTGGATTAGTGTTTGGTAGAACGGACACGAAGGCTTTGGAAAAGGTATTCAAAGGTGGCAATGCTACGAAGGTCAGAACTGTGGCGGCTGAGACGCTCTAGAGAAGCGAAAGATGGACTTTAAAGATAGAGGATAGGAGGAGAATTGATTCAATTGAATTGGTGGAAATTCCATTTGATGGAAAAGTCTCCTGAGAATATTGTGGACAGTCAAGAAAGAAAGAAATGGATCATCAAACAAAACAACTCAGGGTTGTCACTCAAGGGACAAATGACCAGGCTCAAATTATCCTATTTAGGCCACATGGTCAGCTCTCTGGAAAAAGCTGCAATGCTGGGAAAGAGGAGAAGACGATGGCCGGGTGGCAGGGCGGATGGGCTCAGTTACGGGGGCCACAGGGGCACCATTCGGAGATGTGAAAGGCCAAGTTGGGGTCAGATCCTCCTGGAGAAAATATCTACCTGTGGGGTCAACTAAGAGAGTAGGCAAGACTGACTCAATGGCAGTCAATCGACCGATCTTTTTTCAGACTTCCATATAAGCCTGAAAAAACCCCTGCTGCTTTAAGGATAGCAGTGGAGTTACTCTGCCAAATCCTTCCGGAAGCCTCCACAGCCTCTTAAAGGCAGCCTCTGGCTCTAAGCAACCACTCTGCAGACCAGACGGAGAGGCCTTGGGGCCCACGGGATGAATCTGGGAGAGGCTGCCCTGCAGTCTCCCCCCCCCAGCACTCCTGTCTTGGGCTTTCACCCCACCGTTACTAGCCAGGATATGGCCAGAGCTCAGCAAAATCCCCCTGATGCTCACCTCACCTGCTTTCAGTAGCTCCAGGCCCTCAGAGCCCCAGCACCACTCGATCAAAATCCACGGCCTACTCAGGACCTACTCAGGCAACGACGGGAGGGTTGATTGATCGCCCTTCTCAACAGGGAGATGTGAATCTCCCTCTCTAGGTAGTTTAATTCTGATGATATCCCCCCCGCATCCCTCTTCCGCTAACTTCCATTTTCTTGGCCTTGCAATTGAGAAGTGGATTTCTTTTTGGCTGACATCTCTTTTCAGAGAAACTCAAGTTTGTACCCTGGCTCTCCCTGGGCAGAGGGTCAGCCTGGCCACTCACATCTTCTGCTCCTCTTGAATACAGCAGTAGACGTCGGAAGGCCAAAGGCGGCCAACGGAGTCCTGGGGGTCTCCTAGAGGGGCCATTGCTGCCCATCAGCATTCACTGTAATGCCACCCGGACACCACTCTACCCCAAACAGAGCCCAACACGGAAGCCGAGGAGAAAGACCCCCCTCCTCCCAGCCTCTCCCCAGGGCCCAGCATTACCGTTTGCCTTCTACTCAGGCGGCCATGTCTTCCAGTGAGCTCACATAACTTCCCCGACTTCACCTCTGAAGTCAGTGAGTCATTGCTAGACACCAGAGCTGCCTGCCCCACAGTTACTGTACCGGAAAAGGAAGTGGTGACTGGGGAGGGGAGCAAAGTGTCCAAGCCAGCTCACCTTGCAAGGCACACGTGGCCTCTTCAAATACCAGCTGGCACCCCAGGATTGCTCAGATCATCCACTGCCCGTCCTCAGCTAAACAGCACTGGGCTCACTTGGAAAGTGGAGTCCCTGGGATGCCAGCTGCGGAGGAAAGGTGGCCACACTCAGGTGCCTTTGTGTGGAGGCATTGTCCTGTTCTGTGCTACTTACAGACACCCCCCCCCCTGCAACTAACGTCTCTCTGTGGCTGGCACAGAACTGGCCAGAAGTGGCCTCTGTGTCAGTGGTCACCAACCAGTGGGCTGGGGACCACTGGTGGTCTGCAAGAAAATGTTGGTGGTCTGCAGAGAAATGTCACCCCCAAAGCACCCCCCAAAGCAATTAATGAAGGCTTTGTGGGAACACCAGGCTGCACTGCCCAAAGCAATTAATGAAGGCTGCGGGAACACAAGGCTTGTGTCGCTTGCATTGTGAACAACATGAGGGGAGGGGGGAAAGGGTGAAGGGGGGGAACTTGCCCCACTCGCCCCACACACCTGGCCTGGTCACCGGGCTGCTTCTTTCCGCTTCTTTCTTCTCCTGCTTTTGGCTGCACGCAAGGAAAGCAGCAAAAGTCTTTCTTTCTCTCCCCCAAACTCCACCAGAAACGAGTCTTTGGGACCCTGCAAGGCCTCCTGCTCCAAGAGGCTGCGCCAGCAAAGACTCATTCCTGGTGGAGTTTGGGGGAGAGAAAGAAAGACTTCTGCTGCTTCTGCTGCTTTCCTTGCATGAAGCCAAAAGTCTCTGTCTCTGTCTCTCTCCCTCTCCCCCCCTCTGCCGAGAACGGAGCTGGAGATGGTATCTAGCGATCCCAAATCAAGAATGATTGACCAGTAGGAAAACGGGGTGGGGATTTTCCTGCAGACTTCTTTTGGGATTTTCCCAGGGTCTCTGCTGCTTTCTACAGAGACCCTTGGAAAACGTCAGCAAGCCACCGCCAGTCAAAATTCATATTAATGGTCTGCGGGATTTAAAATTATGAGTTTGGTGGTCCCTGAGGTCCAAAAGGTTGGTGACCCCTGCTCTACATAGCCATCAACCATAGGTCAAGAGCCCAACAGGGGCAACAGGTTGCCTTTCCTATCTAGATTCGCAACATTTATCAGAGGGTCATGAGTGATCTAAAGCAACAAATTAAAAGCAGGATTGGATCACTATTCTTGCTCGGTGTTTGTTTTAGCCAGCAAGGTCTTATTCTGCATTATTCTTTCAGAGGGTGAGTTGGTATTATTGCCTTCTCTCCAGGTAGCAGGAAACTGAATGCAGCCCTAAACGTTCAGCCTGCTGGGAAGCCACCATAGTGTAGCTCTCTCCAACCGCAGCTGGGAAGACCCGGGGCTGCAAAGCTGTGGCTGGAAAGGTCACGGTTGCCCTGGGAGTTTTCTCAGAAGCAGCTGGGGATTTCCGCCTCTGCCGGGGATTCAGCGCTTGCAGCCAACACACGGCGGGACCTGGCATGGAGCACAGAAGGGGAGTTGGGGTTGACCACGGGCTTATCTAGGAGACTAAAAGAATCACAGACGAGGCGGGTTTGAATGGACGTTTTGCTGGCCATGTGGGATCAGGCCCTAGGAGGTGCAGCACAGGTTGTGCAGCCTACACTAATTCCAGGCAATGTTGCTCGCAGTGGCTGTGGCTTCTAGCCCACGCTTATTTTTAGTTTATTGGTCAATTATTAAAACATATATGCCACCCATCTCACTATGCAAAATGACTCTGGGTGGCTTGCACCACAGTGCAAGTACAGAGATAAAAACATTAAAATTAACAGGAATTAGTTAAAGCTAGGAAAGAAGCAGACAAGCAGTAGGTAGGAAGGCTTGTCTTCTTTTCCCCAAAGGCTGGTTTAGTTGCCTGCACCCACACGGGGCCATCGCTGCCTACCTACGCCACAAAAGGGTGGATGAGTAAGCAGAGCTGCAGATGGCCGCAGGCAGGTGGAGGTAAACCCTTCCCAAATCCCTATTGTGCAAAGGTGTGCCTCCTGCCTGCTGATTGGCTGGCCTGACTTCCTGTTCGGCGCTTTGGTGTTTGAAGGCACCCTAGTTAGAATGCTACATTTGCAGAAATATAAACAGAGCACACAGAATCACAGAATCAGAGAGTTGGAAGGGACCCTGGAGGTCTTCTAGTCCAATACCCTGCTCAAGCAGGAAACCCTACCATATCCCATTTCCAACAAGGGGCTGTCCAATCTGTTCTTTAAAACCTTCAGAGTTGGAGCACTGTTTTATACCAGTACATTTGTTTTTTTCTTGTCTAAACCTTACTTTACGCCAGAGGTGGGATTCAGCCGGTTCTGACCAGTTCTGGAGAACCGGTAGCGGAAATTTGGAGTGGTTCAGAGAACCGGCCAATCCCACCTCTGACTGGCCCTGCCAACCCCATCTCTTCTCTGCCTCCCATTGAGTTCCAGCTGATCGGCTGGGTCTCCTTTGGTTGCCCTACCCAGGAGAACAGAGCTGGAAAGCAGGTTAGTGGGGTGGGGAGGGAATGGGGATTGTGCAGTATCCTTCCCCTGCCATGCCCACCAAGCCACGCCCACCAAGCCACACCCACAGAACCAGTACTAACTTTTTTTGAATCCCACCACTGCTTTACGCACCTCTGAATTATATCTTGTTGGAGAGAACCTGATATTGTGTTTGTTAAGATTCTTCTGGATCTTGAGCCTACCTTCTGAGGAGCTGGCTATTCCTGCCAGCTTGGTGTCATCTCCAAATTTGATGCGTTCCACCTTCCATCCCCTCATCTAGATATTGATGAGCGCTGGGCCCACCTTTGCTACTGTCCCCCAATGGCAGATGCAGACACTTCCTGACGGAGTCTTTCCCAGCCACCTCCAGCATGAAACGCCCCTGCTGGGACCAATTGGAAGCCTGATTGTGAGGCTCTCCTGGAAGGCCAAGTGTCAGGGCTCCAGTCGTTACCTCCATTTAAATCATGAGTCTCTAGCTGGATTTTCAAAGCTTAAAGATGATTTATTAGGAGTAAAGATGAGTTGACACCAAGCAGGTGTGGGCAGATCTCACTCTGGCAGCCAGACGCTCCAAAGTGGGGGCAGGGTAGGAAAGGCCCTCCCCCCAGAGCCCGTCAGCTAGGATTCCTTGGCCGATGGGGTCCATCGCATGGGCTCTCCTGCAAGAGCGAATGGAGCAGACCAACCTCCCTGAGGCAAGATGGTTCTTTAGCCAGCCTGGTCCCAACGATATCCCTGGGTCATATTACAGTACAGAAGGCAGGAGAAGCAGCAACCGATGGAAACTGATCAAGGAGAGAAGCAACCTGGGGCTTAGGAGAAACTTCCTGACAGGGAGGACGATTGACCAGTGGAACCGCTTCCTTGCCTCCAGAAGTTGTGGCTCCTTCATCATCACTGGAGGCTTTCAAGAAGAGATGAGAGAACCATCTGTCTGAAACGGTATCGGGTCTCCGGGTTGAGCAGGGGTTTGGACTAGAACAGGGGTCTCCCACCTTAGCAACTTTAAGACTTGTGGACTTCAGCTCCCAGAATTCCTTAGCCAGAAAAGCAAAGCTGGCTGAGGAATTCTGGGAGTTGAAGTCCACAAGTCTCAAAGTTACTAAGGTGGGAGACCCCTGGACTAGAAGACTTCCAAAGTCCCTTCCAGCTCTCTTCTGATTGAAATCCCTCTACCAAATTACCTGGTTTTGACCTGCCTTGTTCCGTCTGGACAAAATGGAACAGAATAAAGTGCTTTACCGGAAGAGGTGCCTTTGCCCCGGATCAGCGGGGGTGGAAACATTCCCCCTCGTTGCAACTGTGGGCTGCTATGCAAACTGTTAAACATATTGGGCAAGATTGCCTATGCCGTGCATTCTCCGCTTCCCTAGAAGATCTGCACAAAGCAACGCCAGAGGCCATCGCCTGGACAGCTGAATTGGACATCCAGATAGATATGCTGCCATCGCTGTGCGCCTGTCAGCTTTGGAAGCCCTATTCCACGCTGCCACATAGCCTGAGAAAGTGGGAGGGGGGTGATTTCAATGAAGTAGCTCTAAGTAGACTAAATAAAATTCTTTTGTTAGTTCAAGGTCCATTAAGTATGACGCAGGATGAAATAAGGATCTTACTTTTGGACGGATCGTGATTGGGCCATGTGATGTGATGACAACCAAGGGGAGATGGGTTTGTAGTTTGGGAAATTGTGGAAAGCCTGAAAACGTTTAGATTCGGGAATCCACAGATGTGCCAGGTGCTGTTCTAATAAAGGTACTTTTGAGATATGTTGGCCCACCAAGTGTTCCTGTTCCTCAAGCACCTCAGGCGGCAAAACAGCTTCGCCTACTAGAGCTGTCCTGCAGGGGCCACATCAGCCTTTCTCATGACCCCCCACCCGCCCAATATGTTGGGAATTCCCAAAGAGGTGGGCCAAGTTGTGCATGGGGGGCGCACGAGCCACGCATTTCAACCATGGGTGAAGTCAGAAAAAGGTACACAGGCCCAACTTGTACAATGTCAGGGTTATAAAAGGGTTTGTTTATTTAGTTATTTATTAAAATTATGCCACCCATCTCGCTATCCAGAGACTCTGGGCCGCTCGCAATGAAATACAATCCTACAAAGGCCTTAATGAGAAATAGGAAAAGGCTGGCAACCAAGATCAGGGGCCTTCTCCCCACCCCACTGGGGCCTCAAGTTAAGCAGCAGAGCCAGGGAGGACAGGCGGATGGGGATGGATCCCACCTCGAGAGGTACCATGGTCCGGAGGGGGAGCATGGCAGAAAAGGCCCTTTTCCTAGACCCCCGGCTGAAGCTCCTTCACCAATGGGGTCTGCGGCAAGCCCCGTCTGCCGGAGTGAGTGGAGCAGGCTAATCCCACTGGGACGAGGTGGTTCCTTTCATCACCTGGTCCCATAAAGGGCTTTAAAGATGAAAGCCAACACCTTGAATTGGACCTGGAAGCAAACTGGGAAGTAGTGCAGGCAGGACTGGGGTTGTAATGGGAGTGTGTGCGTGGGCATGCATAGTTAAGTCTGGAAGACTTGTAAAGGCCTCATGGCTCTGCAGCGCATGTGTGTTTGTGTGGCTTCTCTGGCCCCCGGACAGCATGTCTCCTCTCCTTTAGGGTGAAGCTCTGACCTGCACTGTGCTCCTCACCCCAAGCATAGCAGCTCTGAAAAGCTCCAGAGCTCCTTCCCCCTCCCTTCAGGAGGACCCTGGCTCCCACTCCTCCTCCCTTCCTAGCTGCAACCGGTGGCTCTCCAGCTGCCGGAAGAGTAAGGAAGGCCAGCTGGAGGGATGGAGGTCTTGGAGGTTCAACTCCCAGCCAGAGTGGGGATGGGGAGCCAGGGGGAGGCAAGGGGCCCAGGGCGTCAGCCAGGCCCCCTTCTGTAGCCACGGCTCTAGGAAGACCTGAAACTGGAAAGGGGCACAAGCTCGGGCAGATGCAGCCTGCAAAGGCTGCTTGACCCACCACCCATATTCCCTGCTGACTGTCCAGAGAGCTGCCAATTGTGAAGTGGGGAAATGGGATTTTCAGCAGTGGGCTTCATCTGCTTCTACCTGAAAAGGTGCAACGTCTATTTCTCTCCGGGTTTAAGCACAATCCCCCTTTGTGCTCAATGAGTTCCCTGCCCCCGAGAAGGCTCTCTTCGATGCCCGGAGGAAAGGCTTCTAGACAGGCTCCACGGAGAACTCCGGGGAGGCGAGGCTGCTCTGGAGGGCACAGCTGAAGGCCCGGTAGCCAGAGAAGAAAGTGGCCTTGGGCCCGGGCAAGCTCTCAGGCCCTCCAGAGGCCCGCAGAGCAGAAGCTCCCAAGGCCCCTCCTGGCTGGGGAGGGAAAAGCCACGTTTCTGGGGCAGTGGCTCCGTAAAGGGAGAAGGCGTCTTGACCAATTGGGAAGCCTCCAGAAGTGTCCGGCAGCAGCAGAAGACCCGGCCCGGGGCTGCCCCAGGCCTGCTGGCTTTGGCCTTCTTGGGCAAGGCCAGGCCACTGACTCCAGGCCGGGCAGAAGCCGCTCGCCGGCTGAGCCTCCAGGCTGCTGAAGGACTTGTAGCCCAGAGCCAAGCGGGCGGCAGGGAGGGCAGTGCAGGAGGGATCGGCCGGCAAGCTCTCCAGCCCAGGCAGCCAGTCGGCTTGTCCTTCAGGGGCGTACAGGCCTGGCCCGGATGAAGGCAGCTCCAGCCCACAGCCCTCGGCCTCCACTCGGCAGCCTTGATAAGCCGGCTGGGAGAGGCCCTGCAGGCAGACGGGCTCCTCTGGAGTAAAGCAACTTTGGGTGGAGGTTGCCAGGCCCCCCGGATCCCCTGTGCTCAGGACGCCACCCACAAGGTCCCTGAAGAGGCCGGCCACAGCGTCTTCGTGCTCCATCTGCATCTCCACGGGCTCCGTCTCTTCCTCTGCCTCTTCCGGGCTTCCTGCTTTGACCCCTCCGGCCCTGCTGCCTGCTGCGGTTAGGGAGCCTTGGCTCAGGAAGACTTCTTCGGGGACCAGGAAGGGCTCCCGGGTCACACACGGAGGCTGGGGAGGGAGACCGGCAGCCCCTTTGCTCGGAAACGGCCTGCAGTGGGGATGTCAGGAAGGAAAGGCCCGCGGAGGGTCAGCCTGCTGCCACAAGGCCCCTTGGCCTCCCCACCCCCCAGCCTCTCCCTGGGCTTCCGTGATGCAGCCAGGGACAGCGTCAGAGCAGCCGATCCGGCCCTGGCCTTCCCTGGAGGCAAGGCCAGCTGCCCGCTCTACCTACCGTCTGCAAGGAGCCGGGTCCATCTTGCCGAAAACCCAAAGCTGAAAGAAGCAGGAAGATGCTTGAGGGGGCTTGCATGGAAGGTGTCCTGCCCCCCTGGGGAGGCCTACCCATTTCCCCGCTGTGATATCCTCTGCCAGTTTGCTCTTGCGGGGACTTGGGATCCCATCCCACCATTTCCTCTTCACCCTGCAAAGCAAGAGAAGAAGTCGCTTCATTATCTGAAGAAAGGCAGGGAAACTGCAGCAGGACAGACGCCCCGGGCTGGATGCCCCAAACGCCTTAAGGCCCCACGCAAGGGGTTCGTATTAGGTGCCACTGGAATGGGCACAATATTGCCTGCTTCCCCTCCTCTCCTTCAGGCGGACCCCAATCGGGGGTGGGGGGTGGGGGGAGGAAATTGAGGCTAAGAACTTGGGGAAATTCCTCAGGGCCGGATCTTCTCCACGTCTGGTCAACATCTACAGGAGGCCACTGAATGAGGCCAGCCTGGGGTCAGTTGATGCCCAACTGTGTCTCTTGGTTGACCAGGGAAGCTTTTGAAATTGTATCTTGATGGCTTTGGATGGGGAGGAGCAGGTGCAGGTTCATTCCTAACCAAACTGAATGAATGGATTCATGGAAGATGTAATTAAGGACCTGCCAACCTTCTTGGTTGCTCATCCCAGCTGGTCCTCCTGGATGTGTAGCTCTTGTTTGCGTACCAGATGACGGCTATAATTAGATTAGTTTTTGCACAGATCCATCTTGTGCACCAATTGTGTCCTTTGCGGGATCAGGAAGTCCTACAGCTGTACTACTGCCATGTACTCTACACGGGTATGGCCTTGAAGACCACTCAGAAGCTGCATCGTGTGCAGAATGCATAGCCTGAGTGGTAATGGGTGCACCTCGCTTCACCCCAGCAGCATCTCCACCCCATAAACAAGTTGCCAGACAGCTTTTGGGTAAAATTCAAGGTGGTTCTTGTTACCAACAAAGTCCTTTATGGCTCAGGGCCTGGTTACCTGCATATCTCCAGGTACGTCTGGCCATCTTGCTAGATCCAGCCAAGCGCCTGGTTATTAAAACCGTGTCCTGTAGCGAAGAACTCTTGAGACAGGGCTGTTCTAGCGCTGGCTGTGTCAGTGGGGCAGAACCCCCCACCCAATATCTGCTCAACTCCACTCGGGTGTTGCCCAGGAATGCTCTTCAGGCTCCTGCAAAAGGCAATTCCAGATCCCACCCTGAGGAGGGGATTCTATTCCCTGGTTTTTGAGTTTGCTTCTCTAATATAGTAATATTTGTTTTCTGTTTACTATTTCCTACTTATTTTCCTGATTGAAATGTTGTCCATGGCTGAGAGTCACTTGAAGAGGCTTATAAAACGAACCAACAAGCAGACCAATCAATGAAACCCACCACAGGCAACAGAGGTAGCCAAAGAGAATGAGACCGACGACGATCACGCACAACCAGACAATGTGCACCCAGGATTTATTTTCCGAGCTGGGCTCAAAATCTGCAAAGGAAGGAAACGGTTACAAAAAGAGAAACGATGGAAATCAGCACCAACTCAGGACTGCCCAGGTGGCTGAGCTGGAGAGAATTTGGGCCAAGCATAAATATATGTTTCCACGAAGGAGGAGCAGGTGTAGGTGAGAAGCACTACCAGGTTTCTCTCCCTCCCTCCCTCCCACCCTCCCTCCCAACCAAGTTGCCATAGAACAATAGCTTTTTGAGTGGAGAAATTCTCCACATCGTCTTCTCCTTGGACCCACCCCATTAGAAAGGCAACTTCCACTCATATCTTGGACTCCAAAAAAGCAGATTTTGGTGAACTCAGAACAAATCCCACAGCAGGAGGGACTAATGGGGAAAGGACTTCAAGATCGGTGGAGGCTGCTGAGGAAGTGTATTAAAAGCAGAATTGCAAGCCATGAAGGAAAAATGGAGGACAATTTGAGAAAAGGTTGTTGAAAGCAAAGACAAACTAGAAGCCAAAAGAGAGATAGCTGTGGTCACTGCAGATCTGTGGTCAGGGAAGATGAAGCTCTGATTGAGCTGAGCTCAATGAACAATGCTCAGAACAACTGAAAAGGCTTGTTTGGATATTTTCAACACAAAAGGAAAAAGAAAGAAAATGGAAACCAGCAGTTTAGTGGCAGAGAGAAAATGGTAAAAGAATTTAAACGCTGCTTGATTTCTCTCTGGTTCAGTCTTCTCCAACAAGAATTGTGTATGTCTAGTACAGTGAAAAGAAGGACTGACGTGATAGCAATATTCCAGTACTTGAGGGGCTGCCACAAAGAGGAGGGGGGTCAACCTATTTTCCAAAACACACGAAGGCAGGACAAGAAACAATGGATGGAAACTAATCAAGGAGAGAAGCAGCCTAGAACTAAGGAGAAATTAACCAGTGGAACAGCTTGTCTTCAGAGGTTGTGGTACTCCATCACTGGAGGTTTTTAAGGAGAGACTGGCTAGCCTCTTGTCTGAAACGATATAAGGTTCCTGTTTTAGCAGTGGGTTGGACTAAAGACCTCCAAGGTCCTTTCCAATTCTGTTATTCTGTTAACAAAAATAATGGAATTATCATCTGGGAATTGTCAGTCCTTCCAGCAGCCCTTAACCTGTCCAAAGCAAAGATAACAGCACATCTTAGGTGAGATTAAAGTTTACAATAAATGGCAGATGGGAAAACCATGATTTCAAAACAAATAAAGCTTCAAAATCAAAAAGTGATGATAAAACAGAAGGAAAAGCTTCACTGGAAATACAAGTGGTTCTATTAAAAATAAGTTGGTCCTAAATGCTAAGGAATGGCTATTCCATAACCCAGCAGATTATGCTGCTCACAGGCATCAATAGATTAATAGATCAATAGTTTAATCATCAATAGACAATTAAAAACCAACATAATAACTTCAAGGGTGCCTGCAGACAATCTGATTGAATCCCTACAGCAACAGTCACACTGAATATATATATAGCTATAACATCTAATGGGAATGTGATCCTGATATGTAAGAAGAAATATAGAATATATAGATGGAGATTACATGAGATGCTGCTATAAGCAATCAAGCAATTAAGAACTGTAAAAAAGAGGTTGGTATGCAAAAAAGTATTCTTGAGAGGACAATTTATATTTCAGAATACTAAATTGAAGAAACAGAGAAAAGATTATAAAGATATAAGTAAAAGAACATGATTTAAAATACCATCTGAAAGAAAAAATATTTTAAAACAAATTAAATGTTTGCAATGCCAGTTTTTAAGCTGATAGATGAAGAAATAGAAACAAAAATGAATTTTGTTGAACAAAATTTTTTTGAATCAGCAAATATACCGTGGAAATGGCTAATATATAAACTGAGGAAAAAAGGATGGGGGAAATGATATTAAAATTACAAAAAGTTAATTAGATAGATAGATATAGAGATAGAGATTATATACAGTAGTTATAATGTATATATAAAGGAGCAAATTCTTTTCATTCATAAAGAAAGGCAAGTACCTATTATACCAAAAAATTATCAGTCAATTTCTTCACTGCACTAAAACTATAAAGTATTTACGATGGTCTTAGCTGAAAGAATGGAAGATGTTTTGAAGGATTTTGTACATGAAGATCAATGTGGCTTTTTGCCTAAAAGACAGATGAGGGGCAATATAAAATATTCTTTACATACGAGAATATAATCAATATATGCAACATAATCAAAAACAGGCCATGTTGATATTTTTTCCCTGTGGAAAAACATTTGCCAGTTTGAAATGGATTTTTTTGTTTAACATTTTTGGAAACAATGGATTTTGAAGATACTTTTATCAAATAAGTAAAACTGATACATCTCACAAACAACACAAATAGTCGACAATGGTAAATTGCCTTAACCTTGTGAGATACAAAAAGGAACAAGATGAGCTTTCACAGCTGTTGTTCAGTTTGGCTTTGGAAGTTCTTACGAGAGATATAATATAAGATGAAAGAATAAGTGCGGTGAAAGTAAAAAAGTAGTTACCTATATAAAATAAAAAGCATTTGCAGACTGTTTGGTTTTAATAGTTGAAAATTCCTTGGAGGGAATAGATATATTATTGGAAAAACTGAAAGAATTTGGTAAAATAGTTGGAATTAAACTTAATGAAGAAAAAATAAAAATCTTAGCCAAAAAAATGGAAAATCAAAATGAGCTGATAGGAAAGAGGCCCCAAAGGTGCTTTTCCAAAATCAAAATGAGCTGATAGGAAAGAGACCCCAAAGGTGCTTTTCCAATCACCTGGTTGTTAGCACTTGCACTGAGAGCCATTGAGGCCACTTGGAAGTTTATCTTCCGGAGGTCTCCTGAATGGTGCAAATGGAGCCTTCCTGGAACTGCCGTGTTGTAAGGGCCGCGGTCTTATAAAACAGTCCTTTCAGCACTTCCAAGAAGGCCCCACCTCCACTTCCACTCTGGAACAGGTGACGCTGAGGACACGGGGTGAGAAACCAAAGATTAAATATACAATTCTGCAGGATGCCAAAGGAAAAAAGAGGCTTAGAATGACCCAATCTTACATTATCCTTGCAGCCTATTGTTTGGTTTGGGTGAAGGATCTGTAAGTGAGTCTCTGGCCTGAGGAGGAAACAGATTTCACCAGGACCAGGTTTCTACCCAGGGACTAGGCCGGGGCCGCCTCAGAAGTGCAGGGGGCTCAGCGGGATGAGTTAAAAGGAGCAGGAAAGGGCTGATCTGAACGGCTGCCAAAGGAGCACCCATGTCAGTCCAGAAACACAGATGTTCTCCTTCAGAGCTCCCAGGCATTTGGAAGGAGTCGCATCCGTTGCGCAGCTGTTGCTTCCCAGGACCCCATGCACTTCTTGCACCAAGAGGAAGAAGATGGTGTGAAGGCTCGGGCAAGGACTGAAAGTTAGAGGGAGCAAGACTAGGAGTCTGGGGACACAGAACGAGGTGGATGGCCCTTGTCATGCCCCTGTCGGAGACTGAATCTGAGGAGGAAGACGAACAGCTGACAGGGAGTAGGAGTGTGGCTCTGTTGGCTGTGGAGAAACTGGAGAAGGGCAAAGTCCGGCTGGGCAGAACAGGGAAGAGGTAGAACAAGGGAGAGGGGGTTCAAAGGAAGACCCAGGCCCACCCCCTCCTAGGGCATGCAGGGAGGAACGGAGAAGAGAGCAACGTGGGTTGCATGGCTTATGGGGGCCCTGATTCCCTTCATTAGCTGCAGCTGGGAAGAGAGTTTAAAAGAGATGTATACTGAGTGCGGCAGCTGCTGGGAACAAACGTGAGTTTATATTGTGTTGACTTTGCTTATCTGCGTTCCTGCCATCCTCCCAACTGTGTTGAATTACTGCCGTTCCTTCACGTCTGGAATTCTTGCTCCTGCCCTGCAGAACTAATTACCTCATTTTGCCTTGATTGGACTATTGTTACAGTTTTTGTTGACCACGTTTTGGACTTGAGTCTCTGCAGCCAAAGGCTGTTCCTGGGAGAGTTTTTCTCCAGCAAGAAGATATCCAGGACATTTGGGACAAAGTTGGAGCTAATAAAGGAACTCCTACTGATTATCTGACTGTGTTGCCTTTGTGCCATGCCCCTTTGGGTCATCACAGCCCCACATCAGGCAGTGGTTCAGTGGGTTCCTCTTCAGCCCATCATATTTCTTCATGTCTTGCCTGAGACAGGATATGAGTGGTTGCCACAATCTAAGGCTCCACTAGTTCCAGAATTTTACATGCAAACCCATTTCTGCATTCTTTTAAAGCGTTTCTTGTGAAATGAAGGAGACTTAGCATATCGTGAGATTTTTAAGTTCAGGATTCCATCCTCAGAACCTCATCAAGCTCTGCATTTCTTCAGGCGGGAAAAAAAGGCTTCCCTCCTTTAGCTTTGCAGGACTGGTGATCTCTATGTGGTCTCCTCTCCTTCCTTTGTCCCATCTCTTCTAATGGACAGCGCTTTAAGTCTTCACCAAAACACTCTCTTCCATTACTTGTGTGTTTCCAGTCTTGGCTGGCTACTCTTGCAGAGTGCAAATTCTGGTGCCAAAAGAACGATAAATTGGCTTTTAAAAAGTATTGCTTCCTTTAGCAAAATGTTGCTGTTTCTGTCTTATTACTAGCCTAAAATATCTAAAAGAGTAATTAATTAATTCTTCTTAGGCTATAATTCCTGTTTGTGATTATATACTGTAGACAAGATTGCATTTTTCACAATACAATTAAACCAATAGATTACCTCCAATCCCTTTCCCTGAAGGAATCTAATAAATTAAGGGGAAATTATTTCACTTGAATGGGGACAATCTAACACCACCCTCCAACAAGAAAAGTTGTTAATTAACCTTGGAAACATTCTTTGTTGAACAGGAATTATATACTGTAGAAAAATCCCCCCTTTAATCTTGCGCCCAGCTAATTGCAGTATTACAGCATCTACTTAAAAATATAAAGAACGCTTAGCTGAAACCATTTAGAGATCTTCCCCTCCTGAAGTGTTGATGATGGGTGCACAATTCAGAATAGTTGTGACCGGTAAACACTCAGGAAGTTCTTCCGTTTCCCACCAGACTGTTCCACGGTTGTTTTGCCCTGGGAACAGGAGAGGCAGCTTCCCCAGAGCCAAAGTGGCCTTGAGCCCACTCACCATTGAGCCACTGAGTAGTCGCACTCCACTCACTCCAGGTTTCTCCCCAGAGTTTCAACCCATAGCGCACACTCGCTTCGTAGGTGGAGTCTGACTGGAGCTTGTCTGCAAAGATCGTATGATGGGATGAGTCCTCTGGAACAATTAATTTCTGGGAAGAGAAAAACACATGTCAGTACGTGCGCACGCGCACACACACACACACACACACACACACACACGTGGAGCAGGTGAGGGAGATACCTTTGAGAGAAATAGGCAAGACCTGTTAGCCAAGAGGGCTGAAAAAATTCCTTAAGTCTTGGGAAGCAAGACAACCTTTGGAAGAAGCCGAGACAGACCCTCCTCCCTGATCCACTGGGATCCAAGAAGGAGGGGAGATCGAGCCCAGTCAGACCACAAGACTGTTGATCAAAGCTGGCTTTGTTCTCCTCTGGAATTGACCCCCTGGGCTGATCTGCCTTAGGGGGCTCCCACGCGATGCATAGCCTGAATCCTGAAGTGGCCCCTTTCTTTCTACTTCGGGGCCCTGGCTACGGGGGAAGAAGGGAAGACCCTGCTGGCTTCTAGGACCTGGCAGATAATGAAGTTTAAAGCGTGTGCTTTATTGTTTTGTACGTCTATTGTCACTTATGGATTTTTAACATTTTCTTAGCTTTTCAAAATGTTCTGAAATTTTCCCCCAGCCCTGCCTACATTTCTGCACGTGTTCATAATATGCTACTGAATAGCAGGGCAATCCGTAGGCATTTGAAGAACAATCTGACCACAGGAAACGTTTGTCTGAGGCACCCGACCTCGAAATGCCTGAGCCTGCTTTCTTTTCAAAGGACAGACTGGCTGAGGGTGCCGGGCTCTAATTTAGAAGCAGGTGAGCTCTCCTTCTCAGGTGCCACCAAAGAAGAAGAGATTTACCTGTAAGCTCCTGGCTAGCTCAGGGTTGAATTGACAGAAAGTCCAGCTATCCTCGTTTGAGGCTGAGGGAGCAACTATACCATCACGAGAGGATGTTCAGCTTCCAACCCATCAAATCTGCCTTCCTCACCCGTAGAAACGGGGAGCGGGGATGCCTTACCTTCCCTGTGTGGTTCTGGGGCCAATAGGCAACCTCGTACTTCGCTGCAGATGTATAGAGTGAGTTCGACACAGCGTAGTCCCTCTTCCAAGTAAGGATGAAAGTGCGGTCCTTCTTGTTCTTCTCGATCCTCAGGTGGACCAGGGGCCTGGGCTTCACTGTGGTGGGGAAGAAGTAGAGGCTGAGACGGGGAGAGGCGTCTGGGGAAGGAGAACCCCGCTGGCAGGGCACTGGCTGGGCAAGAAGCACAATTCAAAGCCTCCCTGTATCTTCTCTCTTTCTTCCACTTTAGGGACTTTCCGTCTCAGTGTTGGAGGAAGCCCCACCGTGGCTCCTGCCCATCCTGTCATTTACACCCCCAGGTTCCATTTCCCACCCACCCCCTCTGTTCAGCTGAGAACTCTCCAAGCAGAAAAGGAAGAAGGCTTGAGATATCAAGCGTTAGGATGTCACTACAGAATTCTTTGGGGCCTTTGTATGGGAAACAAACACCAGCGCCATTCTGGAAGCAGAGCCAAGAGACGAACTGATGCACCCAATCTTGCAAATGAATCCTCCCCACCTCCTTTTTCCTATCCAGCAACTCCTCCAGGCCAACAGATGCCCCTTTTGCCACCTGAAACCAAAGTTGCTGTGGCTTAGGATGGTCCCGGAGTGGAAAGAGATTTCTCACCAATTAAGTCCATATCCCAGGTCCGGTTGCTCCAGACCTTGGCACCGTTCTCTGTCCTGGCCAGCGATATGTTATACTCGAGTCCTTTGAATTTGTCCCCTGGAATCACGCAGACACACCTGGGGGCAGTGCCTGGGCCCTGCAGAGGGCACTCCTGTGGCTTCCTGGAAAAATGGCAAGAGAGAGCACACAACCCTTTGTCCATGTCTGCACAGCCAGAGATGGTCTGCAAAGCGCCAAATACCCTCGCATCCCCCAGGTTGCAGAGATGCCTCTGTCCACGAAGGGAGCAGCGGATCTTGCAGGCAGCAGCCCCTCATCCAGTCCACTACAAGGATCAGGCAACCGTCACGGATCTGCTCCCCTGAAGAAGTGAAGGGAGCCTCCTGGGCCTGCTAGAGGCAGCCCAGTCCCCTCCACAAGGGGTGTGGGAAGCACAGCCTGAGAGAGTCTACTTTCCCAGGTGGGGCAGCAGTGGTCAGCAACCTCTTAAGGTCTGCATTACCCAGGATGCCCTGGGAAAATTTCTTCTCAAGAAGGAAACAGTAGCAGCGTAACAGAGTTGGAAGTTGGAAGGGGCTCCCCCAGTCCCTCCTTACTAGTTTCAACAAGCTGAGTTGCTCTAATTGTATTTTTTTATTTTTTTATTTTTATATGTCAAACATGTATTAGCAATAGCAATAGCACTTAGACTTATATACCGCTTCATAGTGCTTTACAGCCCTCCCTAAGCGGTTTACAGAGCCAGCCTCTTGTCCCTAACAATCTGGGTCCTCATTTGACCCACCTTGGAAGGATGGAAGGCTGAGTCAACCTTGAACCTGGTGGGATTTGAACTGCCAAATTGTCGGCAGCTGGCTGCAGAAGTAGATTGCAATACTGCACTCTAACCACTGCGCCACAGAGGCTCCTATGTATTAGATAACATGTATAAGTATAAACATGATTATGAATACATGAAATTGATACAAATAAAAAAAGAAACAATAGGACAGGGATGGTAGGCACATTAGTGCGCTTATGCAGGCCCCCTACAGATCTTTTAGGAAAGGGGTGAGGTCAATAGTAGACAGTCTAAGGTTAAAGTTTTTGGGGTTTGGGGAAGAAACTACAGAGTCAGGTAGAGGATTCCAGACATTGACCACTCTGTTGCTGAAGTCGTATTTCCTGCAATCAAGTTTGGTGTGTTTTACCTTGAGTTTGTATCTATTATGTGCCCTTGTATTGTTATGATTGAAGCTGAAGTAGTCATTGATGGGTAAGACATCGCAGTAGATAATTTTATGTACTACGCTTAGGTCAGACCAGAGTCGTCGTCATTCTAGGTTGTCTAAGCCTAAAATTTCAAGTCTGGTGGCATAAGGTATTCTGTTGCGAGTAGAGGAGTGGAGAACTGTTCTTGTGAAATATTTCTGGACTTTCTCAACTGTATTAATATCAGATATGTAATGCGGGTTCCAGACTGATGAGCTGTATTCAAGTATTGGTCTAGCAAATGTTTTGTATGCTCTAGTTAGTAGTGTGATATTACCAGAGAAAAAGCTACGCAGGATTAGGTTAACAACTCTTAATGGCTTTTTGGCTATGTAGTTACAATGAGCTCTAGCACTTAGACCATTAGAGATGAGTACTCCAAGGTCCTTGACAGAGTTTGGATCATCAACAAGGTCTTGACTATTCAGCCTGTATTTTATTTTCTGATTTTTTTTGCCAATATGTAGGACAGAGCATTTATTTGTTGAGATTTGAGATTTTTGTGATTAGAGCCCATTCATGACTGCTGAACCAGACAGGTGCTGGTTGCCTTCTGACTACAAACCGCTTCGCCTATAAGAGATCTTGCAGAGCTTTCATTGCCCTGCGTTAACCATCCAGGTGTTTCCATTGGACCAACATGGAGATGCTGGGGAGCAGACTGTCTCCTCGGGGCTACCACAGTACCTTACCAGTCTACCCAAAAGTTAATTTGCCTCTGCCAAATAGGAGAGCCAAACATCTCATGAAGGAACTGAAATTTTGCCAGAAGAAACAAGACACAATATCGTAACATCAAGCAAGTTGGATGGACACAATTACAGCCATGTTGGGTGCACCACCAGAAAACCTGAAGAAGCAGGTCGGGGACAGATGATCTGCCACATCCTTTGAATGACTTGATACTCTCTTGAGGACATGTAAGCATCATTACAGGAGAGAGTGCTGGACAGTCATCCTGTCAGTGGCCCAAATCAATTCCCTGTGGCAGAGTGAGCACAGATGGAGGAAGTTGCACAGCTACTCCAAGGAGTTTGATTGACCGCTTGGTTCCCCAGTCCCTGCAACTAGAAGAGTCCCTGCTTTATAACTGACCCCACACCTCCTACCCTTGGACACTCAACACACAGCTTTGTGCCCCTCAACCACAACACACGGCTTTGCTAATACTTACTTTGCAAGAGTTGACTGGTAGAGTACTTTAAACTCTGCACTGCAGTTGGTGACGGCATCCACCTCCCAATGACAAACCAGTTCAGTGGCAAAATCGGTGTGGCACCTTGGCTGGACATTCTTTGAGGATGCAACTAGGAAAGTACAAAAGAAGAGGAGTTACTTGACGAAGCTGATACGTTCGGACAAATAGTCTGGCACAGCTTAAGGTGCAGAAAAGCGAAAGAATCCTAGGGAACATTTCTTGATTGGATCACATCGCTCCATGGCTGGGTTTCCTCGACCGAAGGAGCAGGGCCCTCCCTAGGCCTGCGTAACTTTCTTTGTTTGGATATAAGCAAAACATCAGCCTGGTTGTAGTCCAGTTCCTGGTTATAAATAGCACTTGTTATAAACATGAGGCTGTGATCTATGTTACTGCCCAGCTCTTCTCCCTAATTGCCCAGGATCGGAGCAGGGCTTTCTCTGACAATGGCATCTCCTGATTTTGGATGCAGACTTACTGTAGATGGGTCTGCTTATGCCACAGACGACTTATGCCACCACCACCCCTTTTTCTGTCATGGAAGTGGGGGAGCCTCCTCCTTCACCTCAGCCCAGAGAGCCGAAGTGACCCCTCCTCCTGCTTGTCAAATAGCCCGAGCCAAAAGGGTGGATGGTACCCACCCTCTCACATGGGGCAATATGTTATCATTATGAGAAAATAACTGTAACAGTAATTAATGCAGATACAAGAAGGTTTTGATGGATTGATGGTGAACTTATCTAGAAAACACTACCTAGTAAGTATGAATCTCTGGGTGGAAAGGCAACTGCAGGGACATATTGTTCCAAGAATATTGTTGCCAAATCTAGGAGTGCATTAATTGCTGAAAACAATCACAATTATCTATAGAAGAAAGAGTAGGAGTAGGAGGGGGAGGGGGAGGAGGAGAGGAAGAGGAAGAGGAAGAGGAAGAGGAGGAGGAGGAGGAGGAGGAGGAGGAGGAGGAGGAGGAGGAGGAGAAGAAGAAGAAGAAGAAGAAGAAGAAGAAGAAGAAGAAGAAGAAGAAGAAGAAGAAGAAGAAGAAGAAGAAGAAGAAGAAGAAGAAGAAGAAGAAGAAGAAGAAGAAGAAGAAGAAGAAGAAGAAGAAGAAGAAGAAGAAGAAGAAGAAGAAGAAGAAGAAGATGCTTTCCATGCCTTCATTCTACACAAATCAGGTCTAGGACGGGATTATTTATGGACTCATCTCATTCTATGTGGACTAATCCACAGAATTTATGATAGTGCAAGCCGCCCAGAGTCACTTGGTCGAGTTTGTGGCTAAAGAAATTGAATAACAAATTACCATATTGAAAGTTGCAAGCTGATCCAATTTAGCGGCAATACCTACTGAAAAGAGTTGCAACATCAACAGTAGCAATCTAAGCACACCTCTGATACATAACTAAGGATTCTCAACAGAAAAACCAGAAGGAAGACAATCTGGCAACAGCCACAGGCAAAGAGGGGCTCAGTTGCAGCCCTGCCCATCTAAAGGCTGCATCGCCTATGAAGTAAAAACCAGCCCCAGCATTCCAAGATTTTGCTTCTCTCGATGGCCACAGTTCCCCCAAATGGACCACAGGCTGTAGTGGCCCCCTCAGAAGATCATTCTCAACCCTTGAGACAAACCCATCACCACAAACAATTCAGCAACATCCCTATTCTGGCAAACACAGCCCCATTTTGTTTTCTTTTGGGACCTCACATCCATGCCCTAAAATCCTTGGAAAAGTGACAGCCTTATCAAAGACTTGAACCAGGCCAGCAGTTAATACCAGGTTAACTTCCCCTTTCGTGCTGCAGATAGTTTGAGTTTTGCATACTTCTTTACCAGCCCCACCAGGGAGGACAAAGGCCGAGGGCTGTCTTGCTTTAGTCAGGAGCTCACCTTCTGGAAGGCGCAGCCTCTGCCAGGGGTGTGAATCCTTTGTGGCTGGTTGCCTGCTGCTTGCTAATGATCACCTGCCTTTGTTTTCCAAAGGCGTATAAAAGCTACACTGCCCCCCTTCCCCTTTGTACTGTACAGAACAAACAGGTTGCAATTTTCTGCATTGTCCAATAATTGGCTACTTTGCACCAGGAAAAACAAACCTGGCATTTGGACAGGCCAGTCTGCGGTTTGCCTCTGAGACTGAATGTTTATACACTCTGACTGTAAAGTTTGGCTATAACTTAAGATCATGATGTGCCAAAAATGAACTTAAGCAGAAGCTCTGAAGAACAAAATCTAACTTTAATTGATCCACAAGGTTAGGGTAAGACCTTTCTTCGCATACACATAAGATAGATATGTGAGGATGGTTACAAAAGCATATAGAAATGTAAAGCCTTCTTATACTTTTAAGATTCTTTAGAAGTAGAGTAACTGCATTGTAAAACACTCTAACTTTCCTGCAAAAGACAAATGTCCTCTGGGACTGTTTATCTTTCATTATCCTCCTATTGTCCTGCTAATTGATCACAATGACCACTTAAGGAGGCTATTGACAACATACTTCAAAAGCTGTGTATTGCTCCAGATGTGGGGGGTAATATTCCATTCAGATTGATTTAGATGGGACAATCATGTGTCTCAATAGGCGAGGGGTGTAACTGATTGCAGGCATGTGTTATTACTTGTTTTGCAACACGTGAAAGATTAAAGAAATATTTTCTACAACAGCAAGATAAGAACTGCCTATAGAGTGATTAATACTTCTACATATATAAGAAAACAACTGCCTAACATCAAGATAAGACATGCCTATAGAGTAACTCTCTACTTAATGCTATATTTTACTACATTTCTTTATTTATTATCCTTCATGACAAATGTCTGTTTATTATTCCCCAGGTGTCTGGGTGGGTTTGGAACAAACCTTGGCAGAGATCACCTCACATACCGCAATGCGAGGCTGGAGCCTCCTGAACAAGTTTACACTAGAACATTGACTTTCCCCGAAGAATTCCAGCCCCTCTTCCTGCCGCTCAGCCTTTTAGGGAGCTGCACAGAAATGGTGCTTCTCAACCTTGGCAGTTTGAAGATGTGCAGATTTCAGCTTCCAGAATGACTCCTTGGACAAGGCGTGGGAGCTGACGTCCACACACCTCCAAGTTGCCAAGGTTGAGAAACAGGGTCCTAAACAGGAAGGTGTCTTTTCTGCTCTATGTACCAGAGGGCAGGGACCATTGCTGTCAATGTATCTGCACACTTAGCTCCCCCTTCTCAAATGGGGTCTCGCTTCTCTTAGAGCTTGAAGGAGCCTCTTGTGGCCCAGAGGGGACACCATGGCTCTTGAGATGGCTCTGACTGGTCGACACCCTTTCGTCATCTTGAACAAAGGTTTTTATTTATGTAGTTTTCGTATTTCTGAACCACCCATCTCTCTCAAAGAGGGTCTCTGGGTGGTATACAATAAAATGTTACAATACAGAACAGTGTATACGAAAGGTAAACACTGTAAGAGGAGGCAAGACTTTAAAGTTAGTCAAAAGGCAAGAGGGGGGCTTTTAGGGAATTTTAAGCAGCCCCACGGTTGCCAGCTCCCCCAGCCCCCCCTTGCAAGGCTGTAAAGCAGGGGCCTCCAAACTTGGCAATTTTAAGACTTGTGGACTTCAACTCCCAGAATTCCTCAGCTAGCTCCTCAGCCAGAATTCTGGGAGTTGAAGTATGCAAGTGTTAAAGTTGCCAAGTTTGGGGACCCCTGCTGTAGAGGCATGTCTTAACTCCTTTTCGGAAGGCCGGGAGACTGAGGGCCTGCCTCCTCTCGGGTGGGGGTGGGGGTTGGGGAAGAAGAATATTCCACAGATGAGGGCAACAACAGAGGCCAATGACGTTTCACTCCCATATTCGGACCTGAAACCCGTCTGAAAAGAGCCCAGGTCATCAGTTTGCTCCTCCAGCACCTTCTCGGTCACCTTCCCTAAAAAGAGAAGATGGGAGACTGGACAAACGTTGTCCAGAATGGTGGGGCCAGCAGTGGCCACTTAAGTAGGGAGCACACCAGCACCTCTTTAAAAGGAACTGGGAACACCCCATCCAACAAGGATGAATTCCCCATCACTTGGACCCATCCCCAGCGCCTTAAGCAGCCAGGAGCAGCATAGATCGAATGCGCAGGGGGTGGCAGTTTGCATTCCGAAGGATCCTGTCCCCTTCCTCAGCTCCAGCAGAATCAAACCCTTCCCAGATAACTGGATAAGCCTCCCAGGGCTTGTATCACACTTGGTGTTCAACTGAGAACTGAGTGATTTAATCTCCAGACGCCTGGAAAATTCCTCCGCACAGCCCTGTAGATAGATGTTTGGGTCACCCTTTCCGAGAAGAGTCCGCCTGACCCTAAACAAGGCCACTGGGTGGCATTCTGCAGATGCAACCAGAGCAAAGAGCTTGGCTGCTCTTACCACCACAAGTAACGGTGGCCTTAACTCACGTTTGGTCGAGTTCGTTCTTCCTTTTCCTCCATCTCTTGACCCTTTCCAGCTCCCTCAACTCCTCTGGGAACTGTATGGAGTGATGTGCCTAAGACTCCGTCTGACTCCCTATGCCTCAGCTGGGCCATGTAGAGGATGGGCAGCTATTTCTCTCAGCTCCCTCTGAAACCCAGCTGGGTCCATCAGTTGCTGGGGGTGGAGGAACCCAGAACCTGAACTCCTCTCTTTACCTAGGCAATATATTTATTTCACGCAGAAGCAGAAGGATCTATGCTGCCCCACCTGAAGGCATTGCACACATCCTGTTTGGCTGCAAACTGCATTCTGCAGAAAGGACCGTTTGCTCAGAGCTCTTTTAAAATCTAAAAGACATTGAGACACTTATTTCCTCTTATATTTCTTGCACCGGAGGGACCTGCCCAAGCAAGTCCGAGCGAAACAGTGCACCAAGTCAATGGGATGAGCCTGAGAGAGGGAAAGAGAGAGAAAGAAAAGAGAGAGAGAAAGAAAGAGAGAAGGAAGAAAAGAAAGAGAAAAGGGAAAGGAAAAGGGACAGATGAAGAAAGATGGGGGGATGGAAGGGAGGGAGAGAAAGAAAAAGAAATAAAGGAGGAGGGAGGGAGGGAGGAGAAAAATAATGAGATATCTATTCTAGTCTAATCACCTGCTCCAGCAGGGTTAGAAGGGAGGGAGTGTGTGTGTGTGTGTGTGTGTGTGTGTGTGTTTGTGTGTGTGTGTTCTCCTTGTAATTTACCAGTACATTTTGGTTTTGCCTTCTTCAGAATTGGCACTTTAAAACATTGGGGAAAAGTAATTTTTTAGGGTGGAGATCTGGTCCAATGGATCCTGTTTAAAGCCTCAACAAAATGTGAGAGCTTCCTGATAGACTTGACCATGGTTCGTCCACAAAACCTTTAATAGAAGCCAAAGAGGTTTCAATGTGGAAAAGGGCCTCAGTCTAAACTAGGCCTCATTTCAACCTGATGCATCAGCTCTCTCTCTCTCTCTCTCTCTCTCTCTCTCTCTCCCTCTCCCCCTCCCTCCCTCCCTCCCTCCCTCCGTCCATCCCAGACTGGCTTTGCTCTACTTTCCCAATGTGCCTGCGGGGCCAGCACTTTGAACATGGATGGATGGATAGAGAGAGAGACAGACAGAGAAAGACAGGTAGGTAGGTAGATAGCTAGGTAGGTAGATAGATATATTGGTAAATAGGTAGGTAGATAGGCAGGCAGGCAAGCAGGCAGGAAGACAGACAGACAGACCTTTTGGATGGATGTATTGATAGGCATGTAGATAGGTAGGTAGGCAGATATATATATTGGTAGATAGATAGGCAGGCAGGCAGGCAGGTAGGTAGGCAGGAAGGCAGACAGACAGACAGACCTTTTGGATGGATGGATGGACAGACAGACAGACAGACACAGAACACAACAGCGGCGACACTGGGAAAGTTCGTCACCGCATTCGAGGTACCGGCTCCGGAGCAGTGCAACAGTTAATGGGGTGAGCCTGCAGTGCTGGTGCCTCGAACACCCCTCTGCCGCCTTTTAGTGCCCCTCTGCCAGCCCACTCGGGGGTGCTAAGAGGCAGCAGGGGGGCATTCGAGGTGCCGGCACCGCAGGCTCACCCCATTGACTGTTGCACCGGAGAGGTGCAAGGGACTCAATGGGGTGAGCCTGCGGAGCCGGCGCATCGAATGCAGTGGCGGCACATTGCGAAAGTAGAGCAAAGCTGCCCGCCCTGGGCTTCCTCAACCCTGCCCTGCTCCAGGAAGAAGGGAACAGCACCGCCCTCTACGACGTGAGTGCCCCGAGAGGGGGGGCAGCTTGGGAGGCTGATCCCTGGCAGGAGGGGCACCCTGTGAACTTGCTGTCAGGCACGGCAAAGCCCCCCTTCCTCTGCCTCCCCCTAGGACAGGGGTCTGCAACCTTCAACACTCAAAGAGCCATTTGGACCTGTTTCCCACAGAAAACAAAACACCGGGAGCCCCAAGACATGGGTGGGCGTGGCAACTCAATGTCCCTCCCACTGAGTCACGTGACCCCCCTGGTTTTGTGGTTTTCTGTGTTTTCTCTGGGGAACAGGTTGCTCTCTCTCTCTCCTCCCTCCCTCTCCCATCTCTCTCTTTCTCCCTCTATCTCCCTCTCCATCCTTTCCTCCTCATCTCTTTCTCTCTCTCTCTCTCTCTCTCCCCGTGTCTGTGTCTCTCCTCACTCTCTCGGAAAGCCCTGCGTGCTCTCCTTGGGGCTCTTTGCTGTCCCCTTTTCTTTCTTCCTTTTGGAAATCTGGGCTGGCTGAAGAACGAGAGGAGGAGGAGAAGGGAAGCCTCCACCACGGCGTCTGCTCGTTCCTCAGCTAGCCGGATTTCCAAAAGGAAGGAAGAAAAAAGGATAGCGAAGATCTCCAAGTAGAGAATGCAGGACTTTCTGAGAGTGTGAGAAGCTTTTTTTCTTTCTTCTTGGCGAGTTTTTGGAAATCCAGGTTGGCTGAGGAATGAGTGCAAGTCGTGGCGGAGGCTTCCTCCCTCCCTCTCCCTCTCCTTCTCCTCTCGTGCGCACCCTCCAGGCCCCACCACAGCCGGCTCCATGGCTGTTCACTGTTCTTGCAGCACCTGTGCAGCACACTCAAATTTAGTGCACTTTACTACAATCCCTCCTCCTCCTCCTCCTCCTGGAGCCCATTACAATGCGGTGTATCGGAGCGGAGCGGTGCAACAGTCAATGGGGTGACCCTGCCGGGCCTCGAACGCCCCCCTGCTGCCTCTTAGCGCCCCCCTAAGGCATCCCACTGCCCCCCAGGGGGCGGTACCGCCCACTTTGGGAACCACTGTTTTAGAATAACATAGCTACTTTCACAATTACCAATTAAGATATAAATTCAGTTCTATTCTTGAAATGTTTGCAGTTTTGTTTTTAAAAATCCAAATCTGATTCATCTTAGACTTGCTCCAGTTAACTGTGTTTCCCAAAAATAAGACCGGGTCTTATATTTTTTGGACCACCCAAAAAGGCACCAGGTCTTAATTTGGGGGGGCGGGTGGGGGGCGGCAGCTGCTCCTCCCACTTAGGGTGTCCATGGCCTCACTAGACAGCCGATCTGCGCCTCTTTCAGAGCCTGAAGGAAGGTCCTCCGCAAAACAGCTGATCTGTCTTCTCTAAACAGCATTTTCCTGCCGAACCTTCAGCGTTGCAATCCTGGGATATGCTGAAGGCTTGGGTGGGGGTGGGGGGGAGTCTTATGATAGAAGGGAAGCGCAGCCTGTCCCTTTCAAGCAATCCAATGTCTGTGTGTGTGTGTGAGAGAGAGAGACAGAGGCAAGAGAGAAAGAGAAAGGGTGGTGAGGAAACCCTTTCAAAACAGCGTTTCCTGCAACTCTTGTTACTCCCCTCCGGTGTTTCTCTCTCTCTCACACACACCCCAAACAGACATTGGATTGCTTGAAAGGGACAGGCTGCGCTTCGCTTCTACTGTAAGCAAACACATCCCACAATCTGTCAGAATTGCCTGCCTTTTTGTCCTTTTCTCAAGCAGCAGCAGCCAGGTAGAGGTGGGGAACAGTTCCAGGCACACGGAGAGACACAACTCCTGGCTCTTGCTGGATCAGCGGGCTGGGTCACCTGGGTTAAAGGACCCAGGTGACAGGGAAGAGAAAGGCTGTCTCCTGGGCTGGCCATGGCCACCCACTTCATTAGTGCTTACTTTTGGGGTAGGGTTTATAATTAGGCCCAGCCCAAAATATCAGGGAGGGCTTACTTTTGGGGTAGGTCATATTTTGGGGAAACACGGTATTTCTACTAGCTTAGGAAGATTTGGAGAAACTAAATGAAACTTGTGGTATAGTATCCCTTTTTAATACAGGTGATCCTCATTTAGTAACTGCAGATGAGACTACTCTGTCACAGAGGCAGTCATAAAGCAAGCAGTCACATGACTGCAGTTTATGGGATCTAGCTGTAGTGATTAAACGAATGACTGGGCTGTTAGGCACAATGTCACATGACCGCCACCTGCAGCTTCCCACCAGCTTCCCCATTGACTTTGCTAGTCAAAGGCTGGCTGTGAAGGTTGCAAATGGTGGTCATGTAAACATGGCTGACAGCCAAGCACACAAATTGTGATCATGTGACTGTGGTGACAACGCAACAGAGGCAATGCCAAGAACTTGGGGAAAGTCTTATTTCAGGGCATGTCTGTTTGAACCGCTTGCTGAATGAGCAGTCAGAGAGCCCGGGCTGCCCATAGCAGTGGAAGGAAACGGAGGAAACCGGACTAACAAACTGGAATCTCTCGTCTTAGTAAACCAGGAAAGAATTGCTTTGAGCAACATGAAACTTCCATGCTCTTAAAACAAAGTTAGAATTTGGCTCTGTCCAACATATGAATGCTGTAGTAGAATGTTTCTATGGCATCTAGTGCCACTTTAAGCTGAGCATGTTCCTCCTGGCCCTGTTCTCACAATTCCCCATGGATCAAGACAAGGTGGAGATTGGCTGAAAGAATTATGACCTCGCACTAGAAGGAAAAGGAGACATCGCCCTTTGAAAGCTGTGGTTGTTTTGAGGAATCGCCCAGAGGAGGAAGACTTTTGAACAGTAGAGTCAACCTGTTCTTAGTTCTTCTTTGCCCCTTTCCTCCTTTTTTATTATCATGAGTGTAAAATCTGAAGTTAACCCTGTTGAATTAATGCTGGTCTGTTGTGGATTGTTTCGTTCAGCACTAAACTGACTTAAGGAGAACATCGAGGTCTCTTTAGGTGAGGCAGGTTTGGGAGCCAAGCCCAGAGGCGCGTTCAGAGCTTCGGCGCCGTTTCCGACCCCGCTCCTCGGCGAGGCTGACCCGGGGGAGGCGAGGGGCCGCGCCGCTCTGTTCTGCAAGAGGCGAGAGCCCGACCCTGCCCGGCCCGCCGCCGCCGCCGCCCGCGCCCCTCTCGCCCACCCGACGCCGGACTTACGGTGCCACAGGAGGCAGAGCAGCCCCGCCGCCGCGCTGCGCCACGAGCCCATCGACGCCCGACGCCCGGGACGCGCCGTCCGCCTGCCGCGGCTTCCCAGAAGCGGCCCCGCTGCCTCTTCCGCGAAAGCGCAGGGCGGGCCGCCACGCGGGCGGAGGCGGCGTCTGCTGGGACCGAGCCCTTCCGCGGAGGCCGAGGGAAGGGAGGGAGGGCAGGCCGGGACCCGCCTTCGCCCTTCCCCCCGGCTTGCGGGCATCCCTTCTGCCGCGCGCCGCTCCTGCCGTTCGGAGGCTGCTGGCCGCCCGGACGCTGCCCGCGTTCCCCAGCCGCCCTCGGTTGCCTTAACCGGCCCGCCTGCGCCCTTTGGCCCAAAGCGGAGGCCGTGCGGGTAGAAAGGGCCTTGGGCGGTCCGGGTCAAGGGGCCGCTGGGCTGGGATTCCGGCTGGCGGGGCTTGGGGGGAGCCGGGCCCAATCCACGTGCCTTGAAAGCGCCAGCAATCTTTGTAGATGCTTTTCTGTTATTTCTCAGCAGTTGCCCCGGACGGGAGTAAAGACCCCCGAAATTCCCAGGCAGGAAACGACCGGTGACGACCCCCAGGGGGCTCCTCCACAGACCCTTGGGAACTCCCAGCTGCCTATAGAGGTTATTTCAATGTCCGTTTTAATGGTTTCATGTAACAGGTTATCTGTGATCATTTTCATATACTTAAAAAGTTAAAGTCACGTCCAACTCTGGTTTCTTACCTGAAGGAGCCAATGTTGTCCATGATCATGTCACCAGCATGACTATAATGCTTCCCACCAAAATAGCACCTGTTTATCTACTCACATTTGCATGCTTTCAAATTGCTCCATGGGGCAGCAGGAGGGGCACAAGTGCTCACCCCATCGTGCAACCCTTGGGTCTCCAACTGGCTATTGGCTTTCCAGCTGACAAGCTCAGCATCTTAAATTGCTGAGACATCCCACCCCATTGATATACTTAAAGTGGGCTAAAGTATGGTATACATTATTGTGGCTCATCACAATCATCCGTATGTTCTGTACACTGTGCATAATATGAAGCCACTGCTACCAGTTTTTTTAGCTGGTGTTGCTGTCAGATGCATTGTGTTCTTCCCAAGAACTCACAATATTTTAACCTGTTCATTTTTACCTACTTTATTTTCCTACCATTTTTTAATTTGCACATGATAATTTTTAGATATCATTTTGGCAACCGTGTAATAATAAAAAAAATGTTAATAATCAATTAGTGTCATCTTACATGAGTCGAATATATGATCCACTGTTTCTTCTGCTTCTTTGCATAATAAACACTTTGAATCCTTTGATGGTTTTTCAAGTTTATGTGTGTGTTAGATAGCCAGCATTTTTTGCCATAACCACAATATCAAGCTGGATTGAAGCTGATTTAAGGCACCAGCTAAAAGCCAAGAGGCACTGAGTTTCAATCTAGACCCATCTTAGGCACAAAGCCAGCTGAATCATCTCAGGCCAGTCGCTCTCACTCAGCCCTAGGAAGGATGCAAGGGTTAATCACTCCTAAAAAAGTTTGACAAGAAAACAGCAGGGAGCAATCCAGGCAATCACCAGAATAGTGACTTAAAGACACAAAACAAAACAATCCCTAACCAAAAAAGTGGCAGCTTGGGTTAAAAAACAACTAGAGCCATCAGCGACATACAACACGGATTTCACTAGCAGACTCCGTTCATACTTTGGAAGGTTTTGGGGGCCTTCAAGGACCCCCATGCCTGCTTCTAGAACAGGGGTCCTCAAACTTGGCAACTTGTGGACTTCAACTCCCAGAATTCTCCAGCCAAGTTTGGAGACCTCTGCTCTAGGGGGATGGAGTTCCAGAGGGCAGAGTTGCTTCCTCTGTCCAGAAGATGGTAACATAAAGGCCCCTTTGGAGAAGTGGTGAATACTAGTCCTGCATGAAGGTTGGCTGGGTGGCATTGGGCCAATCCCTCTCAGCCCAATTGCCTCACGGGATGATAGTTGGGGAGAAAACAGGAAGGAGCACTAGGTAGGTACAGCCAAGTGCAGAGGCATGGAATCGGAAGGGCCTGGCTCAACGGCAGCAACTGTTAGGTGTCCTAGCTGCTTAACTATGAGCCAGCAATGTTCTGCAATGGCCAGGAAAGCCAATGCCATCCTAGGCTGCATCAACAGAGGGATAGAAACAACTTCACATGAAGAGTTAGTACCCCTTTATAAGGCCTTGGTAAGGCCGCACTTGGAGTACTGCAGCCAGTTTTGGCCACCACGATACAAACAAGATGCTGAGACTCTGGAGAGCAGATGGGAGCAACAATGACTAGGGGGTGGATGCTAAATTGTATAATGAATGCTTGCAGGAATTGGTTATGTCTAGTTTATGGAAGAGAAAGATAAGTGGGGTGGCATAAGCAGAGGTGGTATTCAGCCGGTTCTGACCAGTTCTGGAAAACTGGAAGCGGAAATGTTGAGTCGTTCGGAGAACTGGCAAATCCCACCTCTGGCTGGTCCTACCCCCATCTCTTCTCTGCCTCCCACTGAGTCCCAGCTCATTGGCTGGCTGCTCTTTGGTTGCCCTGCACAGGAGAAGGGAACTGGAAAGCAGGTCAGTGGAGTGGGGAGGGAAGGGGGATTTTACAGTAACCTTCCCGTGCCACGCCCACCAAGCCACACCTACCAAGCCATGCCCACTGAAGTGATAGAAAAAAAAAGTTGAATCCCACCGCTGGGCATAAGGCTCCTGCCTTGAGCAGGAAGTTGGACTAGAAGACCTCTGAGGTCCCCTCCAACCCTAAGGTTCTATGTTCTGTTTGCTCACCGTCCTGAGTTGGATATAAAAAGGGCGAGGTGAACATACAATTGCAGTGGGGGCAGAAGGGCAAGACCCTCCACCGGTGCCCAGCCCAGCACGGGGCACGGCCGGAGGGGCCACCGATGCCAGTGGGGCTCCCAAACCTTCGAGCCGGCGCTTCCAGAGGCCTCCCGGAGCGGCCCTTTCCTTCGGCCCCTCCAAAGCTCTGGGGCCCCGCGCGGGCTCGGCCGCTTCATGCAGTCACGCCCGGGGTGGGGGGGGCTCTGCTTTCCGTGCCAGCCGACGGAACCTCTCCCCCCCCGGAACTAAAGGCGCCCGCCGGGGTTTCGGGCGAGCCGTCGGGTCAGCCGCGCCCCGCCGACCCCCGCCATGGCCCACACCGAGGCGCCGGTTTCGCCAGAAAACGGAAGGAAGGCGCCCGCGGGCGTTGGACAAGCGGCCCCTTGCAGGCCTCCGCCCGTCCGCCAGAGGGCGATCCGGAGACTGGAGGAGGAGGCGCGCTAACCAGGAGCCCCGCCCGGGAAGGGCGCGCGCGGGAGCCCCGCCCCCTCCCGGAGCCCCGCCCCCTCCCTCCCGCCATGGCCGACGCGCTGACCGACGCGCACCGGCGCTTCCTGCAGGCGCTGCTGGCCCGCGGGGTGGTGGAGGCGGCCGAGGCGGAGCGGCTGCGCCGGCTGTGCTGCCAGCGGCACCCGGGTCAGTGGGCGCCGGAGGGCCGCTCGGGGAGGCCGCGGGAGGGAAGGGCCGGCTGGGGCGGGCGGGCTGCCCGGAGAGGGCCCGGCGAGCGCTGGGGGGTCTCTGCCGCCCCGCCCGGCCGGGGCTCCCCGGAGGCTGTGGGGGGGCGCTCGAGGACTGCCTGACGCTCCCTCCCCCTTGTGCCCCCTTCCGCAGCCCCGGCGCCGGCGAGCAGCTGGACGACTTCCTGGCCGCCCTGAACGCGCAGCTGCAGCCGCTCTCCATGGAGATCCGGAAGGGCTCGGCGGAGGACAGCGGGGGGACCTACCTGGCCCTGGTGAGGAGGAGGAGGAGGCCCCCTTCGGGAGAGGTGTTTAAAGCCCCCCGTGGATCGTGGCCCCTGAACCGAAGGGGGCTTCCCTGCCCAGAGGCCCCGCAGCTCTGACCCCCAACACCGCCTTTCATCCCCCCAATTCCTTCCGATCCCAGGTGAACCTGGCAGAAACCGACATCACCAAAATGGCCAGCGACTTCTCTGAAAACGAGCTGGAGCTGTTCAAGAAGACGGTAAGTATGGCTACTGCCCTGGACCAAATGTCCAAGGCTGCTGCCGGGTTGCTCAGGAGAAGCACGAAGGGAAATGAGCTAACTCTGCTCACAGCCAGCGGTTCGATCCTGACTGGTTCAAGGTTGACTCTGCCTTCCATCCTTCCGAGGTGGGTCAAACGAGGACCCAGATTGTTGGGGGCAAGAGGCTGACTCTGTAAACCGCTTAGAGAGGGCTGTAAAAGCACTATGAAGCGTTATATAGAGCCGAGGTTGTACAGTGGTTAGAGGGCAATACTGCAGGCTACTTCTGCTGCCTGCCTGCTGCCAGCAATTCAGTTCAATCCTGACCAGCTCCAGGTTGACTCTGCCTTCCATCTTTCCGAGGTGGGTCAAACGAGGACCCAGATTGTTGGGGGCAAGAGGCTGACTCTGTAAACTGCTTAGAGGGCTGGAAAGCACTGTGAAGGCGGTATATAAGTGCTACTGCTATTGCAGAGCGCTCCTCTGGGGCTCACCTTGCCGCAGTCTGTCCAGCAAATTGATACAAATTGGGCCTCTTCCCAACTCTGGGCAATATAGCCTCCAGAGCTTGGTTTGACATGCAACAGAGAAAGGCAACCGGGATCTTCGCCATGTCCTTGTGAGGACTCCTGTCCTGCTCCATCTGCCAGGCGAGGGTGGTCAGCATCGGTTCATGGCAGAGGCAGTAGAAACATATAATTTGTGGCACTTTGAGCATGAAACAGTGGTTGATTTGAATTGGAGCTACTGATGAAAGTAGAGGGATTCTGCTAAGATAAGTTAGTAGGTAAATTCTGGACACCACAGTAACCCCATTTGTTGAATGGTTACATTTTATTGAGTTTACCCTGGGGCCGGACTTAAACCCCTCACTATGTGACTGTTCATGGGATGGATTTTATGAAATAGTCTGGATAGAAGCCCCCCCAACCAGGATGTGCTGTTTGCTTCCTCTCCATTAATTCTGCTAATGAGAATTCTTTGGGAGAGCAAGTAGAGGAACGATTACTGCCTTGTTAAGTTTTAGCAACTCCTGGATCTCTAGTAATTTGTGCTGTGAAGTAGCCTGAGTATGTTCTAAATAATCCTTATGAGGGCTCCTGGGTGGTCTCTGAGCTTGGTTCTTGGTTGCACTGATGCTGTCTACGCAGATTCTCAGTCACCTAGGTCAGGGGTCGCCAACCTTTTGGACCTCAGATATCACCAAACTCATAATTTTAAATTCTGCAGACTAGACACCCTGGGAAAATCCCCCCAAAAGTCTGCAGGAAAATTCCCACCTCATTTTCCTACCAATCGAATATTCTTTATTTGGGAATCGCAGGATACTGTCTCCAGCTCCATTCTGGGGGGTGGGTGGGGTGGGGAGGGAGGGAGGGAGAGAGAGACTGACTTTTGGCTTCATGCAAGGAAAGCAGCAGAAGCAGCAGCAGTCTTTCTGTCTCCCCCAAACTCTGCCAGAAATGAGTCTTTGCTGGCGCAGCCTCTTGGAGCAGGAGGCCTTGCAGGGTCCCAAAGACTCATTTCTGGAGGAGTTTGGGGGAGAGAAAGAAAGACTTTTGCTGCTTTCCTTGCACAAAAGCTGAAGAAAGAAGCGGAAAGAAGCAGCCCGGTGGCCAGGTGAGGCACATGGGGCCTGTGGGGCAAGTTCCCCCCTCCATCCTTTCCCCCCTCTCCTCACTACCTTGTGTTGTTCACAATGCAAGTGACGCAAGCCTTGTGTTCCCGCGCAGCCTGGATTAATTGCTTTGAGGAGGTGTGGGGATGATGTTTCTCTGCCAACCACCAAAATTTTCTCACGGACCACCAGTGGTCCCTGGCCCACTGGTTGGCAACCATTGATCCAGGTCATAGTTGTCTCAAAGGTGCTTTTTCAAAAATGCAACTGGACTGTTTTTTCCTTGAGGAAAATGTTTTGCTTCTCGTCCAAGAAGCTTCATCAGTTGTGGTGGTAGGGGGATGGAAGGAGAGGTGGTAGATTGCACTGATGAGGTTTCCTAGTCGGGTAAGGAAACGTCTGCAAGCAATCCATCTCAAAGAGCATCAAGGACCCAGAGTTACTCTGAGCTAGAGAGATTCTCTTTTGTTGGAATGATCCCAATGAGATGGCCAGTCACGAACACTTTCCTGGAACGGACTGATGCAGCAGAGGTGCTTCCGCAGGATGTAGACCTGCATTCTGTTGTCCAAGCTTTTTCTTGAAGCATGTCACTAATTTTAGGTTACAGCTATTTATTCTCTTCTTTTTTGGCCCGTGTGTGATGTGTAAAATGGTCTGTAGAGTTAAAAACAAAAATACAATACAAATCTCTCCAGGGCTGTAGCCATGTTTATCTATTCCAGGAAAACCACATTTATTAAGTTCTAGTGGATGACAGTCTAATAGTTCCTACATGCGTTCTGCCTCTTGGGTCCTGTTGGGGCAAACATCAAGTCACACCATCCCTGATTGGAAACTCTCTCTCTGTGTGTGTGTGTGTGTGTGTGTGTGTGTGTGCCTAAGATGTGGCACCCTGTGTCTGTCCGGGGAAAGAGTTTCGGCAGAAGTAACGTTCGGTCCTTTATTTTTACAGCTGGATCTGATCCTGATGTCCGGGAACGGCTTTGCATCGTCCACCGAGATCTTGAACTTGGCTGACCAGTTGAAGCCAAAGAAAATGAAGAAAATGGAGGTGGAGCAAGTGCTTCAACAGCTGGTGCAGAAGAAGTGGCTGTGTGAGGTGGGCTAAAGCCTCAGAGACGATGAGCACATCACACCACCTCCTGCACAGGAGAGAGGAGGGGCTGATGGGCGCCAAGGATGATTGACAGTTTGTTGATGTGTTTTACAGAAAGAAGGGGAGTACACCCTGCACATCCGCAGCATCCTTGAACTGGAACAGTACATCTTCCGCCATTACCCGGAGTCTGCCCGGAAATGCCACATCTGCCACAGCCTTTCTGTTCAGGTAACTACCAGCCCATCTTATGGCAGATGCAAGACATGGATCACCTGTAAAAAAAAAATCAGTAATAGTATGGTAATTAATGGTGAACTAACATCAGCTGCAGCTCAGTCCTACTTTGTAATAAAATCCGTTAGTAAAAAAATGAGCTACCAGACTCCTGATGTTTGGCTACCACAGACTAATTTAGCAGTTGCTGCCCTGCAGTTCCCAACTGTTAAGCAGGTGATGGGCCAAAGTTCGAAAAGCCTCCCAAACCCTCCCCGTGAAGCTGGTCAGCCTCTTGGCTGAATTCCTGCCCATTTAGCAAGTTTTCCTTGGACTTAAGGCAGAAAAGGACACCTCCTTGCTCAAGGGGTTTGGCCTCTTTGGAAGCAGGGCTCCCAGCACAGCGAAGGCTGGAGGGTCCCCGGCAGTGGCTGGGCCGTTTTTTGTAGGGAGGGTGCAAGATTCTGTTCTGGAGGCCTGAGCCACATCACTCAAACACACAAGGCTAAAAACAATTACAAACCACCAAATGCATTTCCTGGACTCCTCTAGAGCAGCTGGTGGTGATAGAATAGAGGACAAGCCCAGTCAAGTGGGTTTATGGAAAGCTGCTTCCCCCCTTGCTTCCCTTGGAGGGAGACGACGAGGGCCTTCAAACATTCTGGCAGCAACATTTCGACCCAACCCATCAAAACCTCTGAAGTTCCTGAAGAGGCAAGAGGCCTGGTATCTCCTTGATCTGTACGTGTGACTCAACGCGATTGCTTCCATTTCAGAGTCAAGTGTGTGAGGACTGTGGAATTGTGCTCCATTGCTCTTGCCTTTCCAAGTACTTCCAAGCACAACCAGAGCCCCGTTGCCCTCACTGCAAGCAGTTTTGGCCTCACCAAATTCCAGGTAAAAACCCGAGGGTGGCATGTCTGTCTGTGGAATATCTGCTTTTCCCAGGGAGGCGAGGGCAACCTGACCACAGTACCTCATCAATAAGGGCGACTTGGCCTTTCTTTCATTTTGTAAGATTGCGAGGCATCGCTTTGTGCTGGAAAATGCAGCCTCGTTCAAATAGAGGGGAGGACCAAATGAAAACAGTATCAGAGCCAAAGCCTTTGCGTGAGTCGGGGTGTTCTGCCTTCACCATAAAAGTGCTGGCTCTGGGATGTGAGCCAACACCATTCTGGCTCCCCTTCCTCCTTCAGCTCATCCTCCTCCTTTCTCCTTTGCAATGCAGACCTCCATCCTCCCAGCCAGTTGCCCTCGAGCGCCAGGAGAGAGAGCAGGAAAGCCTCCAGGACAGGCTCCAGGCACCAGCAATAGCAGCAGCACCAACAGCCTCTGACCTCTCGGACGACACGGAGGAGCAGGTTCTTTCTCTGGGCGCACCTGGACAAAGTGGGGCTGTGCAGGGGTTAAAAGCTAAAAACTGCAAGGGCAGCCATTTTGCCTTCCTTTTTGCTTTGATTGTGGTTGGGCAGTTGGCCTGCCACTTGTTTGCTGCCTATGGAGCACTGTCCTCAACATTTCTCCTTTATAAGGGGAATCATCGCTGTAGACGGGGTTATATCTCACTTGGCGCAACAGGACATGTCTGAGCACTTACTCCACTCACCCAGTGGGCCATCCCTGCCTCTTCTCTCCCTAAAGACATTTTGCTGTTGGCATTACTCCCCCCCCTGAGCTGGTGGGACTTGAGTGGGTGGTAGATCCATTAGGGAATTTTAATACTTCACCCAAGAGCTTGTTTGCTGCCTATGGAGCACTTTGGGACTCTGCAGGATGATTTGCTTAAGCCTTAATGTTGGTAGCTGCGAGTGAGGTGTTTTCTACTGACAAAATAAACTTGGGACTGAATATCGCAAAGTATGTTATTCTAGTGCATGTGGAAGTAGCAGGATCTAGAAGACAGGATTATTCTGCTTACTGCATCTTTGGGTGGGTGTGCTTTTCTTGGATCATTCTGTACCTGTACCTATTCTTGGCTCCTCTGGATGTGGCTGTTCTGTTCTCAGCATAAACTAGGACCACCAGAAGCTAACGGAGAAGCTGGTGTCCAGGGCTCGAACATAATGCCAGTAACTGGCCGGGATAAATAGGACCTCTCCAGGGCTCAAGATACAGTCTTGAAATGCTGCTTCCTTGAACTTAGGAAACTTCACGAAGTCAGGGTCTTCCACATCAACCTGCAAAAGAAATGCCCTTTTGAGACTAAACACTTCAAGAAGCTCAAAAGTACCATCCCTGCGTCCTCGGAAGATGGGGAAGAAATGGCTTTGTCCCAACATGCCTGTGGCAAGCCTTTTTGGGCAGCCAGCTTTAAAAATTGCAGTGGGCAAATAGTGGCAGTGAGCAAATAGCAGCCATTGTTTCATGAGTCGCAGGTGTCGCCCACCTGGCTGGTGTTGTGAAGAAGGTGGCCTTCGTGTGGATACAGTTTTTCAGACTGGTCAGGAGAGAACAGACGGATATATTTGCGTCCCATCACCTGAAAATGGGAACATGAAAAGTTAATTGCCTGTCATGATGGGGAGAAGTACTTCCATCATCTACCTGCCCTTATCTTTCAGATGTTCCAGGCTAGGCCCATGCAGAGATGGCACGGTTTCTTCGTGCCCTGAGAGTTAGTAAGCCACAGGCAGTATCCCCTTCTTCTACTAATTCACAGGGTGAAGTTAGCAGCCTGCTAGGAAGGCACTTGGAACGCCCAGCGAATAGCTCTAGTGCCCCATCAATAATTTGGTCCAATTGAAACAGTGGTGATGCCAGAAGTTGGATTAAGATGATGGTCCAGAGCAAGCTGAAATATGTGAAGAACGACAGGGGGTCGGCATTGTTTCTGCCCTGGAAAAAACTTCTGGAGGATGTAAACAAACCTGGACCAAGAAATTTTGTTGTGGATCCTGGTGAAGAGGTGAGATGGTCCCTGATGGGCCAAACCAGGCATTGATGGTGATCTCCTCTTCATCATTTTTGCCCAGGCAACAATAGTCCGGGATGCCAATGTCTTCCTTCAGCTCTGGGATCTGGTGATATCCCATCAGAAGTAAAAGTCAAGAGAGAACATGATCTGTAGGTACCTTCCCATTAAAATGCTTAGGCGGCCAGGGGCCCCAAGTGAGATGGAGCCCATCAAGCGGCTTATCTGATTGTTATGCCAAGAGAGTGACAGTTTATGGTTTTTGCATTGGGCTTTCACCCTTGTTGTAAACGGCCCAGAGTCACTGAGACTCAGGTGGGCAGCCATAGAATTTCGCATAAATAAATAAATTGGGGGTGGGGGAGGATTAGGCTTCTGATAACTTTTTTTCCTTGAGAGATCTCTCTGCGTGAAGGGCAACTGGAGGGGGCACAAGTCCTTTTGCCCCTGAGAACACACTTTGGGGCTTGATTCAGGGCAAAGAGACACACACATCCGTTTCCTGGGATGCACAGTAATTTCTGCATTTACCTGTTCAAAAAGCTGGTGCTGAGCAAGGTATCCATTGGGATTCTGGCATGGAAAGGAAAGGGCAGAAGAGAGTCAGCAGAGCAGCAAAGGAGGCAAAACCGCCCCCCCTCCCCATTTGCCCCTGTAAAGGCTGACCCAGAGCGCAGGCCCTGCCCTCCCCCCTTTCCCCGAAGAGGGGCGCTCGCTGGGTCTCCACGTCCTGCAAGGGAGCCCCGCTGCTTTTGGCCGGAGAGGAGGCGCCCCCAGTCAGTCCGTCGGGGGCTTCGATGAAGGAAGAGCTCGGACCTCCTGCTTGACGAAGCGGCCGACGAACTCCGCGACCGTCATGAGGTTCTGGGACCAATCCTGGTCGGTGTAGCGAGCGCCCAGCTCCACCGGGACGGTGCGGTTGCCGGCCAACTGAAGCAGGTAATCCACGCTGCGGGCAGAGGAGAAGGCCAAGCCTGAGCGCCAGACTCCGCCCGCCGGTTCCTTCAGCCCCGCGGCGGCTCTTCCCCCGCCACGGATCGATCGCCTTCGGGAGGCCGCCGGGTCCGGGCTGGGCGGGAGGCGGAGGGAGCCTCACCTCCACTTACGCAGGCAGGGCCAGTGGTCCACGACGCCCTCCAGCACCAGCGGCGCCCCGGGCAGCAGGAAGCGCTCGCGGAAGCGCTGCAGGGACGGGCGCCGCACCCGGGACACCGGCACCCGCGCCGCCGCCGCCGCCTCCTCCGCCCGGGCCGGGGGCGTTCCGAGCGCGGCTTCTGCGGGGAGGGAAGGGGTCAGAGGGCGACTCCCTCCCCCGCGGCCCCCTCCTCCCGCCGTCCTACCTTGCCGGGCGGGCCCTCCGGGGCGGGCAGCAGGCGCTGCAGCAGCGCGGCCAGGCGGGCCAGCTCGGGGCCGGGCGTGCCCAGCAGCAGCCCCAGGTCGCAGGCGCGCAGGGCTTCGGCGCAGGGCCCCCGCGCCCGGCACAGGCAGAGCGCCCGCAGCAGGCAGGCGTGGGCGAAGAGGCGGCGCCAGGCGCGGCCCACCCGGTGCCACGGGCCCTCCTGCAGCCGCTCCCACGCCCAGTCGCCCAGCCGCTCGGCCGCCCGCAGGCAGGCCTCCCGCGCCGCCGCCGGCCACCCGCCCGGCGCCTCGGCCTGGCCCAGCAGCGCCGCCGCCTCGCTCAGCAGCGCCGCCGCGCCCGCCCCCACCGCGCCCAGGCCCGGCCCGGCCCGCGCGGCCCGCAGCACCTCCGCCGGCTCCATCGCCGCCCAGGCCGCCCCCTCCTCGCTCATGCCGCCCCCACCCGGAGTCAGCCCGGCCGGAGCGGCGCCCAACACGCGTCACTCCGAGGCGCCGCGGGAGATCTGCGCCTGCGCAGACGCTCGCTCCTACACCCCCTCCCCCGCTACTCGTGCACGGCGTTCACCCTGTAAGACACCAGGGGCGGGCTGGCCGAGCTTCCGCTTCTGAGTCGCTGTGTGGGCGGGGCTGCGGCAGGGCGGGGCTGAGCCCGGATGGCGGCGCTGCGAGGCGGCAGGGGAGGAGCTGTGGGCGAGCTGCAGGTCCAAGCCCCGCCCCTTGTGGGCGAGCGTAGCCAGTGCCCCTCCCCCGAAGTCCCCTGGTTGAGCCTCTCGGGGCGCTGCTGTCTGGCAGCACGTCTCGCTTTTCTCGGCCTGGGCCACTTTGAAGACGTTGCGGACTTCAACGCCCAGAATTCAGCTGTTGCCGGTCGGGGAATCCAGGCCCCTTAAAGTTGCCCCTTTGGAGAAAAATTCCTTGAATCCCTTATGGCAGGGGTCCCCAACCTTGGCCCCTTTGAGACTTGTGGACTTCAACTCCCAGAATTCTCCAGCCAGCTCTGCTCTGCAGTTATGCTGGCTGGAGAATTCTGGGAGTTGAAATCCACAAGTCTTAAAGGGGCCAAGGTTGGGACCCCTGCTGTAAAGTTTAGGGCTGCAGCAGCACTCGCAGGCCTCTCTCTATATGTTGAGACCCAAGGTCTGCCCCTTTTCAAGCAGCAAGCATGGCAGACTTTCAAAAAAATGGCAGGCTTAGCCTGACTGGTCTTTCTGGCCACTTTGAAGCCAGTGCCCGGAGCTGGTTCATGGGGCATGGGTTCAGTGCTGGGGTCCTGTTAGTTCTCTTCAGTGACTGGTATCTAGAAGCCACCCCTTCCTTTGGACCCTGCTGCAAGAGGTTTTGATTGCGGTGCTCACCTTTGAAGCCTTGAATACCCTTCCAGATACGCAAGGAGTCGTACAGCCAACCTCCCCCCCCCCCCATACCTGGCAATTCTCTGATTCAGAGATGCTCTTGGTGAAGTGATTTTTCAGATGCAACAGCTTATTTCTTCTGCCCCAACTCTTGCCACACAGACACAAAAGATCACACGTCTGGCTACTAATCTGCACACATGTACACCTTGGGAGAAAAAGAAATCTACCACGATCTTAGAAAAAAATTAAAAGGTTTTCTTAGTGGAAAAGCAAGGCCTAAAAGGAGTGTTTGTGGCTATCATTCTGGAATAGCTCTCTGCTTAGTGTGACTGATGGCCATGCTCACCCTTCTTAGCCTTGTTTCCCTATCCCCCCCCACCCCCCAAAAAAACCCCAGCTTGCAAAGTACAGTAATATTCAAGTTCTAAGTACACACGTGGGCATGATTAAAGCCTCTGTATTTATCTAACTCCACTCTTTCTTGAACAAGCCATGTTGCTTTGTGAATCCCCCTTAATCCCTTCTCTATCTTGTCCCAGGTTGCAAGCTCAGCTGTTTTTAAAGAGCAGACCTGCATTCCTCAGAATGTGGTTCGATCCCTTGAGGGTCTCTGCCTTCAGGAGTCTCCCTTGTCTGGATTCTGTGTGCCATGGGCTGGAAGCGAAGGTTTTGCTATCCTCTGCCTAATGAGAATGGAGACATTGGTGTGGTTGGAAAGAGCTGCTCTGAGAAGTGGCACCTGGCTGTTTGGTGGCCTTGTCTTCCCCAGGATGAATAGGTTCCTAAGCCAGCTCTTGACAACGGAACAGTCATGAAGGCTCAGGAGATATAATTGCCAGAGTGATTACTTAGCACCCGTTGTAGAAAGCCTTAAATTGTTCCCCTCAAATTAACATTCTTTTTTTCACAAGACAACAGCTGGTCCACAGCTTGAACACAACAGCTAAGATAAATTAAATAAAACAGGCAATAAAATTCAAACCTAATTTAATTTGTGGTACATGCAGATGCTGGCAACACTTTTTAAAATACAACAAAATATGTGAATGTCAGCAAACTCCAATAACTGCTTGGTTCTCATTACTGCAGAGGTCACAAAAACAAAATAAAGCAAAATTAATGTGGCAAGGCCCAAGAAAGTGTGACTCTCCTTGGAGGACCAGTGAATTCAGGAAGACTTTCAGGCCTCAAGTAGCATCTCTCCTTGCCAAGCCCATCTGCAGTTGGTTGTGTTGTTCCTGGAGATAAAGGTGGGAGGGACGACAAGAGTGTGCTATTTTATTTATATCATGCCTTTCTATTTATGAAGCTGTGGTTTAAGTTAAACATCATTTCAGATGGAGAAACATTTGCCAGCCTGGGTGCTTGAGTCAGGATGAGCAGAGTTCCCAGTTTAGAATGACAGCATATGTTGACTTTAAGGTCTTGGGTTTGAACAGCATGTGGTGTTTTGTTTTGTGTTTCCTTTTTTTTTTTTAATATGCTGCGCTGAGTCACGTCTGAGTTGGACAACCATAATGATCCTTTCAATAAATAAATAAATAAACCTACACAAAAGAAAGATAATTAAGAGGGAGGATGGAGCTGGCGTCGCGACGGTACGGAGTGCGATCTTGAAGATCCGAGATCGCCACCAATATCTTTGCTTCTGGATGGTCCAAACGGATCTAAACCGTCCCGAAGAGATGGTGAATGTAAAGAGCACATACTGCTGATCCCAGGGACACTGCAAAGTCCTTGGTAGATCCAGGAGAAGCTCTTTTTGCCAGCGGCAAAGAGGCAGCCATTAAAGCTGCTGAAGTTGGGACAGCTCCGAAACGGAAGAGAATGGAAAGAGAAAGTGTGCCAGTTTGGTGAGAGTTTTTCTTTTATTTTAAGAGTTGAAAGAACACTCTAAGGAAAAGAAAGAATTTGTAAAATCTAAGACAGAAGTGATTAAGCGGCGATTTTAAACAGGAAGTCAAAATTAATATTTCTTTTTTTATTGCTGGACTCTTAATATATGATTTTTTTACTTTGAAATTGGACTGTTTTTTTTTACCTTTTCCTTTTTGTTTTTTTCCCCTTTTTTGTCTTTATAATATTCTAGGCTAGAGATTCCCTTTCAGCCTTTTTTTTCTTTTAAGTCTTTCTTTCATTTTTAATTAATTTTTCATTACATTTTGTTTGGAAAAGGAGGGGGAAAGTGAAAGTAGAGGAAAATTTGTAACATTTCCATCTAGAGGCTTAGAAACATTGTCTTCTTTTTTTTCCTTTTCGACCAGACAAAGCTGAGAAAGAACTGAGGCTTCTTTTCAAGGACTTTGAGCCTGTTTGATAAGATAGAGGGAAGAGCACGGGAGAGTGTTATTGCAGGTGCTCCTCTGGGTTTCTATCAGTGGCTGGAGTCTGGTGTTAAAATTTACAGAAAGAAGACAATAAGACTCTAGAGAAGAGAGTTATAAAATTGTTTGGAACTTAACAAAAAGCCTTGGATAATTAAATAGATGCAGTGTGTTCCTTCTTTTTTTTTTTTAACGTTGGGCTATTCTCTACTTCAACAAACCCCCTCCTTATTAGTTTACTATTTTTGATAGTTACTTGGACCTTTGGCCTTTTGGAATTTGTTTTTGTCTTTTTTTGCTTTTGGAGTCTATTTTTTATTTTTGCATCTTATTTTAAAGGGAAAATCTTAGTATTAATTTTTCTTTTTCGTTTTAAGGGAGTAGTTTTTTTTCTTTTTTCCTCTCCCTTCCCATCTCTTTATTCACCTCCTATATTGTTTTTTTCTGTGGCTCCTTTTTTCCCTTTTTATACCCAAGACTTTTTAATTGGATTAAGGTGTTGAAGAACCTGAAGAACTTTATTTATTTATTTTTTTGCCACCCACAATACTTAACAATTTTTCCTTTTCCTGTTTATGGTTTCTTCTTTTTGGGGGTTTTTTCTAGCTATTTAATCAATTGATTAGATTAAGGTGTACAAGAACCTGAAGAAACTTTTCTTTTATTCTGCTTGCCTTTTTTCTCCACTATTTTGACTTGGAATTACAACTGGTCACGACACGAGTGGATTAAGGTCTAGAAGAACCTGAAGATTTTGAATTGTTTGAAATGAGCAGGAAACTAACAGCGCCTGATTCTTCAATTCCTACTTCTTCCTCTTCACCATCTGGAGGACAACGCTCAATACAGACGATGTTACAACAAGAAAAAGAACAGGAAAAGGTGATGCTGAAGATGATAATGCAAGAAATTCAAAACATACAAGCAAGAACAGAGAATATTGAAAAGAGAACAGAGAACATTGAACAAAGAACAGGAAAAACTGATGAAAAGGTAGAGAATATCCAACAAATGATGATGAAGTATGATGAGAGATTCCAAAAAATTGAAGAAGATAAACAAACAGATAAAAAGATTGGAGATATTGATGGCAGATTAACTGTGGTTGAACAAGATAAAAGTGGGATGCTGGGATGGGAGATGGACAGATCAGAATTTTATCTTAGATTCCAAAACATAGAGGAAGAAAAGGGACAAAACTTGGCAGCGATAATGACAGAAATCTTAGCTGAGGCTCTGGAAATAACTAAAGAGAAGATGATGGATGGAATAGATGAGGTTTTTCGAGTTTTCACAAGATACACAATGAGAAATAGTTTACCAAGAGAAGTTCACATTAGATTTACAAAGAAAGCTATTAAAACGCAAATATTACAGGTGGCAAGAGAGAAAAAACATTGAAATATAAAGATAAGGAAATTGTGGTTCTGAAACAAATACCCAGAAGAGTGAGAGGGACTAAAATACTACTCAAAAAAGAGGTGAATTATAGATGGTTGATACCAGAAGGTTTAATGTTTACATGGCAGGAACAGAGACACAGAATTGACTCAATTGAAAAAGCCGAATTATTTTATACAGAATACTTTGGAGGGAAAGAGGAGGAGACAGAAAAAGAAATTTCATTAATTGAATTCCAAGAGGACTGTCAAGCAGTGATTGAAAAAGAAGAAGGTGTATTAGGCGGAAAGGTGGAAGCTAGAGAACGAGAACCAAGATCTACTAGGGCTGCAAAACCTACTTATAAAGTATAATCATGGAAGAGAAAAAATTGATTACAATTAATATAAATGGACTTAATTCAGTTGTTAAAAGAAGGAAAATTTTCCATAAATTAGAGAAATTAAAATTTGATATAATCTGCCTACAAGAAGTAGGCAATATGAACAACTATTGATACAGCCAAAGCTAGGGAAAATATTTACTTCTATGACACAATGCAAGAAAAGAGGAGTGGTCTTATACATCAAAGATACTATTCCAGCTAAATTGATCCATACGGATGATGATGGAAGACTCTTAATGGTGGAAATAATGGACAACAATATGGAAACATTCCTGATAGCAATCTATGCTCCAAATGAAAATCAAGAAGAATTTTATAGAAAATTACATATGAAAATAATTGAACTGGACTATGTTAATATCTGTATGATGGGAGACTTCAATGGAATAGTAGACAATAAATTGGACTATACAACACAGAAAACAACAAAGCAAAGCAGAAAGACTCTCCCTAGATCCTATTTTGAAATGATAGATGAAATAAATTTAAAAGATGCATGGAGAGAAAGTAACGCTAAGACCAAACAATATACCTTCTATTCAAACAGACATTCATCGTGGTCCAGAATAGATATGAAATGGATGTCAACAGAATTGATTGCTAATCTCCAAGAAATAGATATTGAAACAAGTACCTGGGCAGATCATAACCCAATGATAATTAAATGGAAAGGACAAAGAAGATCTAGATGGACGTTAAATAACACTATACTAAAAGAAAAAGACTAAACATAGAAAATGGAGAAAGAACTGCCTTTTTTCTTTAAAGAAAATAAAAAAGAAGACACATCAATGCAGAATGTATGGGATACAATGAAGGCATATGCCAGAGGCTTGATAATAGACTACACAAGGAAAAGAAATATTACGAAAAGACTAGCTTCTAAGACATTAGAGGATGAGTATAAAGGACTTGAAAAAGAGTTACAGAAATTGCCACAGAAAAAGGACATTAAGTTAAAAATGGATACAATTAAACATAAAATGGGATTAATGGAAAAAGAAGAATTAGCACAGAAAATCAAAGGTGTGAAGCAGAACTATTTTGAAGATGCCAATAAACCAGGTAGATCATTAGCATATAAACTGAGAAAGGAGAGAGAATCAAGGAAAATATTGCAATTAATAGATGATCAAGGCGAAGCTTGCTATGGAAGTAAAGAGAATCATACGAGATTATTATGGGAAATTATACACACAAGAGAATATTGATGATGAAAGAGTTAAACAGTACTTACAGAATGCTAACTTACCCCAGATACCTAAAGAGATTGAAATAATGTTAGAAAGCAATATAATGATGATGGAGTTAACTGAAGCACTTAAGAAGCAAAATAATGGAAAGGCACCAGGTCCAGATGGACTTCCAGCGGAATTTTATAAGAAATTACAAGAATCGTTGAATCTCCCATTGTTAGAAGTTGTGAATGAAGTTATGTCAAAGAAGAGGATACCCAAATCATGGTCAGAAGCTTATATTACTCTTGTCCCAAAGGAGGACGCCGACCCACTACAAATCAAGAACTATAGATCTATTTCCCTATTGAATTCAGATTATAAAAATTTTGCTTCAATATTAGCAGAAAGACTCAAAAAATACTTAAATAACTTTATTCATCCTGATCAAAATGGATTCCTGCCAAAGAGACAAATTAAAGGCAATATGAGAATAATTTTGGATACTTTGGAATATTATGAGGCACATCCCAAAAAACAAATGGCTTTGATATTTTTAGATGCACAGAAGGCCTTTGACAATGTGAATTGGTGATTTATGTTATTACAGTTGGAGCAGATGGGCTTTGGTAAAAAATGTATCCATG